>NW_028186149.1:2513807-2577869 GCF_003343005.1 Rhea americana
TTTTTTTTGGAACCGAAAACTAATTACAGACCTTACCTTGGGTTTTATTCCATTTAAATTCAACTGAATTATGTGGCTCGGTCCTCTATTCCATGACCAGTTCACCTGTCTCTTCACTAGATACTAAAACTAAATCCTCTGTAGCACTACCTGCTGTTGTTTCAATAACTAGAGATGAAGTAAATCTTTGAGAAAGTTATGGGATGTAAAGTTTTAAAGTTTTGCTTTATTGCAGTTCTGTGGCAAATGGCATGAAAGTGCAAATATGCAATAGCTTTGAGTCCCCCATGAATATGAGGCACAAAGAACATGAAAGGGGAGCACAAGTCTTCTTTATAAAAAAAAAATAATAATAATAAATAAATAAAAATTGTAGCATGTATAGCAGTTTATTGTAACTGAGCAMCGCTGATACTAATCACCTTACAATTACAGGCTCAGTGCTCCACTATTTTCAGACCTCTGTGGAAATCCTGCTAAAAMGGAAGGAATCCAGTGTTAGTCCAAAGCAAAACAGCTGGACTGCAAGGAATAACAGCAGGTAYGGCTTTGAAGAAAGTTTAAGCAAACAATCGTAGTAAGATATGGGCAGCAAAGTATTATTCACTATTTAATGTTATATGGAAGGGCTCTGCTGATAAGGTATAACTAGTTTTCTAAATTGTGTGTTGTATATTATAGAAAAATAGGGGGATAAGTAACTACTTACCTTATGTAGCTTGTTGAAGAGAGAGGCAAATTGTGAGAAGGGGCTGATAAAGGTGTAAAAGTCCTTTAAACCACTCTTAGCTGGTACTGTTTCTTACTGCAGTGTCCAACACTGGAAACTTGATGGTGTCCTGCAGAGAATAAATAACTTGATTTTTCTTGAAAGATGTAACACAAAGGAAACACAGTGATACTGGGGATAATAAATACGTTAGCTCATGGCCCATTGTTTCTAGAAAAGGATTGCTTCATACAGCATGGGAAATAAAAACAAAACAGCAAACAAAACTACTTTGGGCAGAAAAGAAGGACATTCGGGGCCATAGGAGTAAAGCATCCAGAAGAATGAAATTAACTTTTTCCATTTGTTACAATGGAGAAGTCAAATGATAACTAGCAGAGATTATGTCTTAAAGGATAAAGGAGAATAGTCTTCCTGAGAAAGAGTTTGTGTCTGGACAAAAAATAACCATAAAAGTATGTTAGCCTTGTTCTTTGGTTCCTATTGGCAGCTTTATAAAGAATATTTTGAACTTTAAAGTTTCTCTTCTTTGGTAGAACTGTATTAATTTATTGATGATCTATGTAGTTTGTTTTAGCTGTAACTAAGTGTCTGCCATCATGATGTTGAAGTACAGAGCAAGGGTTAATATACCAATTGTGCACAAAGTTTCTGTGTAGCATAATTTGTTTCCTTCATATCTCAGTGGCTGCCCAAAAATAAATCTGAATGTGGTTAGAGCTACAGTTAATCTGGTTGCCTTTGAATGTCCCACAGCTGGGTAGGAAACTCTGGCCAGGGACTTTGTCTAATTGATGAATGACATTATGTTCTTCTAGGCTTAGTGAGTCATTTTAGTTTTMTTTGAATGTGTGTCAGATTCATGCAGAGCACTTCTTAAATTCACACTCATAAAATGCAGTATAGACACAGGGGGAAGGTGATTGTTAATCTAGAACAGTTGTCATAGGCTACTAAACTGCATCTGAGGTTCCTGCAGTGTGCTGTTCTTGTTTTGGCTGCTATTCTGTGAAGAACCCCAAGTACCTCACGTCACCCTTGCMCCCTCCCCTGTACATACTACTACGCAGCAGCTGTCAAATATAAAGCTTCTCTGTAGGAGAAAAAAGAGGTGGTAGGGCAGTTATTCTGATATTTTTTCCCCTTATTACAGTTGATACACTTGTTTCTTATAGAGCTGTCATTCCTCTTTTAAAAATCTTACACACTTTGCCCACTTGCTTCTTCTCATGCAAAGCTAGAAGATAAGTCAGCTGCAGGGATTTCCATGCCTGCAAAAATCCTTATGGTTCCTACTGGTTATTATTTCATTCCCTCCACATCCATAGTGTCTCTCAGTAATAGTTCTATATCCATGGATATTGCTCCACGCTGCTGTGAATTAACAAAAGGTAGGATATCCAAAGATAAATTTTCTGCATAGTAGGTAAGCAACTGAGATCTAGATCTACTAAGGTATTTGAGCACCCGCCTTTAAAATAATGGGAAGTTAAGTGCCTGAATCTACTGGGTCTGGATTGTGGAACTCTTCTGTACAAGTAATGTTAATCAGGCAGATAGCAATTCCATATCGCTTCTGCCATCTGTCAGTATTCTGTGTGCTGTCTTACTCCTTCAGAAGGAGCCCAAGGTGAAATTAGTTATTTGAAAGCACTTGGCAGCTATTAATATTCCAGTCTTTCAAAGATGGCTAAAGACTGTTTGTCAGTGCTTGCAGGTGAGCACACTGATCATATCTTTATGTAAATGATTTTTGATCATGCTAGATGTCAGTATTTTAAGACTCAAAGAATAGCATATATTTTATTTAGTAGATTTTTTTAAAAAAACTTCTGACATATTTGTACTCATAAGAAAATGCTTTTCTTCATGGTAATAGATTTTGGCAATTAATTTGTGTCAATAGGTAGCATGGCAGCACTATGTAAGTAGTGAACTGTAGGCTTAGGAGAAACATMTTAATTGCAGATTCAAGGGGAGGAGCAGAGGAGTTTATTTTGTAAAAAATATGACATTAGCATACCCCAACTTCRTGTTATCTTCTGTCCTAAACTTGAAGGCAGCCCTTTTCTGTGCTTCCGTGTTCAGCAGCAGTGTTGTTGCCAAGAGATCTGTGTGCAACAATGACAATAAATCTGAGCCTCTGTAGAAAAGGCTTGGGGTTTCATTACAGTCCTGAATTGAAGTTTTTAAGTTACTAAGGTATGTGAACCTGAGCTCTTTTTCACTGAAGACTTGCAGGAGAGGAGGTGTTTTGCTTTTTGCTTTAAGTGGGGCAAAATTCAGTGGCTTATGCCTGAATCTCTTAAGTTCTAGCTTGCTCAGCCATAAATTAGTTTATCAATATACAGTGTCCTAACTCCTCTTGTTGAAATAGTTGAAATGTAAATGAAAGAGGAATGACTAGTTATTTCTGCTGTTTTTAGATCATTTAAATAATTTCCAGTGTCAGCAATGAACAGTATTTCCAGGTCACTTCACCCATATTTCAAACAGTTGTGCTGTTGTCATGAGTAGCAACTAATCACTTTATCTCTGGACTGTGTCATGACAAGTCAGATTGAAGTACCAAAGTCTTTGAGGCTATGGAGTAAAAATACATATTTCAACAAGTATTGGGAATTGTGATTACTAGACAGCTTGCAGAAGAGTGAGGTGGTATCATAAAATGTATTTTCGATTAAAAATCAATTCATACCAGTTAACACTGGCTGGCTACCTAATTAACATCTTTGTCATAATTAAAATGACACTTTATGGGCTATTTCTGAAGAGCTACTGAAATAGTCACTTAAACCCAACCTATCTCCCTTCTTTTTCCTAAGAGATTGTAATTGAAGATTTGAGGCATATATTTGAAAATTATTCCCTTTTTATTCTAAACTTTAATATATGTAAGCACCTAAGACACAAGAACATTTGGGGAAATGTGTGTTTGACCAGTCATGGAGAAATTATTGGACAATAAAGGCTGGCTTGAGCCAAGGTCTTAAGTTTGTCATGCTGATTTTTTTTTTGCTGTGGTTGGATTTACTTAAAAAAAAAACAAAAAAAAAACTTCCACTTTGCAAGGGTATGCTTTAGTAAACAATAGATTACATGTTGAAACAATGTGTTCTTTAAGAGTATGAATGTTCCTTTATTCCAGGAAGGTTATGGTTCATGATCTTCTAGAAACTATTTTGAAAATAATATAGCAAAAATGTCTACTGTGTACTGCATTTAAAATGGTGGGATCCTAGCACTATTGTATAAATGCTGACTGATGCCGTGAAGTGATGCCTTTTGCCAAGCTGCTGCAAGACAGAGCTGCTAAAGTACTAGTAGTGCTGTCCATCTGCTGCTGACGCACAGTATGAAGCATTGTWTAAGTAGTGCTGTGGACAGGGAGAGATGGAGGGTATCTGCTGTTAACAGCTCTTTGTTTTTATGCACCTTTTTGTATGGTATTTAAGGGTATTAGTGTAATTGAAGCCCTAAGTCTGATTAGTGAAACACTTGCAATATTATCACAAAGACTTGACAGCCGTATTTCTGTTTAYTAGTATAGATATTGAGTACATGGTAGGAACTTCGATCAGTAAATATGTTTCTGTAAATAAAGATACACATTGCAGACTACTCTCTCTATCAAAGGTGAAGGAAGAAAACTTCTTTTCATACAAAAGAGGAGATGAAGTGTAGTCTTAGCATCTGGGTAATTTTGCCATTTTATGATCTCTTTCTTCCTGGAGCATGTTGTAAATATACTTAATTGTAACAGGAATTAAAATGACACAATTGTTACCAAACTGTCAGAGCATGAGAGTTTTTCTTTCTTTTCTTTTTATTTTTTTCTRAACTTTTTAAAAAGATTTAACTAAATGTGTGGAGGGCTTTTGTGTGACTAAATGAAGTGACCAAATGTAACATTTGTAACAAATGTAACAAGCAGATGCTTGGAATAAAGATATTTCAAACCAGAAAACTGTGAGATTGGAAATCTCAAAGATTTTGTGTACCTGAATGATCAGATTTTAGATAGAATATGAATTATGGCAGATGCTTCTAGGCTTTAAGGAGTCACATGTGGTTTTTGGTATTTGTGTGTTTTCACTGCAAATTGGCAGGTCATTGTGATGCACTTTTTCCTTTGTGATTGCTGTATTTATACTGTTATAAGAACTGTGGATGTTGGGAGCGTAAGGGAACAGACCACAGAAGGTAGCCAGTGTTGTGTGCTGTCCCTGAATAGCATCTACTATTGCTAAGAACAATGTGTTAAAGCATTCTTATATTCTTAAATGTCAGTAGATAGCATTTGTGAGTAAATGTAGCTTTAGGACATGGCAAAGCTTGGAAATTGAGGAATGGAAGGCAATTCTTATCTTGTTTTGTGAATTGTAGTATGCTGCTATCTTGGAAAAGCAGGAACTTGGGCTAATGCTCACATACCCACCCCTACTAATTGCTCAAACTAGACATTGGTGTCTGTCTCAGGGAATTGTCCTTCGTAAAGTTCTTCAGCTCTGGAAAGATTTCTCCATCACAGAGCTCCTTTCCCAGGAAATAGCTAGCAAATGTTTTCCATGACAAGGTAGAATTGGTCCCAGATATGCATTATGGATCCTGTTCCTGTGAGGGAAATTCTCTGATGGTAGGACTTGCACTAGAAAAATCTTCCTCTAAAGTGTTTAAAATTCAGTGATTCTTTCATATGGCCCTTGCATAAGGAAAAAAGAACCTCCATGGAAGGTCTCATAATACAAGCCTAGCTAGCCCTATTTATTTTCTGCAGCAATAAGAAATGCATAGGGAAGTGTGTAAGATATGCATATAGTGATTCTTTTGTGGTGTTCTTTCCTAGTCTTCAGTTCTAGGACTTTGGGAGATGGAGATGGTATTCTGTGTTTAATAGTACAGGCTGGATTTTTCTTAAAGTAATTCAGTTAGCTGGGTTTTTATTTGTGTTTTGGTTTTGTCTTTTTTTTTTCATTGAACGTTTATTTGGTACATGGCAGAGTTTCACAGCAGAGCAACATGTTATGGAAAACTGTTTTCTTAGTTTTGAATTTGTTACCTGCTAGTTACATGTCAGAACCCTTTGCCTAGGAAGGGACAGTGATCAGTCTCTAGGCAAGCAATTATCAGGAGAACTTGCAAATGGGATTGTAGAAAAACATCAGATGAATATGGGCAATATGCAGCAATTGGACTTTTGAGAAGAGAGTATTACTTGGACACACAACGAGTTTGGAATACTCTAACAGTTCTGTGATCTTGCCCTGTTCCCTCTTCATGCCGTTTCTGTGGGTAATGTGATTTCATCAGTGTTTGCTTGTATTGCGCAATCTTGTGAAGAAGAGGAAGCAAATTCTGCTCTTTTGTTTAAACACCAAGCTGAATCTTCCTGGTTGTGATACATTCCAATAGCGTAATGCCTCTGAAAGAAGTTCTAAAGGAAAACTCATTACTGGCCCCTTACAGCAAGAAAGCTATTTTTTGCTGATRTGCATTAAGCTTCCCTGCCTCCCCTTCTCCTAAAATGAATTGCGTCACTAGTATTCTACCACTGGACTTGGTAAGTGCCTCTTTTCATGCAATAAATATGTATTTACTGAAAAAGTTTGTGTCCTCAGTGAATGAACTGTGGAAAACCCTGAGGTAGCCTGCATATGCTTTCAGGTATACTTGATGTACAAGAAGATTGCAGCTAAAGAAGTGAAGGGTAATCACCGTGATGTCTGTTGAAAGTAGTACAAAATAAAAATTATGCATTTGGCTGCTTCTCAGATAAATGATGTTTCTGTGAAAAATTGAGCATGTTGTATTAATTCAACTTTTACCAAAACAGATGCTGAAATAYGTTATATTCTTGACATCTGTGGTCAGCTGTGACTTTTTATTATTTTAAATCTTACTTTTAGCTGGATTATCTTGGAGAAACTGGGTGTTGGGAAAAGCTGATGGAGTGCAAGAAAAGAAATGGAAGTGTCAAGCACTTGCTGTTCCTTATCAGATTTGTTATAGTTGTGCTATTCCTGGCACAAAATGCTGTTTTTTCTTATGTCATGCATTTCCTAAGGGAAGACTGCACAAGCCAATTTATATTGCTGTTTGTGGCCATGGGTAGTCATCGTTCCATTGTGTCAAAATCTATCTGAAAAACAAAAGAATCAATTTTTGGCTGTAAATACAAACAGGGATAATGTGTCTTGAAGGATCCTGATGAACAGTAGCGACTTTGATAATTCAGTCAGACTGATAGTCAATTCACAGAGAATAATATAATGATTTTAGCAAGTGAGTGAGTGTCATCTGCAAGAGAAAAGATGTATAGGCCTGCGTATTCTCTTCTTTCACTTCTGATTTGTAAATAACAACTGCAGATGTGAGACTTTTCTTCAGATTTCAGTGACTTTTGCCTTTTGAAGAAACAGCGAAATATAGCATACAGGAATGCAGCACTGGAATGTAGAGATTACCACATATTTTCTTCCCCTAGCTACTGGTGAATCATGCAATTACAGGAAAGCCCTGGATTTCGTAGTGGAGAGAAGAAATTGCACTAAAAATTTGATGAGGCTTTCTTGCACAGCAGCATGTGAGTGAGGTAGAACAGGGCTGAATGTCCTGCAATTGTATGTTCTCTGTTAGTAGCCAGAAGCTCATTTTTTCTGGGCAAACATGTTGGACTTTGCATAAATGCACCAATTCAGCTTAAAATTTTTGGAGCTGAACAGTAATCTGACTATTTTTGGTATAGTCAGTTGTTTTCGTATTGATGAGAAAAGCTTCAAAGTTCTTCTGTTGTGCACATCCAGAAATTAAGATACGGCATTTATAAATTGCATTTATAGAGAAATGATGCAACAGGAAAGAGAGTTGCATGTGGAAAGATGACTAGCTATTATTCATCTATTATCTCCATTATAGGTGTGGTGAGCTGCGTATCAGATTAGAAAAATGAGGGTTGTTTTTTTCTTTGGGGGGGGAAGGGGAGAAGGAGTTCACTCAAGGCACTGTAAATATTAAGTAGTTAGGAATCCACAGTTTTCCTGGTAAGATTTGAGCATGAAGGATTCTTGAGGATTGTAGTGAGAAGTCCTTTTTTTTTTTTTTTTTTTTTTCCTTCCTAAAGGGAGCAATGTAAATTGCTTATCCAAATGTCAAGCTTCCAGTTATATTTTGAGGTTCCATTCATGAACTGTGATTAATCTGGGATTGTACATCATTAGCTTTGTTTGCTACTTAATTTTTGCTTGTGTCTAAGGCTGCAGATTTGGTCAAAACTACTTTTAGTTGGAAAGCCAGGTTATAAATAAATGTAAGTATAAATAAATACCTGCAAAGTATTTGTCCCACCATACAACTGTTTTCTGTTCCTTTAGTGTTCTTATTGCAAGATGAATAAAGCTGAAGGGTTTGCATTTTCTTTCAACTTCAGGAGCCATGGAAGAACCAGCAGAGTTCCAGTGTCAGTGAATATCTCACCAACCCCTTACCCCAAGTAAATGGGCTTAATTTTGGGCCGAGCTTGGACAAAGGTGTCTGTGAAGTAGAGGTAGCGTTTCCACTTTACTGGCTTTATCATCAAACTACTTCTGTTTGCTAGCTGAGTTAGRGAGTCAGACAAATCCAATCCATGTTGCAGGATCTAACTCTTAATGTCAATCACACTTTTAACTCATTTTTAATTAAAYTGAAGTTAATTTACAGCTCAGGGAGCTGGCTACCTTCCCTAGACTAGCCCTATTCTTCCTCTATAGGTAAAGAGTTCAATTGTAGTTGAAAACCTTTTTTATTGTTTCCCAGTAGATGATTCAAATAATAAGCATGAGGCTTTCTGTTAATTGCTGATTTTGAACTTCAATTAAATAATCCCTACATTTTTTATATATATTTAATATAGAGCTAATATGCCTCTTTCCAGCAATGCCAGATAAAATAGACAATAGTATCGAACTTGGTCATGGTGAAAAAGCTCTGTATCTGTTTAGTTAATATAAATGTAATCTTTTTTTTCCCTACGTTCTATTGTAGTTCATAAAAGATTTTCAATATGCTATTGATAGCATGAGTGAAAAAGTATTAGAAGAGACAACTTTCATCTGTAATCATCAAGTTTTATTGTGGCTTTCAATGGATATTGGAACAAACTAGACACTGCCTATACCAGTGAGGTTAGACCTTCTGTGTAATGTCTGCTGCCTTCTGGTATTCTGTGCATATCCTTGAATTTTCCTCCTCAGCTAGGCAGGACTTTGCTTTCTGTACACACTCCCTCTTAGTTCTTTAGGAGGAAAAAAACCAAATAATTCCTGATTATAATCACCATAGACTGGTACTGCTGGCTAGACAGAAGTAACTTTCTCAAGCTCTGCAGGTTCTGGATGAATTTGTCTTATGCAGAACTGTTTTTGAAAAAAACCTAAAATKAAGAAGATAATTTGTGTTTGTTCTAAGTAAAAGTTAATAGGCATCTGTAAACAGATGGCTCTTTGGTGTCCATAAATCTACTTGATTGTTATTCTTAACAGCATCCCCTAATTGGGGAATACACTGTTTTTTGATGTAATCTTTTCAAGTGAAGCCAAATGTATTTTCTGTTTTGCCAATTTCTGATTCATTCTATGAAACRAGTAGATAAAGTTAATTAGTTTTTGTAACTTGCAGAATCATAAATTATTTCAGAACAAGTTTTGCATTTTAAAATATGTGAATACAATGTTTTGGGGCAAATGCCTGTTAGACAATGCTATAACAACTTTAATGTCCGTTTTTCTAAAGAACACTATGGCTCTTAGAATAGCACTTACCTGGATTAAATAAATCCACTGACTTGATTATTAAAGAAATTGGTAATATTATTAGTTCTCTGTTCTCTTAACTAAGCTAGCAGTGCAAAAACGACTGTAATGATGGCAGGTCAACCAGAAAATGAGTCAAGATTTCAGCCTAGCAAAGAAACAAATAAGCAGCTATGGACTAAATTCTTCATGGATTCACTTACCTGCATCAGATTATTTTAGTCACCTGCAAGTCAAAGACTTGCATGGGACCTTCTCTGCTTTCCAGATGCTGTTTTGCACAAGAGTGTTTCTGAATTCCAGAAAGGAATACTCTAGGAATACTTTTCCTCATGCGAGCTCATCAGTTCATGCCTAAATCTGCTTACAAATTTACTCTTTAAAATTATCCAAGCAACTAAAATGAGGTTATTTTCAGAAAAATCACGTTCTCCTTCAGTTTGTTCTTTTTTTTTTCTTATTTTCTGATTTTTTTTTTATTTTAAAAATGAACAATTTTTGTATTAAATTTTGGGGGAGAGAGGTAGAGGGACCTTTTCAGTTGCCTCATCTGATGTCTGTTTAGATAGCAGCTAAAATTCCACACTTATGATCAGCAAAACATAAATGTGCAGAAACACTGGGCTGAAGTCTCGATTTATAACAATAGTTAGCCTAAAAGTTGCCTATTTTTCAATTAATAGGGAATGTTTTTCACATTTCTTTTTTGTAGTGATGTTGTCTGATTAACTGTTGGCATAAATTTTGTTCATGCCAAGTTCCAGTATAGTATTCTGTGGGATCTGTGGTACACTTATCTGGAGGCTAATATTTTGAGGCAGAAGGTGTAGTATGGGTGCAATATGTGCATTTATTTTAGTATTGCTGAAATACTGTTATTCTCTCTGGCAATAAAGAGATCAGAAAAAAAAATCTCTTTTCAATCTCAGAAGACGGGTGTTCACAGTGCTAGCTTGGGACTTTGGAGAGGATTCAGTTTCATATTCTGCCACAGACTTTGCTATGGCAGACAGTTATGCCATTTAATTAAATTATATTAATCTTCTCTCTGTTGAACTGATCTTCCATATCTCATAGGGCCTTTCTGCAGTTAAACGTTTTTGGTGTATATTCTCTGATGTTACAGTACAAGATACCATATGAGTACCTAAGCCTCAGCTATGAAGATAATCTTCCTCATTTTGATCAGCATTTTGGCTATGGAATATTCTCTGGTACCTGGATTCATCAGGTCTGCAACTGTAAAAGACCTCCTGAAAAACATGCAGTAATAACTTCTCTGACTGGGGCCTGTGAACTTGATCAGAACATTACAAATGCAAGTTTTCAAATTCTGTGCGTCCTTCAGAACCGCTTGTAGTCTCTGTTGTGACCCTCCTCCTCCCTTCACTTCTGTCTTCTGCAAGGCACAGATTTCTAGAAACTTACCTCTCATCTGAAGTTTCCTTGGTTGATTTTTTGTGACACCATGCTTCTCAGCAGTGGCCTGCATGTAACAAAGACAGCAGAATTATTATCCTGCTTACCCTCTGCATGTGTACATTTTTGGGGGAGTGTGTTGGGAGGGGGCGGGGTTGGATGTCTAGTAGAAGCACAAGTGCTATGTTCTGGCCTCCAACCTCTGAGTTAATATGCTGGATGTAGTTTCCTGTCAGTTGGCATAGAGGTGGTCATGAAAAAGGCTTTGGTACAGTTTCTGTTAGGTTGCAAGACTAGGTCGCCAATGGTTCCGGGCTGCCGCCTGGAATGGCCGCAAGTGTCACCCTGTCTATTGTGGGGCACTTTYTAAAGTTTTATAAAGTGGATGCTGATTTTCACAGCAGCAGGTTGGGGTTTTGAGAAGAACTGCCAGCAGTTGCACTCACAGTGCAACAAAGATAACCTTCCACAACAAATTGCAGAGGTCAGCTTGAGCCTGGGATCCAGAATGGTCTAGAGTGTCCTGCTCCTTCTCTCTTCCTTGGTCTCCTGCTCTCAGCGCTGTGGCCATGGCTGCTGTAAGAATGGGTTGCCCCTCTGTGTGGGTAACTCTATAATAAAGAGGGAAGGAGACCAACCTGCAACTAAGCAGTAGCAGCTTTGTTATGAAAGGAAGGAGCCTAATCAGAACTGGGTTTTCATATAACTATTCATATATCTAAAGTACCTAACATCTTGCCAGGGACAGGTTTTGCTGACATGGCTTTACCTCCATCTTGGAGGAAGTGACTTGTTCTGAAGTAGGGGAGGTGGTTTTTTGCAAGCCTTGCAGTACTTCAGGATATTGAAGGTGATGTTTTGTTATATGTGTTTTATAGTGCTCTGAGAGTGGATGGCATCAGCAATGTGACTGTATTTGTGTTGACCTTAAATAACTTTTTTTCCCCCCTTTCCTGCAGGGTGATTTAAGTTTAGGCTTGGCCTGGCAAAATCCCCAGGTTGGCAAATTTTCCAGTGTAAACATAATTTTGCCCAACGGAAGTATGTGACTGCATCAGCTCTACTTACTAAAGAAGGTAGCGTAATAGTTCATTTCAGGATATATTACCTCTCAGTGCAGGTGATAGCTAATAGCTCTTCTGACTTAGTGATATACACACACATTTATACAGATGTGTGTGTCTGTATATTGTGTGTGTACTGCACACGCATATATATATATATATGAAAATAATAGTGACATAAGCTACTTGCTATGCTGGCAAAGGCCTTTCATTGTAGATGTGCCCTCCTTTCATATTTGTGTTGTTTTCTGAACGTCCTTAAATGAGAAAGATTCTTTTCTACTTAAATACCTAATTGCTAATAAATCCTGTGGTACCTGTGGTTCTGATGTTGCCAGTTCCGTTTCCTTTTGATAACCTGGCAGAGTTACAGACCTAATAATTGTTTTTTAAAAACAGTAAATGGATTCAGAGTAATAAAAGGCATTTGCCTAACACTGTGTGTGTCCTAAATGCCCTTTCCTGTAGGGAAAGACACAAGCCAGGTTCTCCTGCATCCCACACTGGCACCCTGACAATATTTTCACCGAAGTTGTGCTAAGTTTAGGAGAGGCTCTGTTGTCTCCTGGAGGAATTCCATCCCAGGATGTGTCTTAAGCGGAAAGAACCTTTTCAGTATCTTTGGTTTTCAGGTCTTAGATACCAGTGTATTAGACACCCTCACATTTCTTTTTCAAATCTGTCTTCTAAACTAGCATTTTTCTTCCTAGTTTGYGTGTTTTGTAGGGGATTTCTCATAGTTCATGGCAGCAGTTCCTAGTCTATTTCGTAGGTGTATGTGTTACTCCACAATTTTTTCTTTTATGCTATTGTGGAGGATAGTTATGACTGGGTGGAGGTTTCTTCCGTCTGAAATGAAGGTGTACGCTTTCTGTGCGTTATCTCACATACCTTGTTAATTAAATAATCAAAGTTTGACATCTACTAGCTGAAAGGAAATTCATCTTGTCCACATGACCTATTTGTAACGTTAGCTACCCAACATTTTACTRCTACTTGTAGGCTTAAATGCACTTTACTCATGACTTTGGTTATAATCTGTTTACTGATAATCATAGAAAATGTATTTTGGAATAACATACACTGCATGCTTCTAGTGCTGCTGGACTTGGGCTTGGTAACCTTAGAATTTCCTAGCCTGTTCCTATAGCACTGGCAAAATAATTTGGTCTTATTTAGCTGTTTACTTAAGTTAGTTTGTAATAAATGATTCCTGGAAGTCTTGACAAGTAATTATAGTTATTGAAATAAAAATCCAGCCATGCTTGGTCACCAGGACTGGCACAATTAGTGAATGAGAAGCCTAAACTGTAGGGTAATATATATGACCCACAAGAAGAGGAGTGAACTATTATGAACAAATGAACTAGCCTATTCTGAGAAATATAAATTATACGAAATAAGGTTTGCTTCTTGGGTCTCCAGTTGTGTGTTGTCTGCTGTTATTGTCAAGCGGGAGTGTGTGTGTGTATAGGAGGCCGGGGGCAGCAGCAGCTCTTTTGTGGGCAGGGRATGGAACACTGCACATTTGCAAATTACTTATGTGTTTGCACCATCTAGTGGTGTATTTAAAAAAAAAAAAAACTGTCTAATCATATAATAATGTATAGGTAGATACAGTATAATTACCTCTTTGTTTTAAATTTCAGTTGCCTGTATAATTGAAAGCAAGTAGCTATGTTAGGGGGAACACAGAAACATCATCTTTTCCCTAAGGAAGTCTGTTATGTTCCTTCTTAATGCTGTTACATCTCTATTGCAGATGACATAACTGTTTATCTTCACGTAAAAGACACTTTCCTATTTACAGAAATATTGGCTTTTTAGGGAAATGAAAGAATTTTTTTTTTTTTGTAAAATAAAGTTTATGCATAAAATAGTATTCATTCTTATTTCAAATGGTGAGATACTTGCTTTAAAAGTATGACTTTTTTTTTTTTTTTTTAAGAGAAGCTGGATTAGTGTTCCTGAAAAGTGAGAGTATCTACTGGATAGAGCAGTGAAAGTGGCATTGTATATTCTTCTGTGTAAAACTGCTGGTGTGCTTTACATCTGTTTTGGAGAGATTCCAGTGGAAAGTCAGCCATGAGCAATAAATATATTGTTTAGCTCATACCACTCAAGGAATTGATTCAGAAATCATGAGCTTTTAAAAAAGAACAAAATTGAATTTCTTGTGTTCTTCCTAGTTTTTTTCAGCCTATAGGGTGCCCTTGTTTCACACTTTCAAGCTTCTCTCAGGTTGCTGGGGAGTGGAAAACTTTTCTTTTTAAATGAATGCTAATATTCGAGCAGCAGAGACTTTAAGAGAAGCCTAAAAATAGTGAGACTCAAGATAAAATTGTAAGAGAAGGAAATGTTGCCCCCAAGAGAGGAGTAGGGAGGAGTCTCAATTTGTGTGCATTCTTTACTTGCTTTCTCTAGTTAGATGACTTCTTTCAGGGTCCTGCTTTTTTCATTCTGAAGTAATTCTAAAAACTATTCACAAGCCAACTCTCTGGCTGAATGTTATTAGATGGTTTATAGCCATAACAATAATTTGCTATTTGCACTTTATTATTGGAAATCTAACATGTAATTCAGTTACTTATTTGCTGCATGGCTCTGTTTTAGTAGCTAGACTGATGCTGTTTGCATGATTAATTTTCTTGATAAAATGTCATGAGTGCTAATCTCTGTTAGTGATAATAAACTGAAGGATACTTGAAAAATATCCACATGCAAGGACTACAATATAATTGAAATTAATGATCATATGGTTTGTATCCTTTTTATAACCTCTTTTTAAAAATCAGTTACAGGTATTACAGTATTTGTGTGTAGAGAATGCTGGCTCTGTACTTGTGGAAAAGGTTCCACTCTGTGTGGCTACCTACGCTTTCATTTGTTTTGTTAAAATACAAAAACTTTACGATCGCTGACAGGTGTAATGAAAATAAAATGCGGTACTTCACATTTTGAAGGAAGGAGAACATGGAGGTGTTCATAACTTTGTAAAACAGTATAAAAGAAGATACGGAAACAAACTGGGCCAACAGCACGTTGATTGGGGATAAATTCCACCCAGGGACTTTAGATATGTAAAGCTGAGGGCTGAGCCAAGCCCTTTTTACTCAAGAGTTGTGGTGTTTTTATATGATATTTTTAATTTCAGGTTGACAGCCTAGTGTATGTAGTTCTAAAAGACCTTATAAAGGAAATACTCTTGGAAGAGGGTAAATGGTTGTTTCAAGGCTTATGATACTAGATATTCAAACAACTTTGCCCTCRTTGCCGGGTGTTTAGCAACCACAAAAAGAAACTTTTCTGGTTATGATGCGTAGAAATTTCTGTTCCAGATCAGAAACAGGCTAGTCGTATTTTTAGAATAGCAGAATCAAATTTCAGTTTTGAAGAGTGATTTGTGGGAAACTAGAAAGTATTTTTTTTATATATATATTTACCTGTGTTCATTTTGATATGACCTTTCATATTCTTGCTTCACAGTACAACATTAGAAAGATGGTTCCTATGGCTATTTTATGGTTATGCCCTCTCCTCCCCTCTCAGTTTTTTAACTTGGCATAGTTTTCATTTCATGCCTTCRTTTTGGTTGATATTTACATCTACTCCTGATGTCCTTGTAATGGCTTTATGTAGAATTCTATCGTTTGTCTTAATGTTTGCAAAGTATGTTCTGGCATTGAACTGAGGCTTAAGTAATGTGATTTTTTCCTGTTTGCCATATTTAAAGTTTTCCTAGTAACCTCAGATCCTAGCTTTAGTAGAACTTATTGTGCAGTGACGTGTTAGTGGTCAGATTTTCAAGGAAGTTCAAGCCTTTTTCTGTGGGTCTATCCTTGTGTTGGATGCGTCTGAGTTTCACAGTGTACTAGTCGTCAGTCTTTACTACCTACCAAAATTACAGTCTTTCTCTTTTAAGTATTGCAGAGCTGATTGGTAGAGTTGTGTGGTTTTTTTTGTTTTGTTTTTGTTTTTTTTTTCCTCCTATATGTACATGAGACAGAGACACAAGGAAGGAAAAAGCAGGATCTAGCCAATCACACTTTAAATCTCAAAAAGCAATCCACAAATATAGTGTCACAATTATGTTTAGGCATCTTGAATTTTGATTAATTTATATAACCAGCTGATGAAATACTGTCCATGATTAACCTTTTCATTCCCTCTTGGTACTGGCTTTGAATTTGATGTGTTACTTATTTGAGTCCTTAAGCAGATAAAAATTCTGCTGCTGTTTGGAAAATTTCTAGCTGTTGTGCTTTTTTCAGCAGTTCCTGGAAACAAGACAGTGCTTCTCTAACAACAGTGGGCATCAAACTAGAAAAGTTCAGCTCTGAAGATAAGTGATAAAATATATCATAAAAGTCTTTACAGTGCTTCTCTGTACTTTTCTTTGAATGAATTTGAGTAGTCCTCTATCTCCTTTCTTCTTCTTCTTCTTYTTCTTTTTTTTTTTTTTTTTTTTTTTTTTTTTTTTTTTTTTTTTTTTAAAAAACTTCGTATTAGCTGGTCAAGAAGTCAAATAACATTGACTAAATACGCGAACTGTCTAGTGGCAGTAGTATTCTTGAAATAGCATGATGATCTATTTTGAGTAAACTCCCAGTTATATAAGTGACTTGGTGAAGTAACAAATAGGACATTTGGTTTCCTGGGGGTTTCAAGGGAGGAAGCAAAGGGGTTGGGAATGCAGATGCTCCTGAAATTCAGTGGGAATTTTGAGAAGTGGAAGAGTCCAGTGAGAATTGGGTAGCAAAATTCAGTTCTCATTCATTTCTCTGGTATTCAGCCAACCCTAACAGTAAAACTGTTATTGAGTGGAGGAAAGAAACAACCTGAGATYTAGAATTATGCTTTTGTTCCCAGAAATACCAGGTTCTACATCTAGTTTTCTTGTTCTTTAAGTCTGTCATTTTCAGAATTGAATGTGTGCTTCTACAGCTTTTAGTAATAATGGCAATGCCAGCTGTTTATTCAAATGATGTTTCCTCATAGGTGAAATGTGGTGGTTAAATATAGCTTGACAGTCACCTGATATTCTCAGTGTTTATTTTTTTCGTTGCRGCCTGTTGAAAGACAAGAGTTTGACTGTTCATTGTCAGAAACTAATTATATTGTATGTAACTTTGTGAAACCAAATCCTATGTTCTATTAAGAAATGCAATTCTTATCTCCGAATTTCACTAATAACGTAGTTACTGCAGATAACTATGTGATAGAGACCGTTCAGGGAGCTTACAGTATTCATAAATGCAAAAGTGCCTAGAACAAGTAGGTTTGGTTTGCTTTCAGAAAACACGTACCATACACTCATATATCATGTACTCAGTTCTCCCATATCACATTTACATGAGTGAGTGCGAAGAGAACTGGGTTCATATTACAATTGTAGTTACACATTCATAGGGTGCAGGAAGTCTGCAAATGTCAAGGAACATCAACGAGCACAAGAGTAAGTTTCAGATCCCAACATCTCTTGAATGTAACTGCCTGAAGTATACAGTGCTTGGTTCAGCAGTATTAGTTTTGAAAGAAATGTACTTTCTAGGAATTTTCAAGGTGTTACTTAAGTACCCAGACTAAGTCAGAGGCAGCTGCAGAAGTCTGATAGATTTTCAGGTGCTCAGCACTTCAGAGAATAAGGATGTTAATTTTGGCATATACTCAGCACACTAGGGAGTGTAAGACTGCATTGTATCACTTTGAAATGTCTTTTCTCTGTCCATGATGAGTCAAAGTCTTTACCACAACACGTGACAATAAAGCTGGACTGCCCTCTGAATGACTTGCTTTAAAGAAGAGTGGGAAAAAGACTAGTATAGCTTGCTTTAAGTTTTCCTGAGCAAATAACARTAGTTGTAAATGGCAGAGCAACCTTAATTGTGACTACATGTAAATATAGTCATTCTGTTTAAGCAGGAAACTCAAAAACCACAGTGTCAAGCACTCAAAGGTYTTAGATTTGAATGTCTGTTTTGATCTGTTTAATGTACTGCTTATACTGGAGAAAGCTATTTCCTCTTTCATTTCTGCATACTTCAGCGTAATAGGGAAGGATGCAGGAGGAAAGAGGAAACAATTATTTCCTTCATTGTAGACCTCGCTACTGTTTGGCAAGTGGAGTGGTATTATTGAGAGTTGTTCTTGACTATATGTTCCTTTTGTTTAAGCTCTAGCGAACTTACAAATTGTTAAACCCTCCTATCACAACAGTACAATGTTGATGGTGACAGTCAAGGTAGGTTTTCCTGACTTGTCTAACTTAGTCTTAAGTACCTGAGAGAAGGTAAAGGAACAGCTTCAGGTTCTCAACGTGAAAGGAAATGAGATTAAAATGGAATAAGAGATGTGAGTCATCAAACTGGCATGCACTGTTGGATTTAGCACTCAGTTGTAGAGTTTTCTGTAGGAAAATCTGTGGTATTTTTAGCTATTGCTGTCAGTGGCTGTCAGAAAAGTTGTTTTGAGCATATGCAGATGATAATACACCAGGAAGATTTTAAAAAGCAATACATCTGTTGGGATATGGAATGTGATTACCTGTAATGGTTAAAGATGCACATGAAGGTCTATACCTCAAAATTCCTAAAACTTATTTGTTCCATGTTGCCTGATTTTGGATAACTAGAGTGGCATCTCACAATGCTTCTAATACATACCTGTTTCCAAAATTTCTTCTTTCTTCTATCTTGAAACTTAGCATATAAGAATCCTAGTCTGGACACTCTTCTCTTGCAGAATTTTGTTTCAGGAAGCTCGACAATTTTGTATGCAGAAGTCATTAAATATGAGGCATATAACTTCCTTTCTTTCTCCTAGGTTTAAGATTCTGGGGTCTAGATGCCATACCAACAGTGGGTTTCCTAAATAGATGTGATTTAATTATTTTTCCGTATTAGATTGGAAAAAATATTTTTATAATTTAGTAATTTTGTCCATTACCTGTGGAACTAAGRTCATCTTAGCTTACTTAATGAGCATGGTAATGTCCTTAGTATTCCTCATGCAGTACTGGATTCCTTTTGCTTATATACTTGAATTCTCAGGCTTCTGGGTGTGTGGTTCCCCTTCCCCCCTGAGATACAAGCATTAGATATGAAGAAGTGTAATTGATGAGACCACTTTTTTTTTTTTTAAACACTCAGAATTTACTCTAAGGTGCTAGACAACATAATGAAACTTTTTTTAAAAAAAAATACTTTCTTTTTCCTGAGCTTTACCAGTAGAGACCCTCATTGACCCAAACTGCTCCTGTGTGTATTTTCTGTTTGTGAGAATCTGCAACAGGCAGCAGCATGCTCCTGAAGAAAGATGCCAAATATAAAAAGGAGTGTTTACGGTGTTCTTTTAATCAGAGCAGCTCTCAGGAGTATGAACTGTTTTGCAGATATCCTCCTTGTCTGGACAACACTTCAGGGAGCAATTAGGCAGGAGAGGAACAGGTTGCCAGTGTGTAACATACTTGGTTCCATTTTCACCAAAGGTCTGGTAAGGACTGTCAGACTCCTTGTGTGTCTTCAGCACTGTCAAAATAACCTCTACAAAGGGGAACAAAAAATGCGAAGAGTATGTTGGGTAAGGGCATTTTCATTAATAGATAAGTGTTATTTCAGACTCTAAATCTGCTGAGCTGGATTTTGCATTTTGTAGCATAGCTACTCCCTTTGAATGAAATCAGCTCCAGAGCTTGTGGAGTTCTACATTATTTTATTTTTTTGATAGCTCACTGAACTAGATTGGCAGAGGACCAGCCACACACTCAGGAATCCCTCCCTCACCCCCTGCCATCAGCCAAACATTTGCAGTGAAGCTTCCATACTAGTATTTCTCCATTCAGAATCACATGTTGCTGGAGAATGTGCAGAAGCATCACAGAATTAAACACTAATATCTTATCAGTTTAAATATTTTCTAGTCACCTGAGATGGTTACTCATGCGGTGTGCGAAGATATGGTCCCTTTCTCATTTTATGGCATTGTTTACCACTGATATCTAATTCTGCTCGCAACATTMAGCGGAATAATTGCATCAGGGCTTTTTCAATTGTACAATTAATAGCTGCTTTTCATTTAGTCTGTAGAGGCTGTTGTTGGAGTAATAGCTGTCTTTGAAGCTAAGCTTGAAAAAGCAGATGTTCAAACTTCTCTGAGACAGCCAATAGAAAAATCCATAACCATATAAAATGAATTCTGAGACAGTAGTACCAAATTTCATTCAAATCTGTTACTCGTGTGCATTTACATAATAGGTCATTAATGTTGTTAGGTACTTCACATTGTAAAAACAGCTCTCCATTTACTTACAGGTTTGAAACACTTTGGGCTGAAACATTCCATTTTTGTGAGTTACCTCACTTCACCTTTCTGGAAATTTACAACAGAAAATAGTAGGAAAATGAGATTTTCTTCTAGCTTATCTATTAGAGACCCTAAGAAGGAAGGGCAAAAGCAATAATACTTTAGCACAGAATTGCAAACTGGACAACTGTTGTAATTGTTCAACGAGTGACAGCTGATGTTTTAATTAATTTACTTTTTTACTTTTTAGAGTATGCGTGTCTCTCTAAATGGGTGTATAAGCGTAAGCATATTCCTGCTCTGCTTGCGATACGCTTTGTGTTTAGTGTTACCTCAGGGACTGGGCAGCTTTTTTCCCTTCAGTACGATGTCTAGCAGCGTTCTGCCTGAGAAGGCAACATGGCAACCTTGTCCAGCCTGCTCTTTAGCATGCCCGGGAGGCTGCTTGCCCTGCAGGGTATTTTCACTGAGGCAGGCAAACCAATTTGTAATACATCCAGGATTTGACTGAGAATGGGAGTGAAGTGAAACTGTGTGTCTCAAACACACAGAAAYCATAAAAAGTTTTCTTTATTTGTTAAGAGACAAGTTATTTATCAACATCACTGCCTCATGAAATGCATAGTATTTTTAGTAAATCCACTAGGGACCTATGAAATATAATATGGAGATTGTGATAATTAGCAGGCCTAACATGGTTGGGCTGGAGATGGAGATGGGTTTGAAAACACAAAGTTCGTGTCTTTTGCGCAGACCTAAGAAGCAAAACTCAGGGCTGTACAGGTCAAAGGCCTGAGTCCCTCAGAGGGGAAAGTAAATCATAAACAGAAGAAAATTCGATCCTCTAGGAAGAGTCAGGAGCTCTGCTGGAAATAAAAGATTTTGCCTGTCTGAAGGCTTATCTTTTTGTTGGTGTTAACATATTAGTACAGAGATTGAAGAGAGAAAGTGC
Source organism: Rhea americana (assembly GCF_003343005.1). NCBI lineage: Eukaryota > Metazoa > Chordata > Aves > Rheiformes > Rheidae > Rhea > Rhea americana. The sequence continues at coordinate 2,535,063 of NW_028186149.1, forward strand.
CAGTAGTCCAAGGCAGAGCTGATAGGATTCATCGCAAGGATTTCTTTTAAATTATAGTTTGCATTTTACCACCCCTCCAAAAAAACAGACAACCCCCTCTGGTATTGGCAAAGGACTGTCTTTGTAAAAGTCATCTATATGATTCTAATTATCTGCTTTAAAACTCCATCTCACTCTGGTAAAGTTGCTTTATAATATGTTCTATGCCTCTGGTTTCAACACCAAGACCTGGCCAGCCTCGCTGATAATGCGGAATAGGTAAATAGGTTTGATATTGGTGTTTCTTCTCTAGATTAAATTTTCAAGATCACTGAGTTGCATGGATATATATCCAAATTATGGCTTATTCAGTTGTGCTTCTAGAGAATTCTAGCAGATTCCAAAATTTCTACTCTTAGTTAACAATACATTTTTATGTACTATATATATATTTGCAGATATGAGGCTTCTTTTCTATTTGGATCTTCACTGTAGTTGGAGAAAAAAACTATTTGCAGCATATTTGTGAAGACTTAATACTTGCCTCAGTATGATATATAATTTTCTAGCAGTCTGTACTGTGCACGGATAGCTTTCTGAAGGAAATGTTCCTCTTACCGCAGTTYAAATATTTTTCTAGGAAGTTGTGTTTTAAAAAATATGAAAATACTGGAGATTTCTGCAATTAGTTCAATATTAGGATCTGTTTCAGGTTGGAACAGTGATGAAAGCAAGTATTACTTTTTGTAGGCAAGATGGACAGAGGATGGACATGTCCTATAGGGATCTTGTAGGGGAACTGCTTTAAAGCTAGAGATAATTAGTGTGTTTGTTTTCTCTTTCCAGGTACATCTGTGGTACAAAAATAGGTGCATTTTCTGTTCTGCTTGATGGCAGTGAGTGAGGTAGGTTAATTGATTAATGAAGAGTTTAGTGCTTCTCTTGTTCATAAAGGTAAAATCATGTTGCTTGGAGAAATGTGATGTGGATAGTATGGAACAAATTGCTATAAAAGAATATTGCTTGTTAATGCTCTGCTTTGAAGTCTCATTAAATGAGTGAGATGGAGTTAGCAGTGATGATCCCTAAGAGAGTAGAGGAAAGCTTGTGAGAAATGGTGAGCTGCCATACCCATGAGAATGCATTTTTTGAAATAGTGAGCTGTAATAAGTGTAAATACTGATTCATTGACTCTTAAAGCTTCTTATAAAGGGTCAGAATTCATACCTGCAAATCTGATTTCTCCTCACTTTTTTTTTTTTTTTTTGKTAAATGTTGAGGGGGAGAAACCTCTTTATAAAACACTATTTTAGTCTTTCCTTTAAGGGTAGGATTTCAAATGAGTTATATAATGCCTACGAAAGCTGATAGTGAAGTGTACTGTTTTGACCTTTATAATTGCCTAGTAAGTGTTTTACTGCCATTCCAATTTTCTATTCCTTTCAGTATCATTAAATTGCAGGAGAATAAGGCCAGGCAATTAAGCTATACCCATTAAATACTTCTTTCATATAGTTTTAAAAACTTTTTTTCCATGTTGTAATATTGCATTACTCTTCAGTATACAGAAAATTTGCAGCTATATTTCCTTTCACAAACAGCATAATCTTTAGAGGGTATCCCCTTGGATGTCTATCATAAACTCTACTCTTCTTTTCATTAACCAGTTCCTGGTACTGGAAGGAAGTTTGATTCTGTCTTGATCAYGGCACTCTTAAAAGTAAATATCCTTTCATTTCTAAGGTCCTTGTTGTCAGTGAGTTTCAAAGAAACAATTCAAAGACCTTTTAGCAATAACTTGTTCTATTAAGTTACTTCTCTGTAACATTTCACCAAGAGTCAAAGGGCAAAGGTAAGATCAAGCGTTTGGAGCTCACAATCTGCTAGATGGGTTTCTAGCATTTTGAGTCAGAAAAGTTAAGATCTGACACAACTAAGGCCAAAATACACTAAGTCAATGGTGAAGTTGCACGTATACACCTATAAGCATAATTTCAACTCTTAGTATTGACTGTGATGCTGGAGACTGAGCTGGCTTCAAGCTCAGTCAGAACCCACAGCTATCATCAAGAAATGTTTTGGGAAGGGAGAAGGATAAAAGCCCTTTCCCARTTCCTGGACTTTCCTTACAAAACTTCTGCAGGAATTACTACCAGTRAAAACATTTCACTCCATGGTTTTTGCTCTAGAAAGGAAATTTTATGAAATTACTTCTAATTTGCTTTCCTTTCCTGACCTACTCTCCGTTTTATGTTCCACCATCAGCAGATGCACAGATAGAAATTTTTTTCCTGAGGTTTTTGTCTAGGTTACAATSCAAGTAAATTCGGTACATTTCCAGTAAATTCTGGCAGCAGAAGCTGTCTTTCTCTGCTGCTATAGACTGTGAAAGGTCTACAGGATTTGTTTGGATTGCACAGCATGGGAAACGAGCCTGATGTGGAAGTTGCAAAACTGAGTCAATGTATGTCYAATTTTGTACTTCTTGCTCAGGGGAACTGAATTTCTGATTCCTTTATCCGTGCTGGACACCCTTTGCCAGAGCACTACTGAATGTGAAAGTAGGTGCTCTAAGGAGTATCTCAAAATGTCATGCACTGAGAAAGCRTCTGAAGGCTGCAGTACATAATGCTGTGATATTAATGAGTTTTCTTAATCCCACAAAATATTGTTAGCTTGTTTAGTAAAATGYAAGTATGTTCAAATTTCATAATCTCTCAAGAATGTTTGACTGGGAATTAGGCTTGAAAGAGCTTCTGTGGAAACTTGGAGTCAGGAAGGGAGGATAAATACTGGTGAGCTATAAATTAAATAGCAGATACATTAAGGGTCAGTATTTTAGGCAAATAACTTATTTATCCGTCTTTGGATATCAGAAATTTATTCCTTGGTGTCAGTGTAGCACTTCTACAGAAGTGCCAGAAGTAGCGCTTCTTTCCAGCAGCAGTAAGAAAAATATAAAAATTCTGAAGAACAGTGCATTTTTCGTACTCATGGGTTTTCTCTTTAACTCCATATGGGCAGAAGTTCTTCATGTGAGTCAAAATCATGTATCATTATATAGAAGACTTCTGCTTCACCTATTTGTGTATTTTATATATATTAATATGCAACAGGTTTTGTCCTAAAAAAAAACAGTTCTGTTATCGCATCACTTTACCTCTTTTATGCACATTCTGGAGCTGAGCTTTGTATTTTAGGGCAATTATGGATGTAGGAAAAGAAGTGCTGCCACTGCCCTATTACAGATATCTAAATGCTTTATTGAAATGTGGACTACAGTCTTGATAAATTAAATGTATTAATACACATGTGAAATACATGGTGAAATTAATGACTGGCCTAAAAGTAGCATAGAACAATGATTGTCCATGCTTTTATCTTTTCCATAAATGCTATGTTCACGATGTTCACTAAGGTGTATTTTTGGAGATTAACAGTTCAAGCATTTTGTGATCTAAATCCCATCCTATTTGGGTGGGAAAAAGAGCCATCATGACTGACAATGAAGATTAAGTCTAATCACACCTCTTATTCTTCAGTAAAGTTTCTATAGCCTTAATAGGTAGTTGTAGTCCAGAAGGATAACCAAGCAAATAAAAACAAAAAAACAAAAAAACACCCCCCCCCCCCAAAAAAAGAATATTTGGTTTATTTTTCTATCCTCTACTTCCTAAAGTTACTGTAAAAGTCACTACCATTTAAATGACATGGAAGGAGATTGTAATATGTCATCACTACTGAATGCACGCAAATCAGAAATTCTTAGAATTGTCACTAGAATTGTCACAGATGTGCATAGAACTAGCTTCCAGTGATACCTGTCCAACTGCTGCTCCTTTTCCCACAAGTATATCTTCATTTTCTTTGATCCAGTCCCATCACACAYGGTGCGATGTACTTGTTGAGGCTTTCCCCTGCCCCCAACATGACTGCAGTGCTTCCAGATGGTCCCATTCTGCCTCTTAAATGTGCATGTGGATGCTAGTGAAGAGTATGATGGACATCCCAGGAAGGCATTTTATGAATCTTCTGCATTTGCTTTAACTCATCTCTACAAAATCTGTTGGTGAGATATCTCTGAAGGTAACTTTCAGGAATTATTCTTCCATTTCCAGTTCTATCCATTGAAAAGGGTGACTCTGGGTAACCTGGATGTCAGTTTCGCAGTACTCTGAGGTGGTGCCATTGTTCAAATGGGAGGTAGTCTGTGGTTTCCATTTTATATTTTGTCATAGTTGTTTTTCTCCTGGAGGCTTGGAAAAGATAACCTACATTCCTACTATGAGTAAAATATGTCTGTTTAAGCATCTACAGTATCAGTCTGGGATCCTTAAATACTCCACAGGAAGGTAGATGTAGGTTTGTGAGCCCTCTCAAGGCTCCACTGACCATATGGGGAGTGCAGGCTTCTGACTGGGACACCTGTATGAGATGGCATCAGTATTCCCCAGATAGATCAAGTTGTGTGTGTTTAATCACGCACATATCTGTAGCAGAAACTTGGATAAAATCCAAGTCGTCTTATTCCTACAGCTGCGGTCTGTCCAAATTCTGAAGGAGATGATTTCTACGGATTGGGATTGATGTAGTCTCTTGTTTCCAAAAGCAAGCTTTCACGCTTTTCTGTGCCATGCATTCATTTAATAGCAGTGTGCACTCCTATATTCTTCAACAAATCAGTGTATTTAGAACTTTCATCCTACCCATCTAGCATGATAAACAGTTCTTTTCCAACAATGTTCACATCATGGAGCCAGTTTTCCTCTGAATGTGTTTGGTAACCCCATTAATGTTAGTGGGAGTTACATGTGTGTCTCCAACATCTCTATGACAATTGCTAATTCAGTGTGTCCATTGCATAATTTCTGTTTCAAGCCTGATGCAGTCTTTGGACCCTTAAATTAATCTTAAACCATGTTCAAGAATTACTTTGTTGCCAATTCAAATTACAACCTAGTAATTTTAGCAGAATTATATTTAGTTGAGTAAGAAATTAAAAGATCAAGATGGTAGTAAGAAGCTGTTAGGATTCATGTCCCATTTGCAGCTCTTAAATACATAATCTGAGTATATGAACCTGAGCTAAAGCAAACAAGCTGATCAAAACTTCAAGCTAAGGCCTGATGAACACCTATAAAGAATTCTTAGCAGTCAAAATTTATGTTTGTGTTCAAAGTTATGTCATGAACAATGCTGCACCTTATATCAGATGCTTAAAACTGGTGTGCTTGGGGAGATGTGAACAGGATTCTTTCCTTGACAAGAATAATTATATCAACTCTTCTAACAGTTCCTAGTGTTTTCCTTTTATGGATGTTTATAATAATTCTTATGAGTCAGTAGATAAAAATATTCATTAATAATAGTAATTTCTTTCTATGTATATTTTGAAAATTGGGCACCTAACATCAGTAGGCAATTCTGGGAACTGGGGAGTTGGTTGATTGTCCCATCTTTGTATTAATCTTTGGTCTCAAGTGTGTTGTGAATTTGAGTTCCAGTGGTTAATGCTTTGAAAGGGAGGACAAAGTCTTGTAATTTTCATCACTGGGGTTCATTTTAATGGAATGTTCCTCTGAATTTCAGTTGTGAGGGTAGTAGAAGCCATGGTTGACACCAGCTACATCTCTTAGTGTCTTCTTGCCTCTCCTTTCTATGCCTATAGTAGTTTTTATTACATGTTTGAGTCTCTCTAGTTTCTGCTCTGTTTCTTAGGTGGCATTCTCAGACTTAGCACAAYAACCCAGAAGAAAGTTTACCTTGATTTTTTCAGCATTAAACTACTTCTGACATCATCTCCACCTTCAAGAGACGTGAACATTCTCTTCTGCTCAAAGGCTCTTGCAAACTGAGCAGTGTGTGTGTATATATATATATAATAAAATGTATAATAAAATATACACATATACACACACACACACACACACACACACACTTCTCCACCTAAAAAAATTTATGAATTTGTAAAAGCTTTTAGTTATTAAAAATAGTAGTTTGCTTCTTTTCAAACCAAATGAAATGTCCCAAGATTACTACTCAATTCTATGATTTCTTTTTTTGAACAGTATTGTTGTGCCTTTGCATAGGTGCGAAAAATAAATTAGCAGCTTGCAATTCAGCAGAAATTGGGGATGCAGTCAGGTATTTTATTGTTGTTTCATTTGGTAAATGAACATATCCTATATCTCAGAATAATAATAACACAAGAGTAATGCCCACTTGAAGACAGCTCAGATGAGACTTGCTACAAAATTACTGCCCCCTGTCCAAAACTGACTGTTCCAAGGGCTCTTTTTCGTTGCTTCATAACCGGTTGTCTTCCTGCATGAATTCTAAATTTTATGCTAAAGACTCTGCCCTTCTTGCTCTGTTCAATGAGATCCCATGGGTTAGAAATGTGAGTCTTGGCTTTTTTTATTTTATTTTTCCTTTTCTTTTCTTGTAAGTATGGTTGCTCTGCTAATCAGTCAGCTCCTCAAATGTCAGGCAAAAGCATGGTTACTTGTCAAAGAGCAAAACTTTCCCTGTAGGAAACCCTGATTATTACATATCAAGAACCACTACTGTGCCCTTTACCTATAATTGCATTGATTCTTTGGCTRTTCAAATGGATAGCAAATTAGAAAAATCACATCACCTTAGTCTGTCACAAACAACTTCTGGGCTGTCTCTACATGCCATGATGGTTATTTAGAAGTGGGATATATTGCTTTTCTGCACAGCTCTCTAAGTAGAGAGCTATGGACCATATGCAACTGTACCAGCAATACTGTACATTTATAGGTCTAGCCTGTTCACCAAAAGGGTATAGTTTCACGATATTTTGTAATGCCTGACCTTGTTAGGAGTAAGAGCATTTTGTTAGTAATGTGCAGCTTCAGTTATATACTGCTGAAGTGTCCTAAATCAGCTATCCTGAGAAAGATTTGAAGTGATTCCATTTTTCTCCAAAAAGCATCAAAGACGCTGCAGATTTCCTGTAGATTCTGGTACAGAAGTGTCCTGTCTTGATGCATTAGTGATTCTGTTGTGTGCCAGTTGTCTACTGCAGAATTACCTCCAAAACATCCATATAAGAAGTAGTCTTGCCTGCTGTATAAAAAATGTGTTGCTAATTGTGTGGGTGGCATTTCTCAGGCTGTCTGGGAGTGCCAGGARCCATACTGTATTATTTTTAAAGCCTCTGCAGGGCTGAATAATCTGTTCTGTAACTATAAAATAATAATCTGATTGTAATGACAAGAGAAATAAAGTTCCCAGCTATCTTCGTACAAAAATGTGGTCTTGTTGGGTAGATATTTCCAGTATTAACAAGTAAATAAAAACAATCCATTGTTAAGAAGTACTGATAATTTCAGTGACATCCAACAAGAGTAATTGCTAAAAATCAGTTAACTAGGAAACAGGCAGCCTTTTCTGTGTACAAGTCTCCCCCTCCAGAAGGAGGAGGTAAAGGTAACCRGACTGATTTTTCTCACTCCCCTCAATACTGCCCTTACTGGCCATCGTTATATGTGCTTCAAGCAACACAAGATTCAGAGGTGAAAGGGTTGATGACTTAATCTGTATAAATATTTGTTAAAAATAGAGTTCCTGTGAGGTTGTTGCTTTTGCTTTTCCTATTAGCTACGATGACTCAAGTTCACATAGCATCATCTAAGATATTCATGACTTGAGTATGTCCATGTCTTTTCAACTGGGCTGGGTGTGTTTTGTTTTATCTGGTGAGAGGAATAGAACCAGTGCTTGTATTCTGTAGAAATTAGTCTCTTGATCTGAGCCCTCATGGAATTAGCATTCTGTTGAATAAAAGGCAATTTGTTAGGGAACTCCAGCAGAAGCTTTGTAATTTTCAACAAGCAGTACAGTGTCAGTAGCAGAGTCTGTGCAATCAGCCACAAGGAGGAAAGAGTGGAAGAAGGGTTAAGATTCCATTTATGTCTAGAGTTAAAGAAGATCTTTCTAGACTTTCAAGAAAAATCTTGAGACTGTTTCTATGAAGTCTATATGTTAAGTTACTTTACTCAGATGGAAAGGTTCAAATGAGATTTTTTTTACTGGAAGCTCTGCTACAAAATTGCCATCAAAAATCATTATGAACTATTACTTGTGCAGCAAACTTCAAAGATGATTTGAGGAATTTTTATTCTTAGGGACTATATCTTCACTTACTTTACTAGACAAAGTTAGAGCTTCTGAAAAGTTTTCTGTTGGTATATGCGCATATATGACACGCTAATATTTGTATGCAAAACTCAACCCAGTGTTGTCTGTTCATATCGAGTCTCCGTAATCACCTCACAGACTGGTATTAGCAGTGATAGGAACACTGTAAGTTGTGTTTACCGTTTAGATTTAAGGTCCATCCTAATTAATTTGTGGTTGTTTTTTAAGAAAACACAGATTTGTTAGATGGAATTCACTTTATACTGTGGTTATGTATTGTTAAAGTGGTAGTATGTAACTTGTCTTTTATAGCTCTGCCCCAGTTTGTGTTTTTGAACTAGGAGTTTAAATGGCGTACTTGATTATATTAAAGACAAAAGACATGGAACAGGAAAGGAAGTTCTTTTATCAGGTGATATATATGATATAGACCACTAGAGCCCCGTTAGATACCTTGTCATAATCTTTGTTTTAACATACATATTTTTGTGTTAGTTCCAGGATGTCTGTGATCTCTTAAGGAACTGTTTGCAGTCAGTGTGGATAGGCTGCAGGAAGAAGTGTGACTGATAAAGAAAACATCACATTCATTGCAAGAAATGAGCATATAGCAAATAGTGCACAGGAAATTATTAATTCCCGGAGTTAAGGATTCAACAAACTTTCATTTAAGCACATTTTGTCTGCTAATTTGTACAAATGCTACATTTCATGAAATTTCTACATAATAGCCCTTTTATTTATTTGGGTCAGATTTGTGTGACCAGGTGTGAGATAGAAATGTGCATTATTCAGCACATGGCATCTATTAAAAGATACTAGAGAATATATTAAGAATGATGGGGGTTCATTAGGAAGTTTAACCTAGAACCTTCTTTTATTATGCAATCTACGTTTAATTCTTCTTTATCAAATTAGTGTAAAGATGACAGGCTTGGGCATTCCTTACAATTTGATACATTATTGCTTTAAATTTTGCTTAACATTAACTACTTGGGTTTCTTGTATCCTTCATAAGTTTCTTAAAGATTGCTTGGATGCAGCTGCTTGGTTTGTAGAATTTCTTTTGCTGTTTAAATGTRGTTGTGTCCTAGAAACTTTGTACTACAAAGGTTTGGGGGCTGAACTGAGAATATATGTGAGATTTGAAAACTTAGGTATCTTTACAAATTCATAAATATCACACTATATATGAATCTGTATGTGAATCTTTTATTTGAAGTATTAAGAAAACAACAACAAAAAAAGGCAGGCCCTGTAGCTGGAGTCTCATAGAAGAAATAACTTTTTGCTCTCATTTACTGTAGGGGGGAGAGAGGAATGATTACTTGCAGGGTTTTATCTGCCAGASTAGTTGTTTATCCAAAATTTATTAAAAACATCCAGAAGGATAAAAGCTTTGTTCTTGTCTTTTTGTGAACATTACTGTAAGTTTTTTCTTTACTTGCTTTAAACTTTCCATCCAGAATTCTTCTAAATATCCCTTTTGAAACTGCCATAACAGCATGTTGGCTCAGAATGGATTGAACAGTTCAACAGAAATCAGAGAGGATAGTATGCATTGTAGAAGACTACTATTTGCATTGATTTCTCGTCATAAATAGCTTCATGCCATGGAACAAGTATGAAAGGTAGTAGCCAAGAAGGAAAAATGGACTTGATTTTCAAACAAAGGTATTGGATTGTGGGACTGATAAGAAATCCCCAAAGAGGTGAGGCTTGAGAGATTGATGCAGCTAATGTCTATATGGCTATAGGTAGTAATGCCTTAGGTAGTGGTTGATCTCTTATTGACCATTTATTCCAGGTTTAAATAAACTTATTAAGGGCTGTTTTAGCCTCATATCTTTGTCTTTTTTTTTTCCTCCTTTGTTTCCCCACTTATCTAATACTACGAATGGTGAGAGAACCACAAGATCTCACTTACTCAGTGTCCTTTTGTCCGTCARTACCAACAGCAGAATGTGTGAGAGATCATTATAATTCAGATGAGTCAATGCCGCTGCTTCAACTGCCTGAAATGTTTATGATAGATAATGTTATTTAGATCTTTAAATGTTTGTCTGAAGATTCTGGCCAAAAACTTCTAAAGAATCATCAGTAGGCCAACACTTACTTCATGTTGTCTTTATGCAGGCTGGGAATGAATTTCCTCTTGTTCAAATTATTTAACCTTTGTGTAGTTACTGCATTTATAAAATGGAAATTAGAGGGCTCTGTGAGATACCATTTACATATATATGTATGTTGTATTTTCACAGTTCTCTGTGGAAGGAAAATGCTACACTAGAAAAACTCTGCTGAGAAAAAGCAACCAGGAGACTTACTCAGCTACATCATACAAGGGGAAATGAGCATCACTCCGTCTCTGTCAAACTCTGTGCAAGTCAAGGTAAATAACTGTGCCTTGAAGTAGGGAACAAATCAAAGTAAAGAGAATCTGGAGCTGAACTAGTAAAATGAACTTTCTTTATACCTAAATGTTGGTGAGTTTAGCCCTATTCCTGATRGAAATATTTCCCCCTCTTCTCTTTAAGCATGTACATAATTCCTGATTAAGTATTAGATTTTTGTCTGAGACTTTGTTGTTGTTTGGAGGAGGAGGGGTGAACCAGCAGCATTACAGAAACATACATATATTCTGAATTTAAATATTATAAAAAGAAAAAGGCAAGCTTAGAAAAAGTAAAATACAGGATTYATAAATTGCCAGCTATTAATTTTACGAATGTAATATATTTTAGAATAAATGCAAGTGTATAAATTGAAATATATAAAATTCTCTCAAATGGTTTGCATTTTGATTAATGTCAGCATAACATTTGTGTAGTAAAAATAGCTCTTGTGTAAAAGCTGTCCCTTGTTAAAAGTATTTCTTCTTCAGTTACTGCACTATCATTATTTTACATCTTGTTTTTGTATCCTTTCAATGACAAAAATATATTTTGCAGTAGTTTTGGTCAATGGTAGATAYATTTAATTACTGAACTGTAAACATGCTTTATTATCCCATAATGCCTGTGACAATGAAACTGAAAAGTAAACTAAAGCTGCAACTCGAATGTTATTCCCTTTGAAGTGAAATTCTGCCTTTAATACTAATGGAAACTGGATGAGTGGTTTCTGTGCTTTGGAAGATATTATATCAAAATATATCTGTAAAACTCCATACATCTCTTGAGAAGAAACTGCTAACTCTTCAAAGCGTGATTCCAGAGTCCTCAGAAGTATAACACTGCATTTAAGGAAAACTGCACTGCTATTGCTGTTCTGCTATGACTGTGTTAGCTGGATTGAAGCTAAATCCGGTATGTTTGCATATCCTACAGTCACGCTCTTAACTGTAACTTAAGCATACTWCAAATCTTAAACATATTTGTGACTGTCAGGCTTGTATCTGCAGTTATTGTAATCTTACATTAAGAGAGTGATAACACCAAGAGGATTGATTTGTTGTTGCTTTGGATGTTTACATCTRTGCAAGGTTGTCATTTTAGTAGTGTTTTGTAGACAATCTGAGAAGCTGTAATGGTGTCGGTCATACCTCACTCTTTATTTCTGGATTACAAAGTTCAATACTCGCACAATTTTACTGCTTAAATTCAGGTAATCTCAAATCACTGTGTTCTTATATCTTTGTTCGGCCAAGTATTCAATTTTAATGGGAAACTTAAATGCTCTTTCGGATGTCCTGTGCACTCAAATCAGCTATATATTTTTAGCAACAGATACGTTATAGAACTGTATTTGGGTTTGATTTTTCCCTCTCCAAGTGTAACAGCTTTCATTGTTGGAATCCAAGCTATGCTGTAGAAGTAATGTGTATTGGAGGGGGAAAAAAAGTGAAAAATAGGCTGTTGGCAGTTGTAAATGCATATTTAATTACTATTGCAGTGTGCTTTCCTTTGAAAAAATTTTAATCAAGAYCTATATTATTTGGCGTATCCTTTCTTTGATTGAATAGCACTGGTTATTCTGCCAAGATATTTTACACAATGCAAAATGTTCCTGTGTTCTCTTTGGGTCTGGTAAGATTCGTCTTTCCTCAGTAAACATGATAGAAAAGGGAAGGGAAGAACCATCCATCCTTCTTTCTTTCCTTTCTTAACCACAAACAACCTGTTTACCATTCCATCCCTGCCTCTTTACCCTTAGAGGGTTTTTGCGATATGTTTTTATTTAACTTGCACTTGCTTGCAGCATAGCTTTTAATATTTGTGCAGGCTGTGAATGAGGAAACTTACCTTAGATCCATTGGACTGGTTTGTGCCTTTCAACCTTCTGTACAGGTGCTTCCACACATCAGGTTCACAGGACACGTGTAGGAAGCTTACTGGGGATATGGTATTTCCAGTATCATTTTATTTTTTCATTTTTCATTCTGATAATAACACAAGGAGGTTCTTAAGGAATCAAGCTGTAGCAACAAGCTGATTCAGGATTCTGTTCTTCATCAAATAGCAGACAACAGCTCTTATACCCTTCTTATATCTTCATTTAACTAGGGCTCAGGGTAATTAAAGGAACACTACCTTTAGCACCATCCCAAAACCTAGTGTTCTTGACAATTCTCAAGCATTCAGCAAAACATTTGGTTGTGTACATGAGATCATGATAGTGCTGTAAGTAATTAAAAGGCTGGTACTTCTGCAAGCTCTGATGTTCCCTGGGATGTTTTGTCAGTATTAGATTAGCAGAAGAAGAATCACCAACACACATTCTGAGGAGCTCTCTTCTGTATTTACTTACATATGAAGATAAGACACCTTGGAGGCAAGAATACSTAAGTCAAAAATTTTAGTTGAGTGATGGTCAATAAATGAGCTTGATCTTATGGGAATATTTTTCAGCTTGCAGTAATTTACTTAGTTTGTGATCAGTTCTGCTCTGATCCAGGGCAATGCAAGACAGGTGATGAGGGACAATGCTATTCCAATGGTTTTTGTGAACAGACAAGAAGTCAGATCACTTTCACTATGACAGGAACCTGTCTGCTTGTGGGGCCACTCAGCTACCAGGATTAAGGAACACTGCAGAGCATCTGCTGTGAAAATACTCCACCTCCTCTCTCCATATCCATGTATGGTCCCAGAAGTGATGCAGTAGATTTTGCAAGGGATGTTACAGTCATATGCATTCTTGCCTTCTCTAAAAGCCTGAAAATTCAGGATCTCAGAATGATTTCTTGATCTCTGACTTACTGATCTGTGTGGACTGCCGCACTCCTACCTCCTGAAGGGATAAGAGGAGAGGATGTTCAGACAAGAGGATGCACACTACTTATTGCATTTCTTTGGACTAACAAATTTTGGTTCTTGGATGTTGTAAGACTGCTGTCAGCGGAGATGTTACAGATTGTGTTCTACTAATGTAGAACATAATATCCCCTAAGTATGCGAACAGTTCATTTAGTTTTAGCCTGTCTGCATTTCTGCATTTTCACGTTTYGTGAAACATGCTTGTTTACCCACAATAGTGGCTTTTTTTTAATTTTATTTTTATTTTTTTTTAGTGGCAAGAAAAGATGGAGAATAGAGGAATTTCAAGCCTCAGTGGGAGAGCCTCACCCTTCATGTTACTAGACACTGCTTTCCTTTGCTCAAGTAGAGCTAAGCCTTTCAGATTTTTGCTAGGATTATATCTGGCTTTGCCTGAAAGAGAGGACTGGTCATTTTCTTCCAGCAGTTATCTAAATGAACCTCTGACTTTATATTATCAGTTTGCCATATTCTAACACTTYGATCAAACTTAAGTTTGATCCCTGGAGCTTTTATAGCTTCTGTGACTTATTTTAGAAGTATCTTCAGTCCCAAGAGCTCTGGAGTAGCCATTGGAGAATCTTTTCACATATTGACAATAAGATTCTTTCGTGAGGTGAATAGAACAGAGCTCTTTCAATAGAGCTCTACCAAAATTTGTTTGAACATTTATCTTCTAGCTTTGTGGAGCGTTCACTGTTCAGGAATCACTAGTAGTAGAACACATATGGACAATCACATCAAAGCAGGGAAGGTATTTCATGAATTGTGGTTCTTTTCAAATGTGTTATTCATATGTTTCACAGTTTGTTTATCTTTGCCACACTTAAAGAATGCTGGACTTGCTGTTGGTGAAGAAACAAATAAACTGTTCTGTTCCTGCCTTTTATGCATTTGGGAGGAAYTTAGCACAGCTGAGAACTCTTTTGGCCTAAAAAATCTACAATGATGACTAAAGAAATACTGTAAGGACAGTGAAGGAAGGAGAGGCAAATAATGAGAGTTAATCTTATGTGGGCCTAAAATATAGTACTGGGCAAAAGTGGTTAAGTGGTTCTTTGCTTGTCATGGGTTGTATGCCAAAAGCTAGTAGTCCATTGTATTTGCAGCAAAAGGTTAGATATGGAAGAGTTGGAAAATTTTTTCCTAATGTTTTAATTTTTGTCTTCCTCAGCAGCTGTAAAAAGAAGTGTTTACATTTTTTTCAAAAGTAAGATTTCCTTTGGGGGTTTTAACACTATCCTCAATTGATATTTGGGGTTCTAGTAGAGACTTAATAACAAATCCATTGTTTAGATTTTATTCCCTAAATATCAAACCTGCTTATGATGTTGAAGTGCTCATCTGCAAAAAGAAGTGCCTTCACACATGCCACCAGCTGTGCTGTGTTGGTGCAAAATATTTTATGACATTTCATTTACATCTGATGACTCCTTTAAAAAAAAAAAAAAAAAAAAAAAGAAAGGCTTGGTGCTGCTACACCCCTCACTGATTGCATGTCACCTATAGCAGACTAATTTCAGTTGGGAAACCTCAGTGTTCCTGGAGGAGGAGGTAGCTTTTCCTGACAAGTATAAAGTATGCCTGTACCTGTGTGGTGTGGGTTTTTTCTTTTTGCCCGCATGTTTTGCTTCATGTCTTGGTTTTGCATGTTTATATTCTTCTTTATGATGTTAAGTGGCAAAAGGGGAATGCTTGGATCTATCTGGAGGCATATTCTTTGATGCATTTTATTTTCTAATCTTGTTATTGGAGGAATGGAAGTGAAAGACAGCTTTGGGGTGAGAAGGGCTTGTTTTAATGGAAGGACAATGCACCGGTGTATATACTAGAGTAGCTGGGTACTAGGTTATGGGAGAAGTTGCTGTAGTAAATTTTTGTCACCCTTTGAGCAAATAATAATATGAAGCATCAAAACAGAGGGCATGTGAAAAGTAGTAACTTAGAGTGACGTACCCAATTTGCCGAGATCAGCAGCGGGCAGGCTGCAGGGCCCGGCACAGGAATGGATGCGGGGGGGGGGGGGCAGCCCCTTCCCGCTCGGCCCCGGCGCGGAGCGCGGCCGCTCCCGCTGCCCCAGGGGCCGCCGGCGGCTGCGGCCCAGGCCGGGCCGTCCTGCGGCAGCGAGGCCGAGCAGGGGCGGGCGCGGGGACGGCTCCCGCGGCTGTGCCGGCGGGGCAGGGCGGAGCGGAGCGCGGCGCGGCGCTCCGGGCCGCTGCGGGCTGCCGAGGGGAGGGCCCTGCGGCCGGTGACTTCATGGGAAGGAGGCGGCGGCGGGAGGTGGCTCTCGCTTTCCGTCTCCCGGAGCCGTCTGCAGGGCGGGTGAGAGGCGGCCGCTCTGCCTGGCAGCGCGGGCGGGGGGACCGCGGTGACGGAAAGCAGCAGCTGAAGGCGACGGCAGCGGCTGAGTTGACTTCCTCCCTCCCGGTCGGAGGAAGATGGAGCTCGGTTAGGAAGCGCTTGTGGGAGGTGTAGCGGCAGCAGGTAAGAGCTGCTGCTTCCTTCTCCTCTTCCCACGCCCCGCCTGGCTGGGTGCATGGCCGGGGCGGGTCGGGGCGGCCCGTGGGCCGCTGTCATTGAGCGGGAGGTGGCACAGGTGCGCCGGCCCGGCCCGGCCCGGCCCGCAGCGCTGCCCTTGCCTCGCTGTCCTTGCTTCCAGGCTACCCGCTCCGCCCCGGCTGCAGCGGTTCCCGCTGTGCGGGGCTGCGGGCAGCCGGGGAGCAAAGCCATCGGCCGTAGCCGCTAAAGGCAAAGGTGGCTGTTAGGAGACTGCGTGTCCCGGGTTTCTGTGGCAGGGATGGTGGCAGATCTCTCGACTCTGCCCCCGCCCCGTCTCCACCAGCTCATTGATGAGCTCCGGCAAGGGCTTCTGCATTGCAGACTCTCGGCCCGGCTTCGCTCCGGCGTTCGCGGCTTTATCTGATGAAAGGAGCCTGCTCCTGGCCGGGTGGTCCGGTCCTCTCGGGCAGGAGGCCGGTTTAGGCAGATGATTGCCTTCTCCTGTGGTTCCTGCACCTAATCAGGTTATCTAGGGGATCAATCTCATTCAGAYTGGTATTATATGTATGTAGTATTTGTTTTCTCTCAGCGCTACAAAAGGGAATCTGTGTGAATAAGCATCCTTTGGAGTTTACAATGTGAAATATTGTGCAGTGAAATATTGTGCATATAAAACATAATGCAGAGAAGCACACTACCTTGCATAATCTAAATTTAAAAAGCTCACTACCCCTATGCTTACCCTGCAGGTTGGATTTTTTTTTTTTTTTTTTTTTTAAAAAAAAGCCCTTTCTGGAGCGTTGTTAAGTGTTCCTATGAAATAAAGATCCAGAGTCTCTTATGACAGAGTGCTACAAACAAAAGAAGAAAATATTGACTACTTCTGCTATAGTTCAGTCACGATAAGTTCCTCATCACTGGTCAGTGTCATTCACACACTATTCTTCCRGCTACATGGGCACACACAGCTCCATACTGACAGAGGGGAATGGTCTCTTTTGTTGCCCCCTGGATGTGCCTTTAAATTAGCTATCTGTAATGATGGCATAATGTAACAAACTCTTGAGCCTCCTCTTCCAAGGTCTGAATAGTGCTGTAATTTCTAATATGCTGTACAGACATAAATTACTTTAATAAGAATAGAAGGAAACCTTTCCCACTTTTCATTTGACCTTCAGCACTTCAGACAAGTATTTGAAACAGATGATCAGGGCAAGTATTTTGGACCTGGCTAGTGGAAAATATGTTGTTCAACAGAACGTATGTGACTTGAATCACAGCTAGGATGAAAGAGTCAGCATTTAAAACACTATATCCAAAGGAAACTAATGTCTGATAAATTTGGCCCAYGTTTTTATTTTAATTTGATCTTTATAGATAACATTGAATCTGGAAAAGGTTGGTAGGGCACAGATTTAAAGTGAGGCGGATATATATGGAGCTTCTGGAATTGGAAGTGCTATCAGTGGGCAAAGTGATCTTTTTTTTTTTTAAAAAAAAATGTGTGTTATTAAAATACAAGTGTGATAACAGTTGAGGCTATATCGGCTCCATTTTGGCGGTTGATGTGAACTGACTAAACAGTCTCTCTGCTTGTGTGGATAAAGGCCAGATTTTGCACAAGCATGCATATGCTGCTCTCTTAGGGACAAGCTGGAGTTTCCCTATGTGAGTGCTGGAATATAGTTGAATATCACCAGCTACCCTTTTCAGGGATACCTTCTGTTACAAGCCTGTATCCATTTGATAAGACTGTACTGTTGGTCGTGGGGTAGAATATAGAAATGAAGTGATGATGTAAAACCTTCGGATGATGTAGAATAGAAATGACGTTTTCCTGAGTCTCCTTCTTTTGTGATACTGCATTTCTATCTTTGTAGTTTACACGAAACTCAATCATCTTCATAATAGCTTAATCTGTGTATAGTATGATAACTGTTAAGAGTATCAGACTGAGTAAGGATTGGGTGTAATAGACTAACAATTTGTTATGTGTRTAGCAAAAAATAACTGATCGTTCACTAACTTTTAATGCATCATCCATTTTCAAAAACAGCTATTCTTTTGGAGATGAAATCAAGAAGATTTTGGTTTACCAGGGCAAATTCAGATAAGGGTGATAATGGCTGGATGTTAAAGACTTTGAGTAAATGTGAAATGAACAGGTGAAAAGGATCTTAATCCTTTCTTAGTAAGCCTGCCTCTGCATCTTTCATCATTCCTGGTATATCCCCCTKGCAGTCATGTTGGCAGACTCAGCAAAAAGGCAGGGACTGAACAGACTTTCAGTGGGCCTCCAGATCAGGATTTTTGCAGAGCCATATACGTGCAAGTATATGAATATTCACTTGAATCTTAAATCAGTGTGCTAATCATTGCCATGGTTTCCCTTGCTGCGATTATGTTGTAAAAAATAGAGAATCTATGTTTTACATAAGCAAAGTATTGTGTGTAGAAAACATAATGCCTGAAGAGTGTACTGAAGGATTGATTTGGGGATTTTAGGAATAGTTACATTGTAATTGATCATACTCCTCACTGAGCTGTTTGTTTTAAATCTAATCACTGCGGTGTTTTCATCTTATTTAGTCTAGTTAGAGTTCTTTGGTATTATATCTTTATTGGCTTAGAGTAAAAAAAAAAATGGTATTTTATTATATTTCAGAGACACATAAGAACTCTAAAAACATGTATATCATTGTGTTGTCCCATATTATATTTCAGGTTGTTATTGCTTTAAGATGTAGCAACTTCTGTAGCCTTAACAGGAGGAGGAGGACGCTATTTCTAGTGAGGCATATGTGTTTCTGGAGAGAGAGTTGAAGCTGGAAGAGGGAAAGGATCAAGGGAGAACTTGCAGCATATTTGTCACCAGCCGTTCAGACCGCGAGTCTTACTGTGTTTGATAATGTCTTGTTCTGTTTAATATATTTTGGATTTCCCATAACATACCATGAAATCTGAATCTTTGATTTGAATTTCATGTAATATCTTTGGGCACATATTCAGCAAAAATTAAGCATAACATTTTAATTAAGGAAATGGTAAGCTTTTAAAATATCAAATGCATTTGTAGTTAAATTGAGGACAGAAATAAATAGAAAAGGCTTTKGGGGAAGGTTTTATAGTCTGCTAATTCATTTATAGTTACTATGCTGCCTGTATGCACTGCACAGCCATGTACATGCATTCATATATATCTGCACCAAAGCATAGAGCTAGATGGTATATGGACCTTCCAGACAAATGAATTGATGTTATTCTAATGGGAAAATTGGCAATTAACCTGTCTGTTTAAGTAGTCTGCATAATTAGATATCTGTGCTGTAAGAGAAGTTTATCAGTTTAAGAGGGAAGTAAATGATGCATAGGTGTTATACTTTGTCTTTCTATATTTCTTTGTTGTTGATTTGCTAAAACAGTACATGGCACAAAACTGAGGAAGCCAAACGTCTCCACRTAAAATGGCAGAATTGTTCTCTATTCTTTGCTAATAATAAATCTTTTATATTAAATATAGATTAATTAGTATATAGTTATCTATCTATCTATCTATATATAGTTATTAGTTTGTAAGTATAACAATACAACTATTTCACCATCAGACATTTTCTAGTCTCTATTTAGCTGTCCTTCCCCAAATGCTGACCCAGGGCAGTAAGACTGGAAACTTCAATGAGCATGCAGAGACTAGAGATATAAAAGCTGTAACTTAATACTTTTCTCTCTATCTATCTTTAAGTATTTTGAAGAGAGAAAGCTAATTGTGATGTGCTTCAAGTCTTATTCTCAGTTTCCTTTAGATTCTGGCTTTTCCTTTATTTGAGGTCAATACTGTCTATTTTAGGTTATGGATATACTAGAGATTTTTATTCATAGTGCTTTGCTGTAGTGGTTTACTCTGGAATGCTGTTGGTAATATCTTTATCTCTTTAAATATTTCTTGGGTGGATACTTGGCAAATCTTTTTGGTTGAAGTAGAGGAATCCTTGCATATTGAATTCAGTTTATAAATGCTTTATCTTTAARTAGTGTGTCGGTTCAGTCTTTTTTCATTGTTCTAAATTTGAGGCTTATTCTTGAAGTAGGTAATTCATTGCTAGAGTGGCTTGTTAACTTTAAAAGTTTATAAATTGATGTAATATTTTATAATCTCTCAGAATTTTGAAATGCATTTTGATTTGAAAAATATCACAAATTCCGGCACAAGAGTGTGACTTTAAGATAGTTCAAAAATCAAACTTCTAGTATAATTTACAAAGGAAACGGGGGGTTGCCCTTTCTTTCACAAGGAGTAAGTTTGTATTTTCCTACTTCTTGTGAGCAGAATGTCATCAGTCCCCATATAGGGAGTCCAGTTAATCTACCTGAATAGTCAAGTTATATATACTGKCTCTGGACATACTGATGGAATTAGGAATGCCTCACTTTGCTTTTTAATCTAAAATTAGATTTATTTTCTCTCCCTGTTTTTATTCCTGTATTTTAGACTAGTTACTTACACTGTGCTGTTGTTAAATACACATTGATGTTTACCTTTAGGCTATTTAATGCTGTACCCAACAATACAACTAAATATTGACATAAAAATGCTTTTCTATAGCTTGTGCTTCATGACATTTAAATCTTTTTGCAGTATATCTTGATTTTAGAGTTGGTTATTTTTAAATACAATGTATTTGGCTCAGATCTTCTGGATACACTAAGACTGGTGAACTAATTTACGTACCACGTGCCTCACTGAGTTTTGGTTGCTTTAAAAATTACATACAAAGATAGCAATTCCTCTTTCTTAGTTTAAATCAATTAAAGTTGTTTTTCATTTTGAAGAGCTTTCCTGAAGTTATCAGTTGTTGCTGTTCTACTGTACCTGTAAGAAACTAGCAAACAGTAGTTTTAAAGAGTTGAAGTGTAGCACTAACTGCTTCAGAAAATGCAAAAATTTGATTCCTGAAAGTATTATTGAATACTTTCAGGGGGCTCTTTTTAAGAATGAGAATATCTGCCTGTAATTCATGCTATATTTGGCAAAATTAGTATATTTCATGTATGTTTAAAAATTCATCATTCAGAATACTGAGTTATGTTCTCTGATCATTTCAGTATTATATGTGATACTTCAAAACCATTTGACCTATAAATGGTCAGAAAGAGAGTCCAGAAAATGGAGATTTGTTTTCTTATTCCATTTTTTTAAGAGGGTAAAGTAGCCCCTTTTTGGGGTCAAAGGAAATTATGATATAGTCAGTCTTTGGTACTAATCAACTAGGTAATAATATGTATTGACTGCTTAGCCAAAAAAGAAACAAAGTCCATGCAAAAAGTGGGCAAAMTGTGAAAAAATTTTGATTCTCATTTTTGGTTACACTGGTTGTATTTCCATTATTGTTATCAGAATTTAAAGTGGAATACTACATTATCTGCTTTAATTAAATGCTTGAAATACCACATTTCTAACTGTGATGACTGCTAATGCCATTAGTGACTTCTCTCATATAATAAAGTTCTGTACGTAACTAGGAGATGTAATATATTTCTAAGCCCTCGCTGTGATGTTATCAGAAACATATTTTAATGCCTGTGATTAAAATGGTTGGCTGCCATGGTGATAGTACCATAGAAACTGGTAGAACAATCATTGCCTGTTAGAAAGTCAGATTGAAAATTCTTTTCTATTTTCCTCTCTCTTATTTTTCAGCACCTTAGCAGGAATGAAATTCTGCTTATGTTATATTCCCAATGTACAAATTATTTAATGAGTTACTTTTTGCTATGTGTTACGTGGCAGACCAAGCCAAAGTTGTTATATTGGTCTTGTCTAAATATTAAGCACGTGAGTAACTGAGAATTCAGTCATAAGTCATGRACTACTTCTAGTCTCTGGGCATTGGATTAGAGGCATTTCTTGTAGCACAGATTGCTGCAAGATTTTTAAGTTGCTTAACTATGATTTCTTTCAAAATAATACAATATGTATTTTTTTTACTTCARAAATACTCTTTCAGCAAAGAAGTGCGATGAGTATGTCCATTAGGCACTGTCTGTATAGCACTTGGAGTAATAGCAGAACTTTAACTGGGGAGCCTGACATTGTGAAGGGGTTGTCTGCCTTGAATTATGCAAATTTTGAACTTAATCTCTCTTCAGGCTATAAAAGGCTAGAATGTCACAGGAAGCTACTCTGGAAGGCCTAGTACTTGGAGATTTTCCTGATTAAACGTTTATCAAGGCCCAAGACCGCATAACTTTGAATACTGTTCAGAATTGCCTAGCAAGGCAGGGGATTGGTGGTAAATGCCAGTTCTGAGTTGTAGTTTGCAAAAAGGTGCAGCTCTCTAAAACCTAAATCTTTATGTGAAATAATTTCTAAAAATGTTAAGACATATCTTTTGCTTTAAATCACARACATGGCAAGCAGATTTGAGGTGAATAGTGAACCACATCTAAATTATACATGTAGTTTGGAAGCCTCATCTAGCTATAAAAGAGTAATATACATTTACTATATTCTTGTATTAAATTGATGAATGCGAACTAAGATCATATAGCAGGTAATATCTTTACTGGATCAGCTCCTATCTTCTCTTTTGAGGTCTGTTGCAACAACAAACAAAGTATCAGAAGTAGTCCCTGACTTGACTTGGATCACCCTATCTCCTGGTTCAAATCAATTATTTCTCTATCATCCATGGGTGCCTATATCAGGTGCTAACACACTATTGGACATTACCAAGCAAGGACGTGGAGTGGCTGATGCAAAATGTAGCTCTGTAGATACATAYTTATTAAGATTCTGTGGAAATACTTACATTGTCTTCAAAGTTGCTGACATGCTTGCAAGGAGCTTTTATCTTGTATTAAAGAGTTTTCGTTATTAGTACTGAGATCAATGTAGAGGACAGATTCTTAACAGTGGAAAATTGAGCTTATTGGTTAGGTTCAATCTGTAGTAAGCAAGAAATAGTAGAAGCAAATTATATTATCAAACTCCGCGATGAGATGCAAATATGTCTGTACACTCTAATCAGAGTAACATACTTACTGAGAAGAGAATCCAGACCAAAGTGTTGCAAATGGATATGTTGGGAACTTACTCTGAGACCTACCATACCTTACCAAAAACTTGCCTCCCGTTTGAGAATATTTAGTATCCCAGTAGCTTATATTTTATCTTAGAGTTGTTACATTGTCAATTCTATGGAAAAGAAGGATATATAGCTGTATTAAATAACATTCTGGTAATGAGAAGGGTAGATTTTAGTGTAAAGAAGGCACAGATATGGCAAATTATAGTCAAGTATGAGGCTGTGAGATGACCTAATTGCCTCCCATGAATCTCTRAAGAAGTCTTTCCATCTTTTCCTCAGTAAGGGTGCAGGTGAATTAAAGAAAAGCTACAGTTGAAAAGAAAGACAAAGGAAAATAATTCTTTTAAGTGTAATAGCAGAATARGCACCATGTAGGTAAAGGTGAAATATGGGAAAGATTCAGGCAGGATCAAGCATTCACCTGTTCTACAAGTACAGCTGGTTAAGAGTTGSAGAGAAACTTCTCTTCAGCACAGATTAACAGAAGTAATATATAGTGTAGTGGTTCACAAAGCAGATGTCTATCAGGATAACATGGAATAAATTCAGGTTGATAAACTAGCTGCAGATTGGGAAGTTGACATTGCTGTTTTTTTAAAAAAAAAAAAAAAACTAAACCACCTGAAAAAGTACTAAGTTTCATGAGCCATGAGTAACAGGATGGCTGAGCATTTATGAGCTGAGGATTAAATTCTGTAATTGGGAGATTATCTTGAAAATTTGAAATTTAAAACAAAAATAACAACAGCTGTGATGCTGTATGTGATACACTATTTTTCTGTTCCATGTAGTTTTTTTTTCAAAAACTGTAGAAGTGAAACTTCAAACAAAAGCATGGGAGGGCATGTCAGTGCCAACTTATTTAGAAGAAGGTCCAGGTCTGGGTGACATTTTTCCACAAGGAGCCCAGGTCCTATGAGTTATTCTCACAATTTCKTATCATATATTGTTTTGATGTCACAAGAAAAAACAAACTGGCTATTCTAATGTTTGGCTTTGTGTAATGTCTCTTCTGTTGAAAGACCTGCATGAAGAAATGCGTTTTTGAGTCATATATTTGTGGATGAGTTTTACTGGGTGAAAGGCACTTGAAATGTCAGGTCCTTTAGAAACTGTGTGTTTCTTAGCAATAGATAATTCGTTCCTTCAGGCTGCTTCGTATCAATGCGTTACATCAGGGCCTCAGATATATAGAACTCATGTATCTGTTTCTAATTGAAAATTTCCTGCGTGTTTGTTGTATGGTAGTTTCTTTTTTTTGTTCATTGYTAAATATTTGGAGGCAGATTTTCAAATAGATTAGGAAAAGTTTGTGCTCATGTAGATCCCCTTCATAAAGAAGGCTCCCGTAAGCGCTTTAATGATTTTTTTTCTCTCATGTTCTTATGTCTATAGTCATATTTGCACCTCTGTGTTCGAAGATGCCAAACTGAGGTTGCTTAACAGGTAAGGATTGTACAACAGTTTTGGGCAGGAAATTTGGAGACAGATATTTCTTAGTGCATAAGCAGAGTGTAAATGCTCAAAACAGAATTTAATCAGGATTAATGAAAGATTATCTTTTTGGCAAGAAGGAGGGGGATAATAAAAATGGAGAAAGATGTTCACTGTAGGCTATGCAGATRTTTTTCCTCCTTCATTATAGAAGGTCCTGTTGAAGAAGTCCCACACAGAGTTCTGTAATGCTTCTTGGTTAACATAGTTTGCATTTTTCTCATTCTGTATCGTTAAAAATTTCTTCTGACACTGATACACATAAAAACACATAGAGAAGAAAAAGCGCCGTAAAGCCTACAGTTGTGCTGTTTGTAACAAGAATCATTATGATGATGTCTCTGGTTAGGCTATATCACCTTTGTAAGAGTTCCTCTTTATGTCACTTTATCCATCCACACTTTGCTSTGTTTCTTCACCCTTAAGGGCAGAACCTGTGTAACTGGCAAAGGAGGATGGGTCGGACAGAGGCTGGTAGGTTAGGAATTGAATCTCAGGACTTGTGACTGAGAGAACTAACAATGTTTTTGCAGTGGGGTCTAAGTCTGCTTGAACTAGCTTTTTTTGTGATTATGAACACATACCATAAACTCTTCATTACTCATTGCACWTGGGGGAATTTAAGCAAGTTGTCCTTGTGTGGTGTTTTGAAGGCCCTGAGTTACTGGTGCATGTGCCTTGCTGATATGACATATTTTTTATCTGCAGGTCTGGTAGCATTATGACTGGAAAAAGATAATACGCTCATTTCAGAAGATAAACAATATGTAGTCATACTGGAAAACCTGATCAATGTGCATCCAATTGAAGTGTTGCTAGTTTGGCTGGTCTCCCTCRGTGCTAAAGCAGATCAGGTGACTGAGCTATGCTATTATGAACACAAAATATTGTATTAGTAAAGTGTAGACCTCAGTTAACATGGAAATATAAATCATTGACTTCTGCTGCTACAGGAAATGAATATTCATGCCTAAACAACTCACTGATAAGTTGATAAGGTCATTGTGTCTAGCTGATCATCTCTTGACTCTTTGATACAGAATTTGAGAAACAGAGCTGCTATCATTTTCCTTCCTTCAGTTTTGTCTCTTAAAATTATAGTTTTAGTGAAAACGAAGAAATGGTTCCTTCAAGAACTGTTCAATTGTTAGCTTTCATGCCACATGCCTCTCATATTTAATATAAAAATATTCTCTCGTTCATTATAAAGCGAGGGAATGTCATCATGAAGGAAGATATCTCCGAGGCCAGTTGTCACTAAATGTATGTTTACAATTATCAAAGAAAAATATGGAATACCTTTCTTTTTATAAAGAGCTTTAATTCCCTAAAAAGATTTTTGTGAGGGAAGGTTTGGAGATCACAAAATTTTATTCTGCATATTGTATGCCACTCTGACACTGTGACCGCTTTTGCCTCAATTACTGTCTTACAGCTGTTATAGTGACATATAAAACAAGAAGGTTTTTTAATATATTTTTTCTGTGAACTTATTTTCCTCTACAAAATCTGAGACTAACCCATGAAAGAGAAAATGATTCTGTCTATAATTTCAATTTACCTGATGATATTAATTGTATTTGAGAATTTGAGAATTAATGGTATTTGAGAATCATGGTCCTGGAGAACCGGAGAACAATGGTTTCAGAGAATAAAACAAACAAACCCCCACAGATGTTAACATCCTTTTATGGTGAAGTGATGTCAAGAAATGTGCTTTATTGAATTGTGGAGTTCTGAGTCTTTGGCAGAAGATATCCTCAGAGGGAATGGTTATACTGATAAACTACATTTCCTTGACATTAGTACTGCAAAAGTTTAAGCTGAAATGGCCAATAAGTGAGTTTGACTCTATCCACATATGTAATGGCAAAATGTTTTGTTGTCAGAAAGCTTCAGCTTAAGTCCCAGGTGTTTTAAAACGCTTCATGACAGATGTCTATGAAAAAAATTTATTTGTGCTGCTTCAAATGATACACTATCAGTTTACTCACTTTTTCTTTTTTAATAGAGAAAAGTGTAATTGTGCAAAATGGTTTGCAGTTTTGGGAGTATTTTATTCTTTCTTGAATATGGCTGTGGAAAATAAACTTTATTTAAAGGGAGAAAATAAGTGAATAGATTTCTGTTGAACTTGTACCCTTCTCAGTGTTGTACTGTATATTTCATAGCCTTAGGAGGGGGTAATTTTATAGCTTGTTCARTGATGTACAGTAAAGTCCTGAGATCTAGAGGAAGAATGCCCCAATAAATGAAACTCAAATTTTGGTAAGTTAAGTGAAGTCTATTGTGTAGTGGTTAATGTTCTTTAATGAAGTATGAACTTTGTCCTGTCATAGGAAAACTACTTGCATACCTTTGTGAGGTATGAAAAATGTTTGTTTGAGGAGGCTATTTGAGCCCCTTTTTGCTAATTCTACAATAGTTTGCAAGAGAAGTTAAAAAAAAAAAAAAAAAAAAAAAAAATCCTGAGCGGCTAGATAACGTAAAAGCTTATGATCTGATTAATAAAATAACTTGATGCAATGAGGTGCTAATAGGAGAAGTTTCTTATGTTTTGCTTCTGCATGTTCCCACTGTATGTGTGGCTGGAATGAAGTTATATTATATATTTGTAGATCTAACAGATGCTCTTTTCTTCAAGCCTTGCACTGTTAAATTGGGTCACTGCATATAATGCATGTTAAATGAGACAAGAGGCTTTGTGGTATTTGCAGAAAAAGTTAGTTGCAGGATTTCACAGTATTACAGGAAACACATTACAGTTAAGTGTAAGTACATTTATTTTAAATATATTGCTAGTAGCTCACAAATACTGCTTTCTTCCTGAATATAATGTGTCTTTGTCCATTTGTAAATCTCACAGGATTTGATACAGTTGACCAAATGTAACAAAAAGCAGAATGTAGCCCTAAAGGTTCAGTGGTCTGATATGTCTTTGATTAGTGCTTTGTAACAGAATGCTTAAATCTTTTGAATTAATACTTGGGATAATTCTGCTTTGGAGAGGGAGAGAAAGAGACTCTAGTGAATTATTTGGTAGCCTGAGTAGCCTGTGTGGAGAGAATTGTTTGGAAAGTTTCCATAGGTCCTTGGCTCACTAGAAAAGCTGACTACAGGTACTTAAGAGACTGAGTAACTTCTCAGAACGAGATTTAGACTTTTGGGTCATATGAAGCATTTTTAAAAAAGTTTACTCTTGTCCTGATGATTAAAGCGCCAAACAAAGTTTTAACTTCATTAACAGTTAAGCTGTGAAACCCCGATTCGAAAGATTGCTTTTGTAACTGAAAAAGTGGACCTGAAGATCAGCTCCCAAACTTTGGYGTGGGGGGGAGGGGGTAAGGGGATGGTAGTTTCCTAGCATTAGACATGTCTGTTTAAATCCAAACCTGTGGTTGTGTCGTCCTTCATAAGCTATGGTAAGAGCRTTTTGCACACTCATGTCTCTGTTAGGAATTTTTTCTGTTGCTTTTTGCTGTTGCAGTAGGAACTGAATATGGGAGAAAAAGTTTGTTAACTTTAGGACATTTGACCAAAACCTGCTGTTCAAAAAATATGACTTTTTTGGGGAAATAATTCATAAAACGCAAGATAGCCTAAAATTACAAACATTTTTAGCTGAAAGCTGACATGTTTTGTGCTTTTTCTTTCTGTGGTTCTGCATGTCTTTATTAACTTTGAAAAAACATCTGGGTTCTGCAGAAATCTAAAAATGTTTCAAGTCTAACATTAATCAGTATTTTCTTTAATGACTTGGACTGAGAATACCTGTATTACTTGCCTGTGAAACTAGGTAGGAGATATCACAAAAACTTAAGAGAGTAGAAATAGTGGTGCTTTGTCTTGACAAATTGGATGTGGGGTCTAAAATAAACAGCATGTAATTCAGTATCTATTACATTTTAATAAGAATTATAAAAATTTATGAGTACTAGCCAGTTGGCTGGATTCCCTCGTCTGGGCGGGCTAGTTGATCATATGTGATACTCTGTGATGTTCCTCCTTTTAATTTCATGCAGGAGAAAATCTGTTGAAAGGCTCCAATCATCCATGCTGTATTTCCATCCATGCTTCTCTAAGAATGCAGGGTACTCAGAAATATTAAGACCATCTATCTTTTCTGTGTGTTCCTACCCTTTGGGGTTTAAAAATGTTTTGTTTAATAACATCTAGCTTGTTTTGTAAATTTAATTCCCATTTCCATTCTAGGTTAATTACATTCCAGATAATTTATTTACTTGATGATTGTTATATAATAGAAGTACTGGGTTGGCAGCCAGTCACACTTGATTCTTAATGCTTCTGTAATAGATTCTTAACAATTCTGTAATAGTTCAGTACTATTACAAATTTATGTTATCTTACGAATCTTGCTGCTAGTCTTTGGGTTTACTTTCAATTATGAATAATAGTCACTCGTAGAAGAAASCTTTTCTGAAGTATTTATTTTCAGCCCCTCTCTGCTGATATTTGAAATGAGATTGAACAAAGAATGAGAAAATGCTAGCAAGAATAAAATTTGCTTTAGTGTTCAAAGGAGTTAGGCTAAATATTCAAAAAGGTAGTTTACTTCTCTAACTGTTCTTATTCCAGAATATAGTTTCTGTATATTAATGACTAAATTTGTAAGAGAAAGAGACTTTGCATCTCTTGCTGACTGTGGTGGGGATTTGGTGTTTCGGTGTTTTGATGAGGAGTTGCCTAGAATGTGACTCATCTTTTTTTTTTTTTTTTTTTAATAAAGATGTCTTTATAAAGACACTTGACTCAAAACTTTATGATCTAATCTCCCATTATCACTCAAGCTACAGAACTTTTCTGTGGAGTTTCTGCTTAAAAAAAAAATTGAGCCGTAGTTGAACTACAGCAAACTCTTTCATAAAGACTCTCAATCATGGTTTATAGACTCTTAATTTATTACCTAGCTGTCTGTCACTAATGCATACAAAGTAACAGCTTTTGTCACATACTTTGTGGTTTAAAGGAGCTCTAAAGAGTAAGAGTGAGATTGAAATGAACAGCCCCTGCTAAAACACAGTCAAAATAAAACAATTTGCACTCAGGGCATCTTAATTAAGTGGTGAGCATATGTAGGCTTCAGAATTCATGATGAATTGAAACATCCAAAATATATACTATAGTGGTAAACTTGATAATATAATAAATATTTATAAACAGAATGCATACTCATTTTGAAAGAACTCATTTTACATATATTTGTATTTTATAAATTTATTACACAGAAGAAAGCTCTTGGTGGAACCTACTGACTAATGAGACCATAGGCAGCTTCAGAGGCCTGCACATATAACTCATATTACAGGATCAAGGCCAGGATGGGGAAGCTGTTAGTGCTGTTGTGCAAACTGGCACTTAAACTGTTTTATATGTCTAGAGCTATGTACCATGCCCAAGTGTTTGGAATGAAAATCTTCTTTTGTAGCATCATAGGATAGGACTGTTTTTAAATTTCATGCTTGGCTTCCGAGTTTATGTGAGATCACTAAAGCTGAGTCTCTCCCTTAAATAAAGAAGTGTGTCATTAATTTTTTGTGAGCTGTTCATGTTGTCTTTGCAAATATACAAGGATGACATAATCTCAACAGCAGAACCTGGTAGCTCTTGCTGTGTCAATAGGTTGTTAATCAAAAATAAATGATAGTGTATTAATAAACATGCATGCTTCCAAGCTGAATTGTCACCAATCTATTTAAAATAGTTGTCATTCTCAGATCTTTACTCTTAATGAAATTACCTCTGAAGATTTTGTGCATCTGAAAAGAAGTAATAACAGTACTAGAAACTAAATTAATATGGCATGGGAGCTTTCATAATGAAATTAGTATTGCATTTATAACCTTTATAGGGAGGCTTTTCACCAGTTACAGCGTAAAATGAACTCCCAAGACACTAAAATGCTCTTTTTTTTGCCTGAGCTTTTATACTTCTGCCTGCTTCTGTTCATGATGTATGAAATGGAAATCATGAGATAAAATACTATTCTGGGATGCTCTTTCATGGATTCACAACCTTTTTGGTAATTATGAATTTTTATTTTAGAAGAGTATTTCAGATTCAATTTTAGTAGGCTGCATTTTGTGTGAGGTAGTAAYTAGCACTATGAAATTCATTTTTTCCTTTGAAAGAATGTTTTTTCCTCCTTTTATCAAAGCTCTTTTGTGATTACAACTCTAACTTTTTGGGGCCTGCAGTTATAAAATTAAACTGTGTAAATGTTTTCTGGGTTTTGGGTTTGATTTTTTTTTAATGTTTTGATGATGTAAGTAATGCAAAAAGCATGCTTAAACTTTGTAAGCAAGTAGTAATCTTTGAGGTTGATTTCCTAAAGCATATGGCGGAGATCTAACAGGAAGCTGAATATTACAGCTGTCACAGGCAAGACAGAGTAAATGGCAGTCTGTAGTGGATCTGCATATTGGATTCATTTAAGAAGGAAAGACATTAGAGCTTTTATCCTCCTTGAGTATTTTGCACGCTTGCTCACGTGCTGTACCATTGGCACCATGTTCACTAGGTCTCCCAGCAGGGAAATGGCTGCTCGTGTGAGAAGGCCRGGCAGAAAGTTGTGTCAATTTGTGCCATTTAGCTACTCAGTCTTGCATGTTACCAGCCAATGTCCCTAGGCGTCCCCTGACAATCATCTCCTTGCATCYCTCTGGTCTGCAGATCTCCTCTCCCACCCCTTTCCATGATATTTTCTCCAGCCAGGATCTTCATGATTTTCTTTCTAGGCTCCTAGAAAGCCTTTCTATTCTTCCATGAYTGTTACTCCTTTCTGGGAACACTTCAGGCTCTTCCTCTTTCCAAGCTCCCAGGCCTCTGGTTTTCCCAATTTAAATAGTCAACGTACAACATGTGATCAGTGTCCTAACTGATTCTGTGGTTCCATCTCATATCTCTTTATTAGTTGGAGGATTCAGGGCATGCCACTTCTGTTTAGTCTAGGTGTTATCAAAATTTAAAATCAGTTTATACAGATTGCACATGTCAAGTAGCAGGTTTGTGCTTGAGAGTTCAGAGGTTCAGTTTTGGACATTCACCCGCACTGACACTCAATCTGCTGCCTGTTAGCATTCATGGCTTAAGCTGTTTTGTCTACAACAGGTAATGTACTGATGCTAAAAGCTGTGCTTGGAACCATTTGGAAGATGTCATCTTTGCTCACCTTGCTGTACTCTCTAATCTTGAGTAACATGTATATAGATACAGCCTTTGTGCCTTTCCTATAGGAACTGAATTTGTAAGAATACTTTAAAGGGAATGACTGAAGGTGCATTGGTGCTGAAACAGGAGGGACAGCATACAGCTGTCAGCTTACAGCTCATACAATAATGACAAGAACAGTTTTGGCGCTTATTTTATTTGGAGGTTTTATGTAATGTGCAAACTTTCACATGAGAAATTTCAGTCAGCAGTATAGTCCTTTAGTCAATTAGGGAGCCCTTTATGTGGTCAGAAACACACAAATGAAATTTAAAAAAGGAAGGTGGGCTTGCAAGAATACTTATAAGAAAATGTCTTTGTTCTCATTGTGGGTTAAAAACTTTCATTTTTAAACAGTTCATCTACATTTCCATTGATGACCTTTTACTTCAGTGTTTCCTAGGTTGTTAATGTGAGGATGCCTTTTTTGCGGCATTGGGGAAAGATAAATATTCCCCTGAATTTCTGGATTCAGTAATCTGGAAGAAATGGTTGGAGGTGATTGACCTCCAAAGCAGAAGGCATTACTCTAATTGGGGTACAAAAGCATTCTTCAAGGGCATCTCAGTATTGTCATCCCGAGATTTATTTCTGTGAATAAAGAGCTTGTACATTTGGAATAAATATTAATGGATTTTCTTATTTATGATATAGAAGCAGCACAGTACTTTCTCCTGTTAATATTTCTGCCTTTCGGTGTATGTAAAGGAGAAAACTTTCACAGTATGAAAGATAGCTTCAGGGATGAGAAAGCTKCTTCTTCTCCTTATGCTGCAGGTCCTTCAGGGAGCAGATACTCATCTCTCACTTACAGTAGTCTTTTCTTGCACTCTTTCTGCAGCTCTTGTTTCTGCTGGTTCACTAGAACCAGCGGCTTGTCTGTGCCTCCAGAGTCTCCAAGAGAAAACCATATGGATCCTGTTTCTTCTGTTGGTTTGAGAACTTTTCAACTACTATTCTGCTGACTAGCAAAATTAGTGCTTTTGACAGTGCTGATCGAAAGGGCCTCTATTGTTTGATTTTGAAGGCGATTCCCAAAGTACTTTTCAGGCAGTATGTTCTATTTCTGTGGCAGAATCAAGAGGGATGTCCTTTGGACATTTATTTTTGAGAAAAGAATGTAATCAATTACAGAAATGGAGAGAGAACCCTAAGAGAAGTAAAACGTGACTCTTTATGCAAAGAATGAGCTTTTTGTGTATTTGTGGTGGGGAAGGATATTGACCACAGAGAGGTTATGCRCAATTAGGATAGAATAAATATATGCAAATATATACGAATATTTTTCTAAATTTATATACAAAAGGATRTACATGTGTGTGTGTGCACGTGCATACAAATTGGATAGCTTTGCTTTCTTCTGTGTTCACCATGTTTTTTCCATAGGACCTTCCTTTGCCTTTCAAGGCACAAAAGCTATTATGTGAGATGATGCCCAGCTATCTGTCCTAAGCTTGCAGCTGTGGGAATGTAGTGCAGGATTAAGGCCTCTTTCTGGCCCTACTGGAGGGAAGACTTCCACAGGAAAAAAATAGAATTGAGGAAGGGTATTTTAGAGAGAATTTAATGGGGGCAGTGAGTTTACTCAAATTAGAGAGTAAACGATGCTGAGCCATTTTCATGCCTTTCACTAGGAGTTTTGTCTGATTTTGTTCTAGTGTTGGATCATCATTTTTCTTTTATTTATTTATTTTRTTTTGTTTTATTTTTGTAAAAAACTATGTGTAGAACCACTATAATGTTCTGATATGAGTGTGCCATAATTGCCTTTCAGTTTCTCTCCAAAATCTCAAGCCATTTTCATATGGAATAGTTTCAGTGTGGAATATCAGAGAGCCAAGCCACAAGCAGTCCATTTATTGTCACAAATGAAGAGCCTCATTACTGTTAGCACAAGACAGCTTTAACAGTTATCACACACAGTGTCATGGTTGTGGTGAAACATCTAAATGCCTAAGATTTTTATAAAWGTTTTGGTGCCATTGAGTCTAGCTTAGGATTCACATATGGTCTTAGACATGAAGTAGTCAGCATCCAGCTGAAAGCTACAGCTGTACCAAAATGTTTTATTGATTTACTGTTCAATCAAGGGAAATCTGAAAATTGTGGGGTATAGTAACTTGTCTAGACTACTGCTTTGGTTAAAATGAGAGAACATATTTACAGTAGCTACTTACTACTGGTGAGCTGAGTGCTTTTTAGATTATTTGTATAATTTAGTACGTTAAACACAATACTATGTGAAAAATCAAGCCCCATAATTTTACATTTTTGATAAAAGCTGTTTTCTGTAATGTTGAAAAGACTAAGAAACTAAACTACAACTGATTACTCTCCTGTAAACCTATTTTGCTTTTTTGTAAGGTGATGGGGAGTGACCTTTGCATAATACAAACATAGAGCACTGAAGTTGCCTTTATAGGAAGGAAAAAAAAGTTTGTATCTTTTTACTTTTCCTTGCATTTTACCTTTTCCTGGGAGAAAAAAAAATTCCTTGAGAAGTAAGAAAAATGTTGTATTGAACGTATATTCTGATAAGGATTTTGTTTGTTTGTTTGTTTTTGTTTTTTTCCCCTATCCTTTTAAGTAGGAAAATACGCTATTTATATGGATTGTTAGCAGCAAGGACCGGCAATTTGGCAATTTAACTGGCTAAAAAGCGTCCTTCTTCTTCTCCCTGCTCCCCCACTTTTTTTCATATAGACAACCTAGAATGAAAACAAAACAAAACAAAATCACCACAGTTGCAAGATGTGATTAATTTGTCACAGGCTATCCTGCAGAAATAAAGACTAAGAATGACATATATAACTATAGTGAACCTTACACTGGAGTGAGAATTCTATTCTCAGGTTTCCTTCTGAGTTGYGGTGTGTAGTTATTGGCTTACCATCTGAGATCTACCTCATTAGTATTAAAATTTTTCCTACTTCATAGAAAATACTTTTAAAATTATGTTATCATAGTCACCATCTTGACTGATATGTCAGGTGCTGAAGTGCAGACATGTGGTACTAACAGCACATCTCTCCTCAGCTTCAGCTGTAACAGCAGGTTCTGTAGCCAGGATATGTAAAAGGTGCGCATCTTCTGCAGGCAGTATAACACTGGCTATAATGCACTGGAGGGCCAGTGGACTGTATTTTCATGTAGCAGAAACGGGATAAAAATAAATTTTCCTGATAGATTCCTCACCTGATCATGGATCTCTTCTTTCTAATCTGTCTCTGAGGCTGTTTCTTTCTCACTGGAGGAAGGTGACAAGATACTTTCTATTTTGTGTTTCTATTAAATATTTCCAGAAGACTGAGAAAAGAGAAGAGGAAAGTAAAATAATAATAAAATAGGATGCTTTTCTACCCTTTGGAATGGGATACTTTTCTAAATGTCTTCATCCTATTAACCTGTCTTTTCATCTTCCAACAACGGCAGTTCTACAACTTCCAGTCATTCGCAAAGGTAACTTACTAAGAATTTGGAGGATTAACACTCGGATTCTGCATGCTATCTTATTCTTTCCTTGATAGATCACATAACTGGGGCATGGAGGAGGGAATGGGTAGGGGATAGCTGACAAACTTATAAAAAAATGGAAGAGAATAGCTGCTTGACAGATGTATTAATCAGTTGTGTTACTGCTCATGGTAAATGAAGAATCTTACTTGGTAAGCCTCAATAGACCTGCCCTCTTATTTCTGGAAGAAGGTATTTGATATTGAGAATATGATGAATAAGGGGACCACTGTGTCTGAGGCAAAATTTTCGACTTTTGAGAAATTTGATGCATGGAGTCCAGAACATGCTGAATGTAAATCCCATGCCCTTAAAGTAAGGATCTGAGTTCTGTATGTAAACATGTAAGGTGACGTGTTTTTTTTCACACAGCTGAATAACTCTGCATTTTCTTAAATTAACTGTAATACAGGTGGTTGACTGCTTAGATAGTCAGACCATTTTAATTTTAGACACCTAAATTTAGACTTTGGATCCCATTTAGAGCTCTGCGTTTGAAAAATTTGGACTGGAACCCAAGAGCTTAACTCTGTCCCTGCTTACATTACTATCATGTCTGATGAGCTTATCTTCCACTGAAATTAATAGTAGTTGTCTCTAGCTAGGTATAGTTGAAAAAACTAAACACTTTATTTGTTTTTCACTCTTATCTGCTTCAGAAAGTGTGTATGTTGCAGCTTCAGGAATCAAAAAGTAAAACCTAAATCAAATGCAGAATGTGCAGAGTTCACTGTCTCATAGTTAGAAATATACAACTGGCCCTTGACAATGAAACTAACTGTGGATCTCTTCATTTAGCTCTGCCAAATTTTCAGCAATAAAATAGGTAAAGCTTAGAGGGAATATAGGAAAGGGAAAATAGGAATGTGAGGTGTTGCGTATGCTGAAAACTTGTTAGAATTCTTTCTTTTAGTGCCGACAAGTTTAAACAACTTGTTTTAATTTAAAAAGTAACTTATCCAAATGAAAAGTTGTTTTAAATCAGGAAATCTTTATTTATTTATTTATTTATTTATTTTTGGAAGATACATGTCAAAATAATATATACAGTTAATTTTGAAAATCTTTAATGAAATTTAAATCGTGATTAACAGACTTGTGTGATCACTGAATTCCTTTCACTGCTGCACAACAGAGTCTGAACTGAGAGCAACTGAGATGTAGAGATTGTTGTATACAAAAGAAAATGAGTAATGAAAGTTAGTATACTATTACATATGTTATTGCCAATACTCTGCAAAATTCTGAAATTACATAAGAAAAGGTTATGCATTAGGTTTATCCTAAGTATATTTTTGAGTTAACTGTTGTATTCCCTTTTTTGCCTGGATCATAAAGTAAAAAGTAGAGTATATAGTGGGTCTTCTCGTTCTTGTTATCAAGAACAAGTCCTTCAATGAAAGAGGGAGCTGTTGCATCTGTCCAGAAGAAAGAGACTGATGGACAGATACATGTGTTTTGGAAGGGCAAATAGTCTTTAATATACTGATTTTTACCTGATAACTCAGCACTGAAAGTTGAATACCAGATCCAGCACACACTGTGCTGGAAGGTATTAAAATCAGATGAGTGCAGCTTTGTATGAAACCAGTAGTCTTCAGCTGTATAAACAAATGTCCTTCACAACAATCTACCAGCCAACTTTCTGGGGTAGGGTGTACCACAGCAATGGACTGGAATGTCCAAAATACATTAGGGATGCTAATCTGTGACATGGTTCCTAAAATACCACTCCCCTCCCCCAAAAAAGAGAAAGCGTTTGAAGTGACAGTATTCCTGTAATCACCATCCTTTATTCTCAGCAGCTTGGCAGAACTAAGCTTTGGGTCAGACAGTGATGACTAGGAGCAATTTATACAAGCTTTTTTGAAAGCAGCTATCATGAAGTGGTCTTTTATTTTTATGTTTAATTTGGTATGAGGCAGTATTATTTTCTACTGCTGTGAAGGAAATAATACAAATTTCAGAAACCATTTTCGTTTGGTATTTCAGTGCTATCTGATAGTAAGTATCTGCAAAATCTGTCACCTCTCTTCTTTCCGCTGTTCCCTGAAGTCATAAACAGGCTCAAGAGCCTCAGTTCTTTCAGAAATTTGTTACTTTTGCATTTTTTTTTCTATTGTACATACCAAAGACCGTGCAATAATTCTGCATAGCCATTAAGGTAGAAAAAATAGTATTTAACGAGATAAAAGTATGTGGTGTTTCATGAGCCTTCTCTTGGGCAAGGCCCCAAAGTGAAGCAGCAGTCATGTATCAGAAAAGTGGAAGTTTAAATAAGAATATAACAGCCAGCCTCTGGGCACATTGTGGTGAACTCCAGCACTATGCATTTCCCAGATCATTAGAGAAGCAAGATGGTAAAAAAAAAAACCCATTCTTTGTAATTCATGAGGAATAAAACCTTTTTCTTTCTGATCACTGATGTAATTTTCATTTCTTCCAGAGTAGGAGAAGTACTAGAGTTGCTGTAAATTCCATCTTGCTTTCTGTCATGCTATTTTTAATTTTTCATAATTCTGATAATATTTTTCTTTAAATTGGCAAAATTATTTATTTTTCCTACCTTTTAGAAAGTGTAAGGAAGGCTGATTTGCATGATTTGGATGYAACTGTTTATCTAAGGAATACATATTTCCTGTTCTTTTCTGAGCAGAAATACGATGAGTGTCTACAGCTATTAGATGGTGTTGGAAATATCCAACTTGGGTTATATTCTAGGTAAGGCAATAAACAGATTAAGCACTGAATTGATTAGGACTAGGTAAAAGAAAGATCACAGTGTACATTTCTCATCAATTTTATATATTATGTGAATATATTAAGACTAGGTTTGAATAGTGAAATCTTTATCTTTTTCAGTAGGAAAAGATTTCATTTTTCAGATTATAAAATCTGAAAGAATCTGAAATACTGAGGATGTAAAAGGTTTTGAATTGGTTGCTATGTTTTTGTTTTAGGAAGAGGTGTTAAGTTTGATGAGATGTCTTTCTGAAAAACAACCAAATTTGATATAGGAGGGTCAATGTAATGAAATAAGAAATCTGCTAGTTAATAAGACTCAGAGTTGAGATGCTGAGGGCAAAAAGGAAAGCTGAATTCGATAGATATCTAAATAGGAAAGCAGTAAATCAAAAAAAGTGCAAAATATGAATCTGATTAGGTTATTTTGTGCTGTAATTTTTGGAAGGATGCCGCACAAAAATAATTATAAAATGTATTAGTAGCGGTGGGAAATGGATGCTTGAAATCTGGAAATTGAAATATAAGATTGAATACTTTACCATCTCCTTTTCTATCCTGCAGGTTTCAAATATATGTTCTTGCTTCATTTGTTATCCAGTTTATCTTTAAATTAATTTTATTATGCAAATAAGAACCATATTGTAAAATGACAGTTCAGATTGCGAGTTAGAATTGGACTTTCAACCTTCATATAGTGTCTATACAACAACCCATTTACTGGGTAATTAAATAAAAATATGAGGTACAAATCTGATRATAAAATGATAAAGGAGTAATTTAATAAAAAGACTGCTTCTCTATCAGAAATCACTGTTTTTTCTCTTTGTACACACATACATTTTGTCTACAGTGTTTGGGGGTCATCTTGCTGTGGTTTTTTGTGAGAATGTGGTTTTCATTGACGAGCTAAGCTTTTCTTTTCAGGTCCTGAAGCAAGTAACTATTGATGCAATACTGTGGAAATTGCTGTTGCTTAAGACAGAG
Organism: Rhea americana; assembly: GCF_003343005.1. NCBI lineage: Eukaryota > Metazoa > Chordata > Aves > Rheiformes > Rheidae > Rhea > Rhea americana. The sequence goes on from NW_028186149.1 coordinate 2,574,019, forward strand.
GGAGAGATTCTATTCCTACAGAGTGCTCCCACTGTTTGACATTAAGGTTTGTTGTTGCTGAAAAACATAAACAGCTTTCCAGTCCTGGATCTGTACTTGTAATTTTCTCTCTCTGAAAGATGAGCTACAACTGTCGTCAGTGAAAGATGTACCTAATACAAAAGAGAAAATAGTGAACCTGAGAAACTTTAAAAATGTGATCGTTTAGAGGGGAAAGAAAATTAGTGACTTACTGCCTAATTAAGAATATGTAATGGTTTAGCTCAGTTGGTTAGCGCATGGTGCTAATAATGGGTTCAATCCCCATATGGGCCACTTGTTTGAGGGCTAGAGTAGATGATCTCCAGAGGTCCCTTCCAATCTTACCAATTCTACGATTCTAATGCAGTAACTATTATGTTAATTTAGTTATTTAAATTAAAAAACTAATAAAAGAGCCTTCCCTGCTCTTGTTTTGTATGTCCCAGAAAGAATATCTGTCTTCTCAGTAATTGGATTGATTGGACAGAAGTCAAGAAACTTTTAGGACTATGTGTTGATAATTTGGTTTGCCAGCTTATTCTCCAGTAATATACTGCCAGAGATGTAAAAAATTACCAATTGGTTCTACAGGAAGCACTAGCTCAACAAGGCAAAATCATGCTTTTTGTTTATTTCTCCAGATATTTCGACGTTAATTTTAGAAGGTATTTTCTTAGATCTTCAAGCTTGGAGCATATTTGGGCAGTTAAARTCTCTATAAATGAGAAAACGGACAAAAACTTAGGACACAACAAATAACATTGCTGTAGCATGRTGCAGTGTTTTGTGGAATATCAAAGTCAAGACAGCTTTTGACATGCTGATTTCCTGAAGTTAAGAGAGTGCTTGTGTTGAAGGATTRAATAACCATTGCTGTGTGTTTCCAGGGTTTTTGAACAAAGGGTAAATTTAGATATTTGAGTAGTTAGAGGTCTTCTTGTTAATTCCCTTTGCACCATACTGCATATATGCCCATGCAGCCTTCTCGGGGTACAGAGCATTTACTCTTTACTGGGGAGAGGAAAGATTTATTTATGCAAGGTGTATCAGAGCTTTAGAGGCAGCATTTGCCCCCTTGCAGTCATTAATTTATTCATATTTGTAAAAGGTGTGTCACGTGGCCCAATTATCATTTAAAGAAAAAGAATTTAAATCATCCCTTTTGTGAGCTATGGTCATTAAATTTAGAATACTGAAACACAAGTTTTTCTCCAGGCTGAGTGGCAGTTAACTTCACAGCCTCCTCAGGGATCCATGTCCATTGTTAGAGAAACAGTACAGCACAGTACACTGATAGTATTTATGCATTGGAAATGAACTTAAGTGCTCAGTTTACCAAAAGGCCACCTACTTGGCAAAAAAATCTTATAGCTTATACAGTGTCTGTGATATCACTTARCGTAGCAGCTATTTGCCTCATCAAAAGTCATTCAGTAAAGAAGAACTCTGCAAAAGAGGCAGAAGCTACTATGCTTTTGTTCTTGCTGACACCCAGGGCACAGTGGTTTTCTTTCCTCTCCCACTTTTGCTCTAGCTGCCTCTCTGTGATTGTTCCTTCTTGCAAGCACTCGAGCTCCTTTTTCTGTTCAGCTGGACTCTCTTCTATCTGTGCTTAAAAGGGACTTGAAAATCAGTAAGGGAGATCAAAGTATTTCTATCTGAAGATGAAATACTGCATTCGCTAGTTACTTTAAGGTATGAAGAATTTATCTGTATTCAGCATARTATCTGTTGCAGTGCTCTAGCTGATGAGAACTGCTGAGACTTGCAATTTCTTTTCTCCCTTCTGAAGAGGGTACAAATGAGCTGTAAAGGAAAGCTGTAGCCTACACCTAGCATTTCAGAGTGCAGTCAGACAGGCTGGGTTAGGGACTCACCATTAGATGTGTATGTGTTGTCAGCTTCTTCAGTGAGTGAAACGCTTATGTTTTTATCACCTTTCAGTTTCTGAAAGCCGAGTAGTTTGCAGAGCCATGGTCTAAGTGAGCCATGGTTTCTTATTTATGCCTTCTGGATCCCAAAGCTTTTCTTTGCAAGTTAAAAATTGCAGCAGTGATGTAGTCGTCAAGAGACCTTTGTCTCTGACGTTGATGTAGCTCTTCTAATGACCTCTCACGTTCTTAAAGAAGTGGCCAAGAGATGTTAGATTCTGTGTAAAAAATCAGTGACCCTTTTCTCCTTTGTGGAAAGTGATGGGCAAAATGTCTAGGTTGATTCTGTAAAATGTGAAGATGTAAGTCTGCTGGGATAGAACTACAGAAACAGCTAGAATATACCAAGTTTTTATCGCTGCTGTTTTGACTTTAGAGAGAAAAAAACATGCTGGGATCTGTTTCATTCTTTGCTGGCTGCCACACTATTTAAYGTATGGAACCTTTTTGACTTCAAAACCCATAATTGCAACCCTGTGTTGGGTTACTTGCCATTATCAATATAGGTCCTAGATTCTAAGTGAGGCAAACTTTCTAGAGCCTTGGTATAGAATCCTTTTTGAGGCCTAAGAATTAGGATATGAATTTTYATGAAATCTTGTTCTTTTCACTGCAATAAAAACAATGAGAATTAGTTTATCTGGTTTCAGATCATACTTGATAATGTAAAAATGAGTGTGTATTTCCAAGGTAATTTGGAATTTTTTGAGTCAGGGTCTCCTGCTTGCTGCTCCTGAAGTTGCAAGACAGGGCTGTATTATGAAGTAGTACTAATTCTTTGGGCAGCCAAAAATGAAGACAGTAGGCAGATGCCTGTACAGTCAAAATCCAGGCAGAATAAACTATGCTCCCCGATTACTTTTTCCATAGTTCTACTGGAATTTCTTGTTAATGATTCCAGTATTACTGAAAGTAAATTATTGCTGCTCTGGAAATATGTATTTCTCCTAGTAAAAGAAATGTGATGTGTTCCGCTGATATCTGCGTTTAATAATGTGCTCTGTTACACGTTACGTAACATGATCCAGGTGCAGTGCAGCCAGTTCTCCACAATTCTCCACTCTTGTGCAGATGTATGAGCATGGAATAAAATATTTTAAGAACTCATCACAGAAAATGAGTAAAAATACATTAGCTTAGTAAAACTACAGAGCCAACTTGAAGAGCTAATTTTATTTTATGTCAATAAATATTATCATGGGGCAGTCCTAACTTCTTTACAGAACCATACTAAAACATACCTTGACCGTTATCTCAGACTGTTTCCTGATGAAATGAATGCCAGTCCTTGGCAAAGGCCGGCCTTTGTGTCCACGCACATTCTGATTTGTTCCAGCTCTGTGCAGCCTTCAATATTGGATGATGACAGCAAAAGGTGGTGGACTGTAAGTCATAATAGTTACCTCCCTGTCTATAAGTAATATTTTCTGTGAGCATCTGTAAAGAAGGCCTGTGTAATCACTGTAATCACAAAGCMGAATCCTCTTATAGCTGTGGAGTTAAGATTTACCAAAAGGTGTTTTTGTAGTTCATATGTAATGAATGCAAAAGTATATTTATATTTTTAGTTTTAAATACCAGCTTTCTTTTCYCAAAGACACTCTCTGAAGGAAATGCGAAACTAATTCTGACTGGCTTATTTGATTGTCTTAAAAGTTGTCAGATTTATTCTTTGCTTGTTAGTGAGTTTATTTTGTAAATTTAAAGCAAAGATGTTTAAATCCTTTTAGAAACCGAATGTGCTAGAAAACATTTATGATTTATATCTGATAACATATTTTTAATAGAAYACATTGCATTGTTGGTAGTAGTTTATAATTTCACTTTCTTTCTGATGTGTGAAGTGTTGCCTGCTACTCTAAATTGTAGAGTGACTCTGTGCTCTAGTATTACTGTGCT
>NW_028186149.1:2577967-2760669 GCF_003343005.1 Rhea americana
AAAAAAAAAAAAAAAAAAAAAGTCAGGTAATATGTTTCATGGACTTCCAGCTACTCCTGAAAGCTGCTGAATATTTCTCTTTGCACCCTTATTGAAATGCAGAGCCTCACTTCTCTTTCCCAGTTTCCTTTGCCATTCTGGCCCCACAGTTTGAAAATAAACAGTGGATGGTTTAGCACTGTGAGATAAAATTCAAACTACCTTATGTGGCACTCTGTTCAGGTGTGCTTATTAACTAGTTCCCTTATATTCTAAAAGTTTATAGTTCCATTTTACTTATCTTTCCATTTAATTAAAACTGTTCTTCACAACTAGCTAGATTTGAGAAAACCTTTTACAATCATTTTCTTTAATGCTCTTACTACGTATCCAGACCAGCTCTAAAATAATAGTATTTGTTGTTTCCATTACTTTTTTTAAAACAAAAGCTTATTATTTGCCATAGTGGGTAGTAATTTGATCTGCACTACCATGAATAGCAATATAGCCAGGTTTAGGAAGGTTTTCTAGACTGAGACTTTGTGATTATCAAAGGTTTGGCTGAAAAAGACATTCAGAGTTATATACACAACACAGTACAGACTGTTCTATTGTTTTATAGCATAAAGATGAAAGGGTGTAATTTATTTATTTTTGAAGTAGGCAAGCAGTGCAAAAATRTCTACTTCAAAAACTACATTAGCAGGATATTATTGGAAATTCAAGGGCTGAGAYGTCAGGAAGTGATAAAAGAAAAGGTACCTGTAGTTTTATAGCTCAGTCCCTTGGGTGTACTTATTGCAATGCAGTCTTTTCTAATAAAGTGATTTATTAGGAACGAATTTCAAGGTTATAACTTGAGCATTTCTAATATCTCAGAAAAACACTTCCACTAAAGGTTTTTCCCTCTCAGTTCTTGAAGATTAATCAACTTCCTGTTTATCAGTTCCTTTCCACTTCAGCACCTACATTTGTTTGTATTTTGCAGATACTATTTGAAAGTTTTGCTTGTTTTACTGACTTAAATAAGAAACCACTAGTACCTTAACCTGGAAGATTTCTGTCTTAGAAAGGTATGTATGCTGATTCACTGAGRCCTGTGAAGGCTGACACCCACTGCCTCAAGAGACATGCAGATATATGGAACAATATTATGCTGTTTGGACAGGTCCTTTTTGTATTTATAATTGAAATGTTTTGTATCAGCCTTGGGCTACCCTTTATAAATGAAAAAGAAATTGTGTCGGCTTTATCAGATGAATGTACCACCTCCAGATAAGCAAAATGTCTTAAAATTAAAAACCTAGTAGCATACCTGATGGTCTTACTGGTTAAAATGGGGAAAGTCAGCATGTAACTTCATTTAATGATGCCTTCAACTGTCAGTGTGCAAATTGCTTTTGAACAGCTCAGAAGCGAAAAGAACGRTTGCCAGATAGGGCTTATTGGGGTCGTCGTTCTGAATGCCCAAATGTTCTGTCCTGTCATGCATAATCTTGCTGACTGCTTGTGAGATGTGACTATATAAGGATGTAAAAGTGTACTTTTAAAACCTGAATGTTTTACTGTTTATTTGTGAGGGCCAGTTTTTAGCGTTGTAGAAGCAGTGATCTGCAAATACACGAGAAGAGAGATGAACCAATGAGATTTTCATCTACCCTTACAAGATGAGTTTTTCAAAACTCAGAATAATCTATTTACTTTATGCGAAGCGGCAGGGTAGGAGGAGATTTAATTATAGTTTGCAATGATCAGARCAGAGAAGAAGACTTCTGATAAGAAGATAATGCTCGTAAGTCTAGGGGAGGACTGTGTGAAATCCATAATCCATAATGAAATCCATAACTTGGAAGCTGAAGCTAGATAAAACAGATTGGAAGCAAGTCCCCGAAATTTTTACTGGCGAGTCAACTTAGCCATGGAATGGCTGTTGAAGTCTCTAAATCAGGGCTGATTTTCTTCCTGTATTAATTACGTAGCTCTAATGTAAGTCGTGAGCTTGATGCAGAGATGACAGGTTGAGTGTCTTTGGTTTGTCTTTCATAGGAGCTAGGTGGTCAGAGCACCCCCTACTGTCCTCCAAATTTTAACAGTCTGGGAAGCTGAAGAGACAGTAAATACTTAAGTTCATTTTTGGTGCAAGCTCAGCTGTACCTTAAGTTCATAGAATCGTAGAACGGTAAGGTTGGAAGGGATCTCTGGAGATAATCTAGTCCAGCCCTCAGGGTAGCCCATACGGGGGTTGAACCCGCAACCTTGGCATTAGCAGCACCATGCTCTAACCAACTGAGCTGTTCTGGAACAATTTCATCAAAATTTCAGAATAACAGCTCAGTATCAGTTCAGAGGAAAAAACAATGATTTTTCAAAGTTTTCAATACAGATTGAGTGCAGCTAGTTACAATTTTTAGTGTTACAGTTTTATCACCTGAGAGAACAATTTTGCTGTTCTACAGAAATTCAGTATTCCTGTCGTTATTGTATTTAATGATAAAAATAAGATTAATCAAGAACAAATGCTTTCTCAGCAGTCACATGAAATTCAATGTGACTAACTGGATAATTAAGGAAATTTGTGGACTTTTTTTTTTTTTTTTTTCAAAAGAAGTCTTTGCACTGTGAATTTGTGCATGTTAAATATGAGTCATAAAGTACTAGCCTTCAAGGCAGACCATCTTTATGGAAATCTGTGACCAGTGGAAGCGTATTACAGGACTATGGCTTGTGGTTTTTTTTAAAGCCACTTCATCAGGATTTTCTTATATGAAATTCTACTGTATTCACAAGCAATCTGCTCAACTTAGTATTGTCTGACTTGAGAAACTTGAGGATCTTTTTTAAGTTTTTATGTGGCTTGCTTTCTATTCACCTAAGCCAATAGAAGGAAGGAAATGCAGAGTTGAAAGAAATTCTGTTCAAAAAATTTTTTTAATTTCTATTCTTTTCTGTTTAATGGCTCAAGGTGATTTGTTTTCCTTTGTTGCAGTATATTAAATTTCTTTACCAGTTGCTTTAGCTTAGCCATTTAGTGATTGATCACCAGTTTTCAGGAAGTTGTTTTAGACAACCTATCCAAGTCAGATAGCATTGCAGTATTTTAAAATAAGGAGTGCTTACAACTCTCTACTGGGCCTGACAACTATTTCCAAGGTCAAGAGAAACATTACTCAGGTAGATTCCTGGTCTACAAGCTGTTCTACTTGGCTTCAATTGTCTATGCATTTGGAATTGTCCATGGGGGACAAGATTACAATTGGAGTAAAAATTCAGGCCTTTCCTGAGAGTATAAATATTTGTGTTATTAAGTATTTGTTATCTATATTCACTCAGGAGTAAACACCTTGATCCATCTGCCAGACAGTTCTCTACTGTTTCGTATTTGGTAAGCATTTTTAAATATTTGCTTGTTGTGAAAGCAAATTGGGATCCCAAATATACATAAAATGATGAAGTTGTGTGTGCTAGGCTAGATTTTAACAATGTGAGATTTCATTTCTTAGTCAGCTGTTCTAGTGGAAGCCTGTAAGAATTCACACTAGACTTTGAGTATCAATCCTGGCTTTTTAGCTTATTTTTAAAGTGAATAGTAATAGTTAGCTGAACTTACTGAGCTATACTTATCCCTGATAAGTATAGCTTAATAAGCTATACTGATAAGTATAGCTCACCCCTTGCTCAACAGGTTATAACAAGGATGAATTTGACCAATTGTACTTCGATYTCTAGAAAGTAGTCTAACATAGTAYATCAGCTCAGCAAATTGAATACTATGTTCTGTTCCCAAATACTGGCAGTAAAATTAGTACAGTTTTTACCATTCTTATCATACTTTGCTCAGGTATCTTCTGTAGCTTGATCCTTTTTATTTTATTTTTTTTTTATTTACTGCTTTCTGCCATGAAAGRTCAAAACTATTCAAAGTGCCTTGGAATTCTGTTAGCCATCTTCTGCTATTGGGCTGATGAGCAGTATATTAGTCTACTGTTCCTTGCACCTGTCTGGTTGAACTCTGAACCAGAACTGTATACGAGTCCAGGGTTTTATAAATAACTGCAGCTATGTGACATCAAGAAAACACAATCACGTAAAGGACAGAGATTTTCAGTTCTTTTTGGTTTTGTTTTTATTTTTTATTTTTATTTTTTTTATTTTTTATTTTTTTGTAAGCTCATCCTTGTTATGATTTGGATCAGACGGAATTTAAGAACTTTTTTTCAATCCTGGACATTAAAAAGCCATAAAAATGGTTTCCCCCAAAAGAAGAATGCTTAATAATCCTTGCTTTGGGGGTAGCAGCAACAGAARTATTGGGATACTATCTCTGCTCTGTCAGAGCATGTATAGCCATGTAACCGATTCAGATCRTATAAACCATCCCATACTTTATGCCTGTTGTTAAAGTGGTGTTTTTAGTGATTAAATACAATGAAAAGCTTCATAACAAAATAAAGCGCACCATTACACATGCGTGCCAATAAAATATATCTGCARTTAAACTGTTTTGAATGTCACGTTTCAAGGCACAAGCCCAAAAGGTGATGAGAAGACTCTGGGAGGAGTCAAGCCATGGCACTGAAGGTAAAAGCCTACAACATGCTAATGTAGCAGTAGCTCTGCTAAACCTGGTCTTGGCCTTAATAAATTACTTCATAGCAAAAATCTTGTTATCTTGTTTCAGATTAGGTTTTTAAAGTTTCTATCTGGTTGTCTACAAATGTTCCTATATTCTAGAGATGAACTGATTACTGCTTAGTTAAATTTCTCCTGAAGTACTTTGTTAGTGCATCTCTTCAACATTTGTCCGTAAGATAGACCATTATTCTTTTTGGGTTACCACAGTGAGAGTCAATATGTTGCTCTCTTCAGTTTGTCTAATGTGTTGCGTAATATTTTGCCCCATCAACAGTCGTAGACTTGGAAATGCTCTTTCTTTTTGATGCATTAGACACAATTATGGGAACAGTGATTTTTTTTTATTTTACTGTGACATTTTGTGACATTTATTAAAAGCTTTTGTAAACCCTGTGTTACACGGACATAACAAAATCCGAAAGCTAATCTATTTAAGAAATTCTTCATAAAAGATGGTTTAGATTCCTCCCTCCCCACCTTCTGCAAGAAGTGCCTTCAGGTGGTTAGGAAATGTTTTTACAAGGAAAATGGAGATAGATTTGAACATGGAACTTTGGAAATATTGGCTAATACCTGTTTCATCATTAAAAAACTTTTCTGGATTGAGAATTTACAAGGGAAAATACTGATTGCATTGCATCATTTATTTTTGAGAATGAAATCTTGTATGAAAAGCCATTTTGTTTTCTATTAATTGGTAAACATGATTGGGCACAAATTCAAAAACAGGAAGAACACTTACCTGAATGTAAGAAAACACTTGTTCACTGTGAGGATGGTTGAATTCTGRAACAGGTTACTCAAAGAGGTTGTGGAGTCTCCATCCTTGGAGATACTCAAAACCTGAGTGGACACAGTCCTGGGCAACCTGCTGTAAGTGACCCTGCTTGAGCAGGGGTGGGTTTGAACCAGATGTTCTCCAGAGGTCCCTTCCAACCTCAATGATTCTGTGAAAAACACCTAAGAATTTAAAGAATTCTRTGGAATTTTAAGTAAATTCAAACCCATTAAAAGCAATATTATAACATATCAAATTTTATCATCTGTGTTACAAAGATTTTAAAGTCCCTAGAGAAGTATAATCTTCTGTTCTCCACATGTATACAAGTAAGCTTTTTTCACAGCCCTGTGACTGTGGAGCAGAGAACACAAATCTTGTATCCTTGAAGCTAATGTCAGAATGACCAACTCTCACCAAGTTCAAATTTCCACTAAAAGTGCTGTGCTACTGTGGTTTTTATTCATGTTTCAGTGGTGTTTACTCCGTGGTTTTGTGGTGTAGGAGTTCGTTTTATGTTTATTTGTTGTCCAGAAATCCTGTCTGGGTGCTTTGTGAAGCCTTTGGATGGTTGCCTAGGAATTCTTGTAGTAGCTGTAATCAGGCTGTGGGACATTCAGTTGGAGTCACAGTTCCTCTGAAGCTACAGATGCCCAGAAATCCTAGGCATTTTAATGGCATGTGTTCAGATCAGATGCACCATGTATGTGCCACAGCAGTCATTTGCACATGAGTGGTAAATCCATCTYGCACAAGATGGAGAACTTGTCAGATGGTGTCTCATCTGACTTGCATAGTGTATTTTCTTCTGTCAGGAAGAATCCTAAATGGCAGTGTTGGGCCCTATTGTAAAAAAAACAAAACAACAAACAAACAAACAGACAAAACCCCTCATATTCAGTTTACATTACAATAACTTCTAGAGAATCTGACTGGAAATATGGGGATTGAGGAAAGGACCATATTGCAGTAGGCAGCATGTGAACCAAGTCAGTCTTCTCTTTGGTAATAGTAGGAATAGGGCAACAAACATTAGGGACATAAGCAGACAGATTTCTGGATGTGCAAGGCAACAGTGAGGCTGGATTCGCTTGCAGAGGCAAATGATTATTAGGGGCTGTGCACACATCCAGCCTTGGATGAGCGTCTCTTTTCAGAGATGCATTTTCTTTTGTCTGTCAGGTTCTGTTTGTTTTCTGGCTGTTTAAGCTTTAGAATGCTCTGTTGGCTGACATTAAATTTGGCCACCCTAATTCACTGCCTTGAAATTTTATARTGATTCTTGTTCTTTACTAGTTGCTTTGTAAACTTGGAGTATTGCAAGTGTACGATGCATCCATTTGGGATTTGTAAGTGTGACAGTATTCTGTAAAAATAATTGTGACTAGGAACTCATTTGATTATGAGACACCCTTCCCCTTGCCCCCCCACCTAAACTTCACCCTGTTATTTGAGTAATTGAATTTTTCCATCTCTGAAATTACACATTAATCTAGAGATCTACTTTCCCTGAAAAACTTGTGCAGATTTTTGAGAAGCATGGCACAAGTTTTCTACACTCTTAGGGATTCCTTCCTCCTCTTATTTTTATTCTAAAATACTTCCTCTGCACTGAGGAGCTCCAGCCATTGGGAGAACCTGGCAATCCTACAAAAAGTACGTTTTTGCTAGCACTTACCCCACATGTAAAGTGGGGTACAAATAGGAGGCTAGTATGTGGTATTCCCTTTCTGCTATATTGTTGTTCTGGGATTCTGTCCATGTTTGACAGCTTTGGTGGAACAAAAATGGATAAAAGACAGTGAAAGAGAAGAAATAGATTCTGTTTCCCTGTCTTCCATATTATAGATCTGATCCTCTTATAATGTGTTTTTTTGGGTTTCACTTTGTGTTTCAGTGGGAATTATTATAATAATCTTGTTTTATGGGTGGACCTACTTTATTTTGTTGTGTGGTAGATTATTTTAAAACATGATTGCAGGCTCTTTTGTGCTATTTGGCTTTTATGAATTCTGTAATATTTTTAACTCTAATTAAATTCAATTACACTATTTTGATTGTAACCCACATCTTAATCTTCAGTAACTGGCCCCAATATGTTTTCTGATTGCTAAAATTCGGTCTGATTCTCACTATGCTGTCTAGTGCTCTTCTACTCAGAAACACAGTTGCTCAGCCGGGGGTTTTAGGCCCATCTGTTTGCAACTAGAACTCCTTTGAATTTCTGAAGGATGGTACTCTCTGTTTTGAATGGTTGGCTATGTGGGCTCTGGAAGAAAGTCTTCTCATTTTATTTGTGTGTAAGGATACTCTGCTGGTGTCGTTGTGGAACTCCTTTGCCTTTTCTGGAAGGATTAGGTATTTGATAGTCAAGCTGTGTATATGTGACTCTTGGTTAATCAAATGGCAGCTCACCAGATTTAATTTTCCCCCAATGAAAAGATAAGGTTAGCGGAATGTTGCTAAGTAAGCTTTGGGAATATTTTATCCTCATGTCACTCATAGCCACAGCAAAGATAACTACATTTTTTGGCTTTAGATTATGAGAGTATTTCTGTTGTGAGCAAACTTTTTATATCACATTTTGTTCTTTCTAAACAGCTCATAACTCATCACTCTCCGACTCTCTTGCTTACACTGTGCATTTCAGAAGGAAAGGATAAACAAAATGAAATTCTTAGCAAACCAAAGTGCAAAAGGAGCTTATATACCTGTCTTTTAATACATACCATCATACTCAACTTAGTTTCTGATAGATTCCTGCTATTGGCAGAGTTGTTAAGTTGAAAAGTTCAGCTTAATTAAATTACATTGTAATTATATCTTTTCAATGCTTTTGAAACACTTTGGTCTTCTGAAAAGATTTTCTGCAAGTTTTCAGTGGTCCTTTGTTTATTACTGTGACTCTTAAAAAGCAGTTCTTAGTTCGTTACTTTGTCCAGCAATAGAGCGGTTATTGAAACGTTGTACGTCGTTATTTGAAAGACTTGAGTGATGCCATCTCAGGTACTGAAAAAGCACTCCTGTAAACAGCCAGTTCACCTGATGGTAATTACATATGTTTTGAGTGCAGCTGGCAATGGAACAACCCTGTTCCGGATCAGATTCAAGATACTGGCAGAGTGTTGCTGTGCTCCCCACTGCCAGCATGACAAGTGGCAGATTGATTTGAACCACCAGGAATAGTTGGTGAAGGGGGAACTTTAAATAAGAACAGTAGAAATTCTTGCCTTGGGCCATCTCCCACTTCTGTCACAGTGTGCTTTGTCTTTTTGTCCTTTTTTTTTAAAAAAAGAAAAAAAAAAAGAAAAAAGAAAAAAGGAGAGAGAGAAAGAAAAACTTAAGATCTTACTGCTTAAATAAAGGCATGAAAATCCTTTATAGTGCTGGAAGGCTTTTGAAAGGAAATGGAACATAATTACACTACGATATAGTTTATGGATTATTGTAATCTATTCTAGTTGCATTTTTTRTATATTGCTTAATGCTTGTGACACATAATTAGAAAGAAATGCGTATTTTCTATTTTAATTTGACTTCTTTCTGCCAGAGGGTCTACAGTAAAGGACAGTTGTTTCATTTACTTGATGGATAATATGGAATAATGGATAATTACTTGGTGGATAATATGGAATGGATTTTAGCAAATTTACTCCTTACAGCTTTCTGCAACATATGATACCTTAAAAAAAGTCAGTAAAGCTAATGAACTAATATTGGTTTACTACTTAGGAGAATTTACTGTTGTTTTGTTTGTTTACTTTTAAATTAATGCCTTTTATTTTTCTGGTAGAAATTAATATGATGAGTATTTCTTATATTAGCAAGTATCTTTACACTATATTTTTCACAATATGTGGGCCTTTATAGTATGTACATTGTAATGCCTTCTCCGTAATCCATTTCTAATTCCCACCTGAAACTGGGGATCCTTTTTCTTTTSCTAAAACAGCTTCAGCTGAATGGAATGAACCTATGGATAAGGTAAATTAAATGTTACATTTCTGCATTGTCAGACGTCTGTCTTCTGCTAGTAAAGAAAATACTAAATAAATTCTTTGAGCTCTTCCTGCATAGCTTTCAGTAAGATTAATGGCTGTAACATATTATAAGTCCTGTATTTTGAACTGATCACTTATCCTAGACAAAAATATCATAAAGTGAGTATGGTGTTATGTATTGTGTAACACCTTTAAATACGTACATATATATATTTAAAATATATACAGCTGATTTTAATATGTACAAGGCATTTTTTCTCACTCCATTAAAAACACACCTATCTTTGGTGTTTGTCATATCTCTTTTCTAATGCAYGTGAGTTATAGTTATTAAAATGTTTGTTTGCTTATTTCATTGCTTGTCACTTTGTAAGCTACTCAAAAATAATAGCAGATGGGGAGACAGAGGAGTTGTTTTTTGCTATTGGGAAGGACAGTTGGCAAATATAAATCAATAGTTTTAGGAATTAAAGTAACAGTTCTGCTATATAGAACCATATTTTTCTTATTTTCTACAGTTTATCRAAGAATTGTGTCCATAGAAAAATATTTATCTGTCTTCAATTGAAGAACATGAAAGAAATATGCATTAATCTGAKGCACAAAAACTTCTGTCATGGCTTTTTTAGGAAGCTGATGAGGTACTTCTATTGTAGATCAGATATTTCATAAYGTCTTTATATATTAAACATTGCAAAAAATCAAATTTGCTGAAGGAGACAAAGAATTTTTGGAAATTGCAGAATCTAACTTACTGCTATTTTTCTCTTAAACAATTTCTCCCAATAGTTTAAGCCATGGAGAAAGAAAATAGAAAATGGAGCTGTTTTATTTTCGTTTAGGTGAGTTGTGATACCAATTACTGTATTGGCTATCAAGTACTCTACAGTTGGCTATCAAGTACTCTGTGTTTGTATGTTATACTTGCAGTATATAKAAGTAAATATACTTGCAGGGCAGATTCTAAGAGTGATCTAGTAGGAGAACTTACAAAATACACGATTTGTATACTAGCGGGTTGCAGTAATGGACTATTGATGTATCTAGCATAAATGTTAGGTCCTCAATGAGAAGATTAAAAACAAAAGATTTCATTAGAGGGGGGATTCCAGAGCTGGATTTTATGAACAAAAAGGGAACAAATTTATCTTCAATAGACATCTAAATTCTTTATGAAGGTTTGTAGTATTATTCTCACTTTTACAGGTTGGGAAACTGGTACTGAGAAATGAAGTTATTTGCACAGATTTATATGAGCCTTTTGAAAYACAGATATGTCCCCCTACAGACTAGAAGTCTAAGAAGGAGCACCAGTCCAACAGTTCAGCTGGAGCTGGGCCTTGGGACAGGGGCGGTGGCCCTGATCTAGTGCCTCCCCATATGGGCAGGCACACGATGTGGTTGCAGACAGACAGCTTCAGTCGTACTCTCAGGAGAGGTCTGTGTAACCCAAAATATCTATTTCATTTAAAAATACAATCACTTTTTTTAGCAGTGTGTGTTCCAATGTTTGGGTGTACTCTGTYAAATTCTTGTGACTCCCTCCTTTCCCTTTGAACTTTCTTAAGTTCGATTTTGACTTTACCTGCAATGTCTGGAAACACTGAGAGAAAGAGGGGGAGAGAGAGAGAGAGATTTGAGACAGATTTTGAATGCATGTTGACTCCTAACATGCCAGGGTATGGAAGCAGGAGGAAGAGCATGCAGAAGTATGTGATCAGAGGCTAGCAACTGTCACTGCTCTGCCCTACTAAACAGGCAAAGAAACAGTCTGATGTCACTGTGACCATGGGAAGAAAGAAATGCCTCAGAGATGCTAAGCTCAATTACATGACTTCGTAATATGATTGGCTTTGCTCTCCTCTCTGTTCTATCTGTTTTGATCAAAAAGCTGATGTAATGTAGGCTCATTTAGTTGAAGTGCGCAGTTGAAGTCTTATATTTTAATAGCTTCAGAGAGGTTTCTTTATTTTTGAGGGCAATGGTGATTTTGCCATTCATCTCGGTAAGTACCTTGAAATAGCAGTTGGGTGTATGGCATTCACCTGGAACGGCAAACAAAATTTCTATCCTTTGATGCTGCTTCTGACRCAGTCTAGTTTAAATTGGAAATTGTACTTCTTCATCCTGTTTTACATGTGCACCAGAACATGCTTAAAGAAGAGTGGAAGTCCCACATTATTTTAATGCGTTCAAATGTGCAGATATACTTCCTTTTTTTGTTGAACTTCCTGCTTTTTCTGCCAGCTTACATGAGAATTTGAATGGGTCCCATTGAATGTGCTTGTTGAAGCAGGATTCTCAGCTTGCTTAAGTGAGGAGTTTGGCTCGTTTAGGGTACATAGACTGGCTAATATTGAAGCATCTGCTGTTTATCTTTTGCTACTTGTTGACAGAAACAGAGCTACTGATGACATGAGAGCTTGAACCTGGTTAGTGATACATGAATATATAGCGAAGCTATCATGGGGTTTACTAAATATTTATATATGTTGCAATACTTTCAGACTATCTCCATCAAAGGGCAGCTATCAAAGTAAGTTTAATTATCCTATGTATTAAACCTGAATTTCATACCTTATCAGCATGGCTCGGGAAATGTTCAGAATGTGGTTTTGGCAAGCACTTGAGAAGGGACTGCATCGTATTGAGTAATGTTTGTAAGCAAAGTGAACCATGAAGGATATTGTGAAGAAAATATACATCTAGCCCTTGAGAAATTGTGATAACTGTTCTCCGTTATTGTAAACTGTTTAGCATAATGACAAGAGTGGAGGATGACRATCAGTCTTGGACAGGGACCTAGCATTATGAGGGGGTGACAGCAAGATGGGTCATTTTGCCMTCAAAAGGGCACAACCACCTAAGCATAAAACATCAACCTCGGTCACACTTTTATCTGAATTGTTAGGCATTTCTCCTTTGTGTCTGGATAATAGTAGAGTTAAGTGTTTTAAGATTTTATTTTTTATGATGTAAAAATAGGTAAGAACCTTATGTTAACATAACACTAAAAATTGTCAGACAATTCTGTCATTTACCATATGAAATAATTTTGTGGTGTAGTTTATTCTCAAATAAGAAAAAAAAGGGAGGGGGCTGAACACAGAAGGCATTTGGGAATAGAAATATCTAGTTGTCCAAAGTGCATAGGAAAACTTAAAAAAAAGGGGGGGGGCAAAGAAGGAGGGGAAAAAGGCAGACATTCGAACTTCCGTGGAAGCTCTGTATTTATGTAAAGTACAGCAGCTGCACTGCAAACTTCCCTCTCTGGATGACCTCAGTCCCAAACAAGACAGACTGTTCAGGGTGCAGGTGTGGTTACTGAATTATTTATTCTGTTTTAGTGTCAGTCAGTTACAGTGAGGTATTCTGGGTAAAATTTGTATCCACTGAATCAAGTGAATTGGTATATTTGGTATTCCACAGTTCACTACATGCCTTCCTGTTATTGCAGAAATAGTTTATTTTATTCGGTTGAATTACATTACTTAAATAGGACAGTCGAGAGGAAGTACTCCAGCAACAACCTTTGAATACATCAGGCAGGCAGACAGAAAGTCAGAATCAGACTGAGGATGAAGCAGAACAAAGAAAAAAAAAAAGGTTTTGACAGCTGATATGTGATCTTTATATCTTTTTGAACTTGTATATACTGATGGAATTGGGAATTTTTAAGTTTCTTCTCCAGTGCTTCAGGAAAACTAGAGCAGTGAAAAATACTCTGTTCTAACAGAGATTAATGCATGGCAAATCAGCCTTGCCTTGAGTTTGACTAGTGCTGTGACCCTGGTTAATTGCTTTAGATTGCATCGGTCTTTGTCACCTGTCGATTGTATCTTCTGTGTATCTTATCTCTCCTACCGGTTTTTGAAGTTTTATAGATAGCTATTCTTTCATTTGTATTTTGTGCAGACCGACAAAAAGTAGGACTTGTGTGCTGAAACATGGCTGCTTTTCTCATGCTGGTTTCCAAACAATTTCAGTCAGACTTAACTATGGAGATGCCAGGCATTTTAACACCTCACCTTTTTCAGAGAGGATAGAATGTACGTTCTCTTTACTTTCTTGGAAGAATCCACATAGTTCTAGATTCCAGAAGAGTAGGTCCTCATAGGGAGAYAGGTGTAGTTTTCTCCAAATAATTCTCAAGAAACTGGTTGTCTACTCTGGCAGCGATTATGGAGAGAACTCTATTCACTGGCAGATGTCCAAGTTCAGCAGCGAAGTCCGATTAACACTGTTAGAAGGTTCTCCCTTTATCAGCTAAACTGCAGTAGAGAGATAGAGCCTTCCAGATGGGTTGTTACCCTACAAGGGTTACAGAGTTTAGTGGCAATAATATTACTTTGAAATCTCAGTCTTTTCTGGATCCTCTATCCTGTTGCTTCTGAGTGAAAATGTGGTAGTGGCATGACTATTGTTTCATATGAAAAAGAGAAGAGCATTAGTACAGAAATGTGTTTGTGAATTTGATGAAACTATTTTTAAATTGAAAAAGGATTAACAGTAAAATATCTATGCAAATAATAATAYACTCCCAAACACTTTTTTTGTTTTGCTAAATGGCACACCTTTATACTGTATCCTTTAGATTATAATTAAATATGAAATAGATGAAAAGTGAAGGGCAGTTTGCTTGGACTGACTGATTTTAAGTCCTGAATCTTACTTATGATCCAGTGCAATTTATTTAGGTGATCTGATTCTAGCTGAAGACATTTGTGGAAATATTTCAGGTATCTGAGGATTTAAGAAGGGTTTTATGTGACTCAACAAGGATTTATTCACCACCAACAAGCTAGCTTGATTGGGTGGTATAATTCAAATGAATGTGTAATCCATCGTATTTGCAGTATAGCACGGTTCTCTTGAGCATAAGAATTGTCTGTTAGCTATTTTTC
The DNA here is from genome assembly GCF_003343005.1 of Rhea americana. NCBI lineage: Eukaryota > Metazoa > Chordata > Aves > Rheiformes > Rheidae > Rhea > Rhea americana. The sequence continues at coordinate 2,592,262 of NW_028186149.1, forward strand.
TTTTACATCATTTGAAATGGACAGATCTTCCTAATGAGATTGGCAATGTGTGAACTGGTCACTGTATTTTCACGGTAGGATCTGGAAACACATTGTTTTTAATGGCAGAATGTAGTTGAAGAGGGATTTGGCAGGGCCAAGAACAGCTCAACCACCACCCACTATAGTTGGTATTGCGAGCAGTGAGACACTTTGGTAAGCAGCTGGCATTGCTCTGAATCATTTGTTCTGCTGTTCGCCCTCCTCAGCGCTCTGCTGCGGGTGCGTGGATGGCCGGGTACCTCCCTGCGCAGGGCAGTCGTTACCGGTGGTGTCACAAATAGCAGCCAAATTTCAGAGGAGAGGGAACGTGGTCACAGCTGTATCCTACCTCTAAAACCTTCGTCCACTCATCCATGTGATGTAGGTGGCCATCAGAAAATAGGACGGGGAGTAACACAGAGGTGTCTCACAAGGGTACAATAGCTGGTGTCCTTAGTGTCACCTTTCTGTTGGTCTTTCACACATTAGGCTACAGACCCATGTTCGGGTGTCGGAAGGGTCTTTCCAGATAAACAGAACTAAGGAAATCTTGGTCTGTGTTTGTTCATTTTCCAGAGGGTAGATGCAGGTTTTAGGTCAACAGGGGTTGAGAGCCTTAAGGTGTGAGGCGCTATGGTAGGTAATGTAGTTTGTGCTTCAGTCTCTGTCCTCCTGACTCCTGTTTAGAAAAAGGGAACTGGATAATCTAGCATCTAGACTGTGTCCATTGATGAAGGGAATTATCACAAATTGAGTTCATGGTGCGCTAGCTATTCTGCACTTACTGCTTGTGTGAAGGTTTTTAGTGCCAGCCTGAAGACATACTGCATCAGAAGAGGCTCTTCCATATAGAAGTTTAGTGCAAAGCTGCTAATTTAGCACAGAGTTACAGTAACCTGGAATACTGTTCTGTGTATATGTTCTTCTGTTAGGTTATATAAGGTAGAACAGAGAGCTGTTCTCATTTTAATAGTAACAAATCTGATGCATCTGAGGCTATGGTGGCCTCCTGAAAAAACATACTGAAATACTCCAGTAAGTGAAGTGTGCCATTCAGACAAGTCATATATAGGTTAAATAAAAACAGTCTCTTTATGACCCTGGAACAAATTTGGAAGTTTTTTTTCTTGATTATATTCATCCAAGTAAGAGGATGAAGTTTCTAACTGCTCAGAGAGAAAAGGGACCTGGAAGGAAAATTAACTCTGGCAAATAAATATCTGATAATAGTGGCAAACAGAGCTTTTTCAGTTTAAAGGTATTTAGCTGAAACAATCTTGATGAACTAAGTTGTACCCGAATCTAGAGTCACAGATTCAGAGGAAGAAAATGCTTTTCATATCTTAACCTCTTACATCTGTTCACTAAAAGCAAATATGGAAAAATGATTAATTTTCATTTTTGCATAAAATGTAGTTGCTTTTGATATGCAAATGTAGCACTGTACTGTATAACCACAGCCTTCTAGGGAGCAAACAAAGGGCAGAGAAAAATGTGTGTGGTGTGAGAATTTCAAACGACATGGAAAGAGGGCTCCTGCTCTCTCTCAATTCAATCCTAAATTTCAATAAAGCAAAAAAAAAAAAAAAAAAAAAAAAAAAAAAAAAAAAATCAAATCAGTGGGGACTGTGAGGGCAGGGATTGCCCTACATGATAAGGGACATTTGAGAATGACTGCGTATAATGCATATGAAAGATAGCTGAGCTGACTGAATGTTAAAGCAGCTGTAGTGAGCAGTAATAGAACTGAGTGGGTTGTAGCTGAGTGACAGCTCATCATATAATTATCCTTTTTTCCACTTAGAGCATCTCGAGGGGGGGGGGGGGAAGATGGTTTAATTTTTTTTCTTCATCTAGCAAGCAGATTTTGAAAAATTATTTTTTGAAAAACTTTAGGTGACATCTAGGTTATAGATATATTTTTTGGAGTGACAGAAAGGTTATTGTCTATGTTGCAAAATATATCCTGCTCCCCCTGCCTCTTTAAATCACACAGAGAATTTCCCCAGTCATTTTTCCTCTCCTTAATCATCTTTTCTTCTATAGAGGTCAGATTGCTCTGCTGGCATTTCACRATGCAGAAAATAATCAGCTAGCAAAGCGCAGGCTTCTGCATGCTTCAGAGTCTTTGACGTGCTCCATTCTTTTTCCCACCCACCGCTCACCCTGAGAAGTTGCCGGTAAGAAGTGCAGATGGGTGGCAAACCAAGCGGCTCGCTGAATGGAGTCAGCTGTAGTCACCCTGGCTCAGCTGTACAGTGTTGATGGGGCAGGTCATAGACCTCCCTTCTTCTAGCTCTATACTGAGTTCTGAGGAGCTGATTGAGGAGAAACGATGCCTCTGTGGTTCTCTAAAACACCAGCAGGTTCCCAGTTTTTACAGGAAGTTCTCAGAAACTCCCAAGCCTCCCCCGCCTTGTCGGGAGAGTGGCAACTGGAACACTGTTTTATTTAGTGAGGTAGGATTTAAAGAAAAAAGAAAGAAAAATGGGGCTCAAGAGACAAAGCTAAAATTGGTAGACTGTGCTTTATCCTCTGAATCTTTAGTGATCACAACATGCTATGTGCTGTAGTTGTGCATTACATTTTCTCATACAGTAGTTATAACCAGAAAGGTCCCGATCAAGTACATCATATACTTCTCTTCCTTAGTGGGCTTTGGAAATGTCAGCTGTTGTATCTAGAGGTGTGTTTTATAGTTAGTAGAACGATCCTTTTAAAACTGAAAATGTGTTTATTGTTTGTTAAGATGAAGGTGCCCCAGTGAAGTTGAGAGAATGTTGAAAAGTCTTGAAAGATAAAACTGTAGCTGTAGTCTTTTCCTTTGAATTCAGCAAACTGGGTGGTTGCTGCAGTGTGAAAGAGTAATTTGAATTGTTTGGGTTTTGTATTCTTTTAGAAGAGGGTCAGCTCAGTTTGTAATTAAGATGTATTCCATTTATTTGCTAAAGTTTGTACAAACCTCTAGCACTAGTTTTTCGTACTGTTGCTCAGCATGAAGTGCATGTATGCTTGTAAATTATTTTGATGTGCTAAGAGCTTTCAGAGAAAGTTCATAACATAGCTTTATGTTTAGCTACTATTGTGATTTTTTTGCATGAGTATAAAATTCAGAAATAGCTTTTTAAAAGAAATTTATTGCAGATGAATTAATTAAAAATCATCAGAAATTTAGATGACATTTTTTTCAAATAATCATTCCTTTTCTACCACATAGAGCTTAATGAAGGAGATGATTTTAAACTAAACTGGTTAAAAGAATAACTTTGTGTCCAGGTAATGGAATGAGTTAGGAGAGTTGCAATTAGAAACTTTGATTAATCAAAATAACAAGTGATTAGGCACTAGTCCGAGTACCAAAGTCTGAGAGGCTGATGGGAAAAGATAATCAGCAACAGGCAAGGCAGAAAAATATTTATTTGAAAAAAAAAAGATTGTACAACTGAAACATTCTATTATGAGTACTGTTTTCAAATAACTCATTTACTCTTAACATTGTTTAAGCAGGAGAAGTAGCTAAGCTGTTACTGCATCTGATCTTCCCCTAAAGTTTTATTTCTATTTGCTTACTAACAGAGGTCACAGTATTTAAAGGATTGTTATTGATGAAGTTCATGGAAAACTTTCTCTGACCTCACTTAATTTAGGATTTTTTCTTGTGTGTTCTAAAAGACCTTAAAAACATTATCATGTTGATGATTTTAGTTGTGTRAACAGTATACTCATGTCAGTAAAACCACTCATGTGAGCAGATATATTTTGGTTTAAGCTCTTCTAAATTCAGCACCTAATAAATGAACCTTTTCTCATTTTATCTCTTAAGCCAAATGATAATTATTTCAAAACCTGTGTTGATGCATTTACTGTCTTTCTGTTATTCACAAAGAAGACTGTACTTCAATGTTTTATGTTTAAAGCAATGGTGATGTGTGGGAGAAAATAACTTAGAATTGGAATGTAATGTTTATGATTTAGGGCACAGTACAATTCTTGATACTTTGTGGGAAAAAATTCACGTACTAACAAAAACCCATGAAACATCATACTTGTTCTTAAAATATTCTTGATAAGATTCATATATTAATTTACAAGTAGTCTTTATGTGATCTTGTTAGATAATTTTTATTTCAGGCTTTCAGAGTGTAAGAGGGAGGAAAAGATTGAATGTCCTGTAATTGGCATACAGAGGGGAAAACAGCTAGTATTTGGATTATCTGTCTGGAGGCTTTCTATGTATGAAAGTGTGTCATCATTTTTATTCTCTGAGACTTACTCTTGTAATGAAAGCAAGGTGCAGTGTGAGCTTTTACTGAGCTAATAGTTGAAAACAGACAAATTAATTAAAAAAAAAAAAAACACCACCAACAAAAAATTCTTCTTCATGAAGTTAAACAGGAGTGATATGTGATTATCAGGTTAGGTTCTCTGAAAATACAATAAAAGGCTTTTTCCTAAGATATTTTCATAACATTAGAGGCTCTCTGGTTTCTCTTTTGTAAAATGTTTTAATGCAAGTGTATACAGGTTGTCATGTAGCAAAGATCTACTTCTGGAGTTCAGTTCAAATCGATGCAATTTTCACCTTGGGGGAAAAAAAAAAAAAAAAAAAAAAACTTAGAGCAGATTTAACTGAGAACTTTGAGCTTTCAATGGCTGCGGGAAGAAAGGGCTACTTACCTAATACGTGTGGTGGTTTTTTGTTTTGTTTTTTAAATAGTATCTTAAATGCAAACATCCAAAGTATTGGGGAGATAAAACCAAGTTTTGTGATTTAGTGTTTCTCAGTCCTTTTTATAGATTTGATGAGAGTATCTGGCTGCATTTTTGACAGATTAATTCATGATACACAGCCAGACAGTCAAATTATTTTACGTGCTTACTGTCTGAAAAGTGTTCCTTGGCTATTGAGGAAAATGAAGGTGTTCGAATCAGCTGCTATTGCATCTACTTTCTAGGACAGATAGGGCTGGCACTATTTCTGCAGTGTTTGTGAGTTGTCAGATAACTACGTAAGTGGTAATAAATAATTAAAAGTCTATAGTTTTTAAAGGAGTGTTAAACTAAAATGTTTTCTATTTGCTAAAGTTTGTACAAATCTCTAGCAACAGGTTTTCTGAATGTTGCTCAGCACTGAAGTGCACCTGTGCACTTCACACACCCTTCCTGTCACCACAGCTGTCTCTGGCAGCATAATACCTAACCCTGAATTTAGTTGCCAAGTTGTTGATATGGCAATTAGTTAAACAAAAGTAGCTTGCAGGCCCATGTGACATTTCACAAAATAAAATTTGAAAAGCATTTGTAGATGGCTAGCAATAATCACTGTGACCTTGCTATGTGCTTAGAATGGTTAAATGTGAATGAGAGAAATACAGATATAGGATACTAGGATGTGGAGGGGTTTCTTGTTGAACTGTGTGGGAAGTTAAATATTTTTCCTTTTTTTTTGCCCTTTCTTTGCCAGTTGAATTCCTTTACTACAGGGGCAAATGAGTAAACAGCTGTGTGGAGTTTTTCATGTACCAAAGAGGTTTTGAGTACTTATGTTTTTGAACTTTGAAAGACTGTAGAAGAGCAGGAAGATATCATGGAACCAAGATTATAGATCTGTGCCTAGCTGTGTCTCTGCTGGTGTTCACCTTGGGTGTCTCATGCTAGATCAGACTATCTAGTCGTAATGATGAGTTCTTCTGCAGGGAATAGTTCTTCCCTAATGAAGGACTGTGATGACTCTGAGGTTAGTAAATGGCTATTGCATTGACTTTTCTGATATACTTTCTCCAAACTGTTTAGTGATTTAGTATGTTCATTAGGGGTCTGCTTCAGTTCTGTTCCTGCCTGTTCAAACTGCAATCTCTGAAGTACAGTGAGCAGTTCCATACGTATGTCAGGATAACCTCATGCTGCTCTCTGTGCACAGTCGTCCTATGTTTTGCTTTCCCTTCTTCAGTGAAACTGTGCAAGATGTGTCAGAGGACTGTGGAAAAGAAGGCAAATTATAACAATTTCAGCCATGAAAACCGTTCAGTACAATACTTTTAAAAACTGGTTATGTCAGCAATAAGATATATGCCAACATATAGCACATGCTCTGTAAGCAGGTGTTTTCCATAATGTGTCCAGGCTGTGAGATAGCATTCACCCCAGATCGAATTGGCTTGGGTTTTGTCTTCTTTCTAGACCAGCTGCAAGACTATTTCTTTACCTGCCTCCCCCTAACTCGCACTTGGCCTCTAAACTGGAACAATGGTATAGGTGCTAATGGCAATAATAATAATAATGCAGTCTCTTCTCTAGCTTGATAGGAGCAGTGAGTCTGATAACACTTTTGTTTTTGTAATTTGAAATATTTGGTGGTGAGCTTGGAACTGGTTTGCAAGCAATATGCATGAATTCCATATCGAGAAAGTATATAACCAAGACAGGAAACTAAATTCCTGAAGCCTCAGTGAATTCCTTTTTGCATGTGTGAACTCTTAACACTTTTTAATGCACTAGAGTTGAGTTATGGGGTGATCACCTCTGTGCTCATATTGTCCCTACGTATACCTCTTCTGCTTATCTCCAGAAGTGCAAAGCAGATATGTGCAGACTGGGGATCATACCTATTGTTTGTTCAATTCTGAGAGCTTGTGGTGGGTTTTGGCCATTTTTTTCCAACGACAAATTCAGATGATGGATAAATTTGAGAATTTAATTCTGGTAAATTTCTAACAGGGACTTGGAAAAGTGCTGCTGCTTTACCTGAGTGGGAAGTATGTGTTGCCTTAAGGAGCCTTGAATTAAAAAGGGATTTTCCATTGTGAAAAGATGTCTTTAGCTTTTGACCGGTCAAACCACCACTGTTTTCTGTGATTTCTTGTGAATGTTTGTGCTGTCGCTGCAGATGTCAAAAGCTAGCAACAGTGAATATAACCGAGAGGTTTATTGTATCTTAAAACAAAGCTTTAGAGAAGATAAACTTGTGCCTCCATGACGCACACTCCTAAGAGCTAAAGAAACACACAGCAATCTTTCCAAGACTTTGGTCATGCTGTTTTTGTTAGTGTGCAAACAGAGTAGCTGTTGGAGGGAAAAAAAAAAAAAACAACAAAAACCTCTACTTATTATCTAATCGTAACAAAACTTGAGGTCTACCTCAATCAAGACAAAACCTTAAACTTAGTTAAGAAGGATTAATACTTCCTGTATATTTATTGTGTAATCTTTCATGATAGAGCCGATCAGAATACAATTATTTACAGAGGTCCTGGAGATAACTTCTGTTCTCTGTGGTTATTTTTCTGCATAATTATTTTTGGCATGATATCATGCTTTGTAAAGAGATCTGATCTTTGCTATTTGCAGTATTAGCTTAATGTTTATCATAATGATGTGTTCAGTAATAATTCTTACTGTGTTGTGGTCAGAATCCAATAAAAAATGTGGATGACCAGCACTGGAAAAATATTTGTGTATAATAATAATAAAAAAAAAATCTACAACAGAGAAGTATTCAGTATGTGTATTTTGGGGGGCTAATTAAAAAAGACATGTAATTTTATCATATGTGTTTCTGGAAGGGTGAGTGTTTCTGTTTTCAGAGATAGAATATAAATCTGAACTTAAACAGGAAAATCATTACTGAATGTGAGATCAAACCATAACACAGTACTTGCTAGAGTGTGAGCATTTGAAGTTATTACTATAGCAAAACCTTCATGAATCATTAGTGAGAGAGTTTCCCATCTTAGTTTTGGTATCAAGAAAGAGAAGATTTAATTTTGAAAGCATTAATTACCTTTATGAGAACTTACTGGAAATGTTTGAGCTGTGCTTTTCACGAAGACCTTGTCCTTGGTTCAGTTTGAACTTAGTAAGTTTATTCTTACATAATGTTTGAAGCTTATATAATGTTTGAAATGTTTGACAGAGCAGTCTAGAACAAAATTTCATTTTTTCTTTTTCTTCAGTTGTTCTAGCAACTCTTTTAACTAATCATCAAATCTCTGAATGTGGAATTTAATACTAAGGTCAAACTTATTGCTTGTATTGGCAATTTCAATTTAATTTAATTTAAATCTGTCATTCCTGAACAGTGACATCTATGGCTTTTGCTGTGGCTGCTTTATTGAAGGACAAGTTTTGTGTCTGCTTCTCTGTGACTTATCCTGTTGCATGATTTTCACTCGTTTAACATGAGACCATTTTATTTCCTTTTTCCTTTGGCCTCTCTTATTTTTCAGTGGAGGCATGCAAGTGTCCTGGCATGGTTTTAGAAGGATACAAAATAACCAGGAGAGATTTTTCTCCTCAATCTCTCATTTTTGCTATCCAAAGAACTTTCTCCTGTCTATTTCTGAACCTTTGCAATTAAAACAACTTCTTTTAGTGGTACTCTAGACAAACAGTTGGGCTCTTGAGGCAGTGGTGTTCTCTGAGTAGTTCTGCACGTGCTGTTTCTAGAAGTGTTAACTGAGTTTTCTGAGCGTCAAGCAGATCAGCAGGATGTGAGGGCATCTGACTAGTACGATGGACTGGGGCGCTTTCTTTGTCTCCACCAACAACATTACTGATGCACCATTTGTTCTCAATGATTTTTGTGTGTGACTGCAATGTGTGTCTTGAATGAAATGTTGATGGTGGAAAGGAATTGGATGAACTCAAAGATCTTGAGCACTAGTTTTTGGCTACAAGAATTTTAGCAAATTTTAGCAAAAAATTTGTACAGTCTGCACATAATGATATAAACATTACAGTGAAATTGAAGTGAATTTTGGTAGTTTTATAACCTAGAAGTCTGAAACAAAGACCTTGTCAAGAGTGAAAAAATTATTTGGACAATTTCTGAAAAACCTAGCTTAATTTGGCGTTGTGGATTGTTTCTTACAATGCTGGGAACCAAAGGTGTAATGTCATCTTATTCAAAATGTAGGTGCGTTTTTGCATATGGATTTCAATAGACGTTTGTGAAAATGCATATGTAAGTGCCTGTATACATAGAGTTGGATGTTCATTTTACATAGGTAAATGTGGGTTTGCATGTTATTTTTGTGACCATCAGTACTTCTAAATATTCTATATATCACCATGGAGAATATTTACTATTTTTCTACTCAGTCATGCTTTTTTTCTTTTTTCTCTCTTCCCCTCCCTCCCCAAGTTAAGTGTCAAGTTACCACAGCTGTTTTTCCATTTCAGTGGAATTTGACTGAAACTTGAAGTTGGACAGCCTTGAAGTGGTGATGGCATTGGTGGGGGCACTAGCTAACCAGGTGCAAATACAACTGACTGTGAAGAACAGGCAGGGTCTTTTGGCTTTAAAATGACAAGTGAGGGGGAGTGATATTGAAATGAATCTGTGGGACAGCATGTGCAAGGTAAATATCGGTGAAGGAAGAGAAAAGGAAGAAGAAAAAGAGATTAACAAATACATATCTGTGTATGTAAATCTAATATTGGGAAGAAAACATGGAATGTTGTAATGAGAGGAAAGAACAAAAATAAAATGAAAGAACTGGGGGAAAACAAGCAAAAGAATGATAACCGTAGAAACATCATAAAAACAGTTAAAGCTGGTGCTACTTAGATTACACAGTAGAGCAGAAGAATCTAGCCAGGGTCAGAAAGAATGATATTTGTGTAGAATATCACTAAAGACATTTTAAAAGCTGTTTGTGTGTGTGCTGGTCATTTTCACTACTGAACAGGGAAACTAGGCAAAATATTGGATAGAGTGCAGCATGCTCACATATTCAGTCAGATAGCAAAGCCAAGCCGCGTAACTCATTGGACTGCTCCAGTGTGTATATCAGTGTTAATTTAATGAATATTGAGGATCTGCAATGYTTAAATTTTTTTTTAAATGTCGTACTATTCGTTAAACAAAATTACCGAAATCCCAATCTGCAGATGAATGTTACATGAGTACAAAGAGACTAAAAGCACTGCATCAGCTGGGATTATTTACTCGGCTCTGTTATTGACATGGAATGTACAATTAAACTTCAGAGTTCATTGAAATTTCATGTCACCTTCAAACCAAAGGAAAACTGGTTATGTCTAACTGAATTTTGAAGTATATAGCTTTTGTTTCTCTTAACTAAGCAGTAAAGAGCATTCCTGAGAAGCTGTTACGTGCTGTACACATCACTGCAGTGGTAAAGCAATTTCTGTCTTGCAGCATACCATCGAGTTTATCAAGTTATCTTTTAGAGACCTCATATCTAGGTTAATCTATGCCAGTAGTCAGCCARTGTTTTCCTTCAGAAACTTAACTTTCTGTTTCTCCATTTGCTAATAAATGTTTCTTTTGTTTAATCTGGATGGGATTGGACTCTGGCTGGGGTTCTTGTAGGAAAAACAATTATGACCTCAGTGGTGACACAGTGAAGTGATAATTACAATCTTGAATAGTCAAAGCTGGAAGAAGAAAAAGTTATTTCTTCAAGATAGTGCTACATACAGATCTGTCGGGGTCAGGGTGTGCAGTAGGGATGGTAAGTGGGTTCAGGATAGGCTGTTGTATTTACACTACCACTTCTTGATTCAGTGAAATATTTTATGATCTTCTCTACTTTCTTACAGGCCAATGATACTCCAGAGCTTCAAATCAGAAGTAAAATCAGCTGAGTAGTTGCCTGCTGCTTAAACAAATAGGTAAAAATATTAGAAGCAGGAACAGGGGCCTACCTACCTTATACTTGTGTACAGCTATAGACAGCCCCACCCCAAAATTGGCACCTGTCATTTAGTTGATTTAATGTGCTGAGCGTAAGTGCGTGGCTCACAAGGAAAACAAGAGTTAAGTGTATCCAACAAAAGAAACCAACTGAAATTATTAAGAAGCTAACAGTGTGCCCATTGCCTGTGGCAACATAGTGCTGGTGGCTGATGTAGTGTTACTTATTAAATGAATCTTTATTTGTCCTCCTTAAAGTTTGGATGCTAAATAGGTCCCTAAAACCATCTATATCATTGCCATGCTAAACTGCTGCAGTAGTTTATCTGTCCGTGGAGCAGCTCTATTTTGGGCTTAGTTCTTTGCTTTCATGTTTCCCAGCACTTCATTCTATAATAACAAATGGTCTGACACTCTGTGAGAGTATCATGGAAGATCCCCATAGTAGTAACCTTGGTAAGGACAGTGAACTAAACAACGTAAGTGTTATTTAGATGATTTTTTGGCTGCTGTATATTGTCATTTGCCTGCTGAATTCTTTGTACTTTCTTTAGGGAGAAAGCAGCATTACTGGTGTGGATGCCTGCTGTGTTTACTTCACCAGAATGAGATAGGGCATGCAGCAAGTAGAAGCTACCATGGTGAGTTGTATTCTATCCCTGCTTCTGCAGTTTCTCTATGATGCTAAAGGTATTGCTTAAACCCAACTTCATGAAAACATTTCTCCTTCTCCAGAAGTGTTTTATGCAAAGCATTTTCTTGGTAGCAGTACTGGCTTGAAGTTCTTCCCTACTACTTCTTCCTCCCCTGCCTTACTGGGTCAATAGAACTATTTGAGGAGTAACTTGAGGTGATGTTGAAAATTAAGCTTATGAGAACTATCGATGATTCATTTCTGAAGTGCTAAATATCTTAGAAAACGGTAATAATGCCCAGGAACTAGAACTTTGATGTTTTTAAACCTAATCCCTCTCTTTCAGCTCCACCTGTAAAATGGTATAGTAGTTGCATGCGTTRCAGAAATGTTCTCAGCTAAGCTCATAGATGTTTTGAGGCATGCATATACAGAACTGATGAGCACTGAAGCACATAATAAAGATACTCTTGTCTTCTAGGTGGTTCAAAAGATTACTATAAGTCAAATTCCTGACGCCACACTCACATGACCATATTCAAAAGAACCTTTCAATAACTGCTAATTAAGTGAGCCCTCTCCATTCTGTAAAATCTTTAAAAAGTCCCCTGCATTTAAACTTTCATCTTTACTGAGAATACCATGTTGAGGATGTAATTAAAGACTGTGTTGTAATGCATAAACACAAGAGCTTCTAGCTCGTACTATCTTCAAAGTTTAATTGTCTATATATTTTTTTTAATTAATGCTAACAAGACTCATATCAATAAAATATTTTTTCTGTGTATATTTGTGACTTTTGAGGCTCTAAATTTGGTCCACAGCACCATAACATGGAAAATAACTGCCTTGGTGTCTTCAATTAATAAATTTAATTTGTTTCTAATTTTTAAGATTAACATTAGGATTGAAATTCAATGTAAACAACTTGCTCCAAAGGAAATTGAACTTATGAACCCTATAGTTTGCTCTAAGTCATTGCCTTTTTCTGCAGTCATGACAATAATTCTGTCTCCCCCAGGGCTTCTGTTCTTCTTTATCTTCGTTTTTTAAGGTTTTCCTAGACTCTCACCTCTACGCTATCCCAGTTTTCTCTCTTGTCTTTTAACTATCTTCTAAGCATGATATTTTTGTGCACCAGTTGAGCTTCTGGACAGAGGTTTACTGCATATTACACACAGAGATAGATCTGAACACTTTTGCATATACAGATTTTAGAGACAGTCTGAGTTCATTCAGAATTCATCTAAGCAAAAGCAAATACTACTATAACATCTTTTATTATTGTCGTAGAATCTAGGAATGATCCCTGAAAATATAAGGGGAAGACTACTTGACCTTTGTTGGTGTGAAATTTATCGTTATCATGACAAACTTCCAGCTTTCTCTGTAGTAGACTGTAACACTTTGTAAGATGATTTTGTCTTGGAGACTTGCTAAGTGTATTGAAGGTATTCCAAAACTAAACCTCCCTATTTGCAAGCTATGTAAGCTTCACAAGAATTATTCCGATAAGCAATGGTTTGACTATATTTTGAACTAAGCATTCTGTGAGCTAGAGAAATGGGACAAGCTTGTGTAATGTTAAGCTTGTGTAGTGTTAAGGTAGACTCAAACATGCATACTGCAGTAGATAAGCACTAAAATCACAGGAAAGTTGCGAAATACGTGAAGTCATTTAGAACCAGTCGGAATTCGGCCTGGAGTGTAAGAAGGAAAAATCATTTTTAACCATATCTAAATGGTTTTTATTTGTAAACTAGTTATTCGATGAGCGTCTACAAGGATGCTGCTATAGGAATGTTAAGCTATTTTCCAAACAATGAAGCATATTGACTGCCTCTGACACGCCATTAAGGAGAAGAACAAAGCTGCCAAAGCTACTAAAAGATCTGTGATTCAATTTTTGTTGAAATCTGCAGCATATTAGGAAGCCAATATTACCAAACCACTCAGAGGAATAATATTTGTGACTGGTATCTTTAATGGTCAGCTGGTCATTAAGCAGTCTGCAGAGCCTCTTCCAGTAGTGATGTTGATTTATGATGGTCTGTCTGACTGTGATCAAGGTGTGGCTGGGAGTTAATGCCCTTCACAAGGACATCTTTGCCTGAATATTATATTTGCCTTGTTATTGTAAAGAGTACAAGTTAGACAAGTTAGGATTAATTTACATTGAAAAACACTATCAACTGTATTTTGATTGAACAGATGGAATTACTCAATGGAACAACCTATTTGGCTTAAGACATGAATAGCAACAGGCATAAAAAAACACTTACGCATTTGAACAAACTAAAAATGAGAAGGGACAGAGAAATGTGATTTAAATTCCTCTGAAAAGCTATAATTTTGTTAATGGAAAGTGCAAATAAAAAGAGGAATGTCTTAGCTGGTTTCATGCTGGGAGTAGAGTTCTGAAGATGAGCCAAAACTTCTAGCTCTTTTTGTTGTCTTTTTTATGAAGACTCTTTCTCAGCTTAATGTAGATAAACTTTAATTTCTTTTAGGTGTCTTAATTCAGTGTAGCATATCAAGAGTTTTAAAAAACTAATTAAAATGGTTATTATCCGCATAATAAAACATATTCAAAATAACTATTATTTCTGCATCAGTATTGAAACTTCAGCCCTGCAGATATCAAGGAATTTGGCAATTTCCCTGGTTAATTTCATAGCCTCTGTTTTCTCAATTTGCTTTACAGAAGGACCTGCTAATGGTGTGATTCAGGTGAGATTCATACCTATTCTATCTAGTAAATCTTTCTATTAGATTATTTGTGTGTTTATTTTTTATTATTCAAGATTATATGAATATATGATGAGATAAGTTCCCCATGAAGAATGAATGCAGGGAGAGGAGGCTAAGCTTAAAAATATCAAACAGTGCTTCCAGCAAAACTTAGAGGATATTAACAGTGTGTTTATGCTATTCCAAGTATAAGGGAATCAGAACAGAGATGTGGGAGTGAAGTGAAAAAACCTCCAAACTAAACATCTTGACTCTGATTTAATCTTCCGTTCTGTAAAAAACCTTTTTTTAAATAGTTTTGATGTTTCCCAGTCTGTTCTCACTGAAGGTAATTGGTGTAGAGAAGACAATGTGTAGTCTTTATCAGCCATAGAGTTTAAGGTGGACTATTGGTTGGCAAGTTTTGCTGTCTTTTAAGCTGTCTTTGAAATGGTGTGTTGTTCTAGTAAGCTGCTTCTCTGTTTAAGTTGGAGATTGTGGTTTTAAAGCCTGAGCTTAAGAACAAGCTTAACCTTGTTCTGATACTAGCTTTGTCATCTTCAGCATAAAGATTGTCAGGGATAGTGCTCTGAACTTTAGAATTCTAATGATGATATTGACCAATCTAAAACCAGATTTAAAAATAAATTGATTAGAAAAATGTTGGTATCCTTCCTCTAGTGAGAAATTACCAAAATTCAGGAAAAACAGTGGCAAAGATGGGTTTTGCTTTGATTCAAAAACAACAAAAAAAACAGACTATCAACTCCAGTCAGTAAAAAAACATGGAATGAGTCTGCATAATTCTGTGCTAATTTATTTATCAAATTATGCTATTTCAATTTTGAGAGAAATTCTCCTATAGAATTCAGTTAAGCATGTGTGAAGTCATTAAATGTAACACTATATTTCTTAATTTGCCTGTTTTGGTCATCTCAATTTTCAGCAGACTTGGGAATAACTTGACTTTGAATCAATCTTTTAATTGGATTAAATATCTTCTGCATTTTATTTTCATGGTTTACTTTCTCCAACACTGATTTCAGGTAATATCGGTTAGCACTGTGTAAGCCATTAGCTGTTGTGTCTAATCAAAATTTATTATACATGATGCATCTACTCTATGCATCTAAAGTATCTAATTCTGTAATATACATTTATTAGCTTTTGCTTTCATGAGGACTAGGAGATACGGAAATTAGAATAGACCAGGGAACTTGCAGATCTGAAAAACAAGGAAGAAATGACGAATTACTCCATTTTACATAGTCCAAAAATCTTTTGGCCTCTAAGCAGTTGGCCATTTGCTGCAAAAATGGATCCTTCTTGGGTAACTCTTTTACTGACGTATTACAGACCTCATTTTTCTCTGTGTTTCCTGATGCAAGGATGGGGAGGGAAGCCTCACTTACGTGGCTATAGCTTACGTTATAAGTGCTGTTGTGTTGCTTTCTTAAACTATCCTAACCACGTAGCTGTAGCCTGTGCTGTGTGAGCCCTTCACTGCCTACAAGGCAGAGACATGAATGTCTACTTTGACGGGGGGGGGGAAGCAGGGGGGTGTCTGCGTGGTAAATTAGCCTAAGTCTCTCGCACACATCCCCCTCCAACAAAATGCCTGCTCTGAGCTCAACCTCTGCAAAGTACTGAAAACTTTGATCAAACTTCTAGTTTGTTTTGCTGTTTTCAGGTGTCTACCGTTCCCAAGGGGCTGATGATGGTGTCACCAAAAGCTTGACAAAATATCACTTCTAAGTTTTTAGAAAATTGCAGTCATTGGGGATTAAGAAATGTTCCAGAACTTTATAGCAATATGAAAGTGGCTGTCAAAACCCCCCAAATCTAATTTTTAACTTTCTGCTCTGATACAGTTAGAATAAATTGTAGTCAGAGTGATAAGGCAGAAATGTTATTCTGCTGCATTTAAGTGTTGTCTTGCCTATTGAGGTAATAGTATTTTTAGAGAAGTATTTTGGATTATAACAGAGCAGTGACAGTTGATTTGGCAAATAATCAAGCACATCACCTATCATTACGTGCAACTGTCTTAATTTTATGATTTAGCACTTACTACTAATTTAAGACTAGGCACCATTTGATTGTAGTCTATTTGAGTTTCAACACTGAATTTATCTTAGGAGTCCTCATTAAGATACAATTAATAAAGTCTAAGTGGTATACAAGGATACTCAGGCAGCTCTGTGTAGTGTGGGTGGAAGTAGAGGAGTGCTTTAATTACAGGCTATGTACTGTCATTTTGAGATTTAATTGTTAGTTGGATTGGTTATTTTAACAAGGGATCTACTCTGGGGTGTTTTGTTAGAAAATAACAATGTTGTTATTGTGTATTTTGTATAGGGTACATACCATCAGTGAGCATAAACATGTAGCTTTGCTTTTCCAAATGTAGTAAACAAACGTTCTAGTTAATGCCCTTTGCCTCTGGCATGTGCCCTAACAAGCTGCATTCCTTATTTCATCATTGTGAACTAGACTCCTATTCTTATTTGTCATGAAATAAAAGACTTTTGGTAATTACTAAAAGTAGAGTAAAATACTTCAAAGCCTTATTCCATACTGAGAAATGTGATGCATCTTCTTTTGTACAAACTGCTGTATAGGGTCATGTTTTCCATCACTGAAAGAAGCCATCTCTAAGACAGTAACATCACGTGGCTCTTCAGGCCTCTGTGTCCAGTGAAAATTCAGAGAGATATTAGATTGTTTGAAGTTACCCATATTGGTGTTTAACTAGACCAGCTTGTAGGTCTAGTTACATACCTACCACTTGTAGGTATGTAAAAGATTCTATGAACTTACCTGTCATGGCTGTATCATTTGTAGGTCTTGATTAGTTGAATGCTTTGCTTAATGAGGAATATTTCTTTCAGAAACCTCATCATTGCTAAGGCATCCTTTAGAGATATGCAGTGTGGTTACCAGCTTCAAGTGCTTGCATACTTCCCTTTACAGTTAATTTGCTGGTTGTGTTTTTTGGTGGCTTAGCAGTAAAAATTTACAGTTTTATACTCTCACTGCTTGAAAACAATCAAGCAATTAAAACAGTTAACTAGCAGTCTTCAAAGATTTGCTTTGTGATATAATTTCTCTGTCTTCTTTCTGAGAATCTTTTGGTTTGGAAGCTCATTTCTGTAATATTTAGAGGCTTCAACCTGAACAGAAGAACTGAAGGCCTAATGGAAAGGAGAGCATTTTACTTACTTTGAGTTTAATGTTTCAAAATGGTGGAGAAAGTATGACAAATTAATAGCTTTCCCCCCCCCAAAGACTTTAATAGAAACTCTAATGCATTTGTGGGTCCACATGAACATCCCTCTCCCTTTAGGTTTCAGTGTGGTGAAACAGTAAGACCTAGTTTGCTGTTGAAATGTCTTGTCTAAGCACACTAAGATTGCAGTCATGATAGTCACTCATGGTTCATTGAAAGGAGATGAAAAATTGTTTTTCATGTTCTCCTGTCCTGTCATTGCTATAGAAATTGGGTTTCCACAAAAGTCAGAAGAGCATGGAGGAGGAGAAAGCACAAATAAGATCTGGATAGTGATACTATGAATATGTTAATTCTGACACTAAAGCTCATTATAGTAAGAGGAAGAAGTTTCAAATCTAATAAAATTTTCCTAGCTGCAAAATTATTATTTATATAAAAAATTATTTATAAGTTGTTCTTGTGATAAATAATAAGTTCATCTTTATTGTAGGATTTCTTTTTTTTTTTTTTTTTTTATTTAGAGTTCTGCTGGACTTCATTGTGGGCCTTCAGAACTTCTGCTTTTGACTCTTGTCATTGAAGGCTGGAACACAGATAGACTGTAAGAAATTGTAAAGCATTTAAGAAAGTGTATGTGCCCTTGTGGCCAAGAAAGCCAATGGTCTCCTGGGGTGCACTAGGAAGACTGTTGCCAGCAGGTCGAGCGAGGTGATCCTGCCCCTCTGTTCAGCCCTGGTGAGGCCTCATCTCGAGTCCTGTGTCCAGTTCTGGGCTCCCCAGTACAAGAGAGACATGGAGCTACTGGAGGGAGTCCAGCATAGGGCTGCAAGGATGATCAGAGGGCTGGAGCACCTGCCCYGTGAGGAACGGCTGCGAGAGCTGGGCCCCTTCAGCCTGGGGAAGGAAGAGAAGACTGAGGGGGGATCTTATCAATGTGTGTAAGTACCTGAAGGGAGGGTGCCAAGGAAACAGGGACAAACTCTTTTCAGTGGYGCCATGTGACAGGACAAGAGGCAATRGGCAGAAACTGAAGCACAGGAAGTTTTGTCTGAATGTGAGGGGGAATTTCTTCCCTGTGAGAGTGACGGAGCACTGGCACAGGTTGCCCAGAGAGGTTGTGGAGTCTCCTTCTCTGGAGATCTTCAAGGCCTGCCTGGATGCAACCCTGTCTACCATGCTGTAGGTGACCCTGCTGAGCAGGGAGGTTGGACTAGATGATCTGCAGAGGTCCCTTCCAACCTTACTGATGCTATGACTTTTGGAGGCAGTACTTTTCTGAGATTTGAATCAACCTGTCCCAGAAGACTAACAAAGAAATGGATTACAGATTAAACTTTGATAGCATTAGAGGTAGACTAATTTTGAATTAGCAGCACATAGGTCAGAGTTCTTATTCGTTTCTAGTTGATTCTGTCCAAGGTTGGTTCTCATGAAATTCCAGGAAATGAYAGTTTATCTTGAAAAGGCCTTCTTCTCGGGAAAGCTATGGCTTTTTTTTTTTAAGCTGGATAACTATAAACACACATGAAAAGAATGAGACATGTAGCTTTTTATTATTAATACATGGTGTTCGCCCTTTAAAGATCTGGACAGTCCAGGAACCAGGATATATTTTTAAGAAAATGTCATTGACTTTACATGTGTCAATTTAGAAAAGGGGCCATCATTCGAAATAAATTCATCTTTATCTATGAAAGCCTTAAAATATTGTAACGTGAATTTAATCGAGATATGACGGTAGAAGGGACATACTTTAAACATTTCTCACAGTTTAAAAACTTTTGTTATATTTAAACATTCTATATATAGTTATTTAGTTTGAGGATTTCAATTCTATTTTCTGTTGTTGCGGTTCCTAATAAGATGTGCATGTTAGCATAGGCTCTACAGACTAACCCATATAGTATACCACAGCTTGTGTCTAAATGGATGTGACCAATTAAGGGATAAGGGAAAGGAGGAAACATGCAAGCACTGATGAGTGTAAACATTACATTTATTATTTTTATTTGTTTTATAACATGTGGGATAAAATGAGCGAAACAAGGAAGGAGAGAAAGAAAGAGGTGTTCAGGAGAAAGGGTAAGGGGTACATGTTGCAGAGAAGGCATGTATGATGTTGAGTGAGTCCCATGATACAGCTAAGCTGATCTAACAGCAAGTTTGATCCCCTCAAGCCACTTCCTCTGTACTTGCACATCTCTCAGCTCTTAACAAGCTAGTGTTGCAGAATAAACCCACGGAAGGTTTTCTTCAAGTTTAGTATCCTGAATTGGCTTAACCTTGGATCAGATGATTACTAGTGGCAGTACAAGGGAGGATAGGAGAACAGGCTGTGGGGATGATAGGAACATGGCCTCTTCAGCAGGAATGGCCTTGGAGTCGGTGTGGAACTGCACTCCAGATGGGGAGAAGTGAAGGAAGCAGGAGAAGCAGCTGAAATAAAACTATCAGATAACAAATGTAATAGTGGTATAATGTGAGAAAATAGTCAGACTATGATCTTGGTCTCTCTTGAAGCACTAAAGTTTTAAATGAGGCAGCCAGAAACTTTCTAATTTATTAAAGCGTTAAAATGAAGATAGTTCAAAACACAAACGTGTTCTGTTCTAGGTATTGCAAAGTTTCTCTAACAAATACTTAACATTGCAAAGCCAAACTTTAACCCAAGCTATATCCCAGTTCATTGAGATTCACAAAGTTATGAGTAAATTAATGTAGTCTTGAATTGTCTTGGGTGGGGAAAAAAGAATTTCAGTGTAATCAGGTGAGAATTATCCATACTTGGTCTCTCAATTGTATTAAAGTATGTAGGGGCAAAAGAGCATATGGTCTGAGAAGCTAGTGTTGTTTATATAGCTTGAAGAAGAAGCAGCTAATATTGATAGAACACAGGAAGTAACTTCTTTCTCAAGTAAAACATCTTTCATGTTTCTTCCTGAATTACCTCTATAGATTTCAAGCATGAAAGGCTTGACACTGTTGGTTTCACATGAATGTTAGAAATTTTTGTAAACTATATCCAAAGAGAATAAAATCTTTTTGAGTAACTAAAAAAGGCTACAGTGCAAACTAGGCCAGTAAGATGCTTAAAAAAAAAAAAAAAAAAAAACACTTCTGGAGCAATTAGTTCTTTATGGACTAGAGAATCTTTAACATTCTTATAAGATGAAAAGGCATTTGGCAAGTAATAGATATCAAGACCAAAAGGGGTCAAACATACACTGTAGTTAAGTTCTCAACTTCTAATTCCTGGTCTTGTTCAGCTAAACTTGGAACTGAATCAACATTCTTTGCAAAATGTGTATTGCACATAGTAATGTTCCATATATTTCACTGGAAGCTAGGAGATGTGATTGTTTCCATTGTGTTCTCCTGTTATTTCATGTTGCTGCTTGATAAAAATGAATTGTGCACTGATGGTGTAATAAACTAACAAACAGGCTCTCAAATATCTGGGTTGTAAAACAATAAGTAATAATTGAATTAATTTTTATTGGTAAGGCTTTTTTGTTCTATTAAAGAATGATCATTTGCTTTATGCAGAAATTAGAAAAGTTTGTTTTCAGTGATTGTACTTAGCAGAATTTAATATATTATAAAGAAATATATACAATATATATAAAGAAAGTGTTGAGTTAGCTGACTTAGTGAATGAAGTCTTCCCTTTGTGTTTGCAGCTATGTCATTGTTATACAAATGTTTTTCTTCTTGTGACAAACCCCCTGCAGGCTTCTGGAGCGCAAGCTTGCTGCGCTGTTTGCAGCATTCCAGAAAGCCTTCCCTCTTGCTTCTGACAACCAGAAGAAACTTGTGTCTTTTCTGACATCTGTGGTGCAAGCTTTATACCAATACATATGTCCAAATATAGCATATAGCACAATCAGTAATTGTTTTTGAAGTCCAAGCAGAATCAGCTTCTACTCTTATTTTCAGCATATTTGACTTAAATAAGTCTTTAGATATTCAGAAAAAGAGTAGGCATATATGAAAGAGTTAAGATTTGAGCACTTCCTCTCATATGTTATAGACCTTCTTGTTTAAAAACTAATACAAAGTGGGAAGGAAATCATTGACTTCTTCACATGACAGCTCACTAGTGCATGAGAGATCACGGAACTTTTAAACTCTCCAGAGTAGGCAAACAATAATTTTATTCTTTAGCTGCAGGCCTTCAAAAGGGTTCTTAGTTTAGACAGCATAACTGGAATTGCAGTTTTAGTGCACTCCTRTTCAGAATACAACTCTGGTACTATTACCTCGATCATGAAGATCTTTCACAGCTCTGCTTTGTTGCTGTGGCTTGTTCTCCTTAAGCATTCATTTTTAAACGAGGCTGCATGTGAGTTCCCTGTAACCTGAAGCATAATTTACCATTGGCAGTGTGCCACTGGCTACCTAGCCTGGACACCAACCTGTGTCTAAAGTTTTCTGTCATATCTTAACGAAGGAGAATGGCTCATAAAGTTAAACACTTTGATTACAGACTCCAAATATATCATAAATAGGCAAACAGCTTGAGATACTTAATCAGACACAATAGAACAGACATTAAAGGATATACTTGATTTGCGGCTGTTTCTAGAACAGAAATATTACTGAAAAGAATGTTTGCACATTCCTCTTTGTCCTTTCTTTCTCAGCCAAAAAAAGGTGGAAGGAGATTTTGATCCTTACTTGAGATCACTGATGCTTGAGCATACTGGAAAAGCTATCTCCCAACAAGATTATTATCCTCTATGTTCTTGTCCAGAGGGATCATTCAATGACAAGATACTGGGAGCTGGAAAAGACACCCAGTCTTACGTGTTCCAGAACCACACAAAGCACCTAGAAACTGTAAGTGCTGTAAGTTCACTTTCCTTCTTGGGAGGCACTTGGCAGAAGGATCTTTTCAGCCACCTACCCACCTGACTTACCACAGTCAGTAAAGCCATGCTATCAGGCCGCAATCGCAGTTATTTCATTGATTCCCAAAGCATCTGCTGAATTGCTTGATGATTAGATGGAACATGATTATTTGTTTTTAAAAAAAAAGAAAAAAGAAAAAAACAAACAGAAAACCCCTCCTGATTCTAGGAGGATAAAAGTAACACCTAGGAAGGCTGTTTGAAGTTGCTTGAGAAGTGCTCTTACAGCTAAATCTTTTTAGGATAAAAACTATTTGTGATGGAGTTTTTCTTCTGTTCAGTTGAAGCCTCTTGTTTTTACAGATCGTAACCATAGTATACTATACATCGTAACCATAGTATACTATACATTAATGTTATACTCAAACTACACAGCAACTAATGTTTTCTTGAGTTAATTACATGATGTAACCAGATTCATCTCTATTTATTTAAAACACAATCAGTAGTGGTTCCAGGTTAGTTCTGATCCAATTTTAAGCATTTGACTAGTTGATGTCATTCTGATTTCCTTGATACCACCGCTTTTCCTCGGATGCTAACAAATCCAAATTACTATCAGCTAGATGTAGTTCAACTTGTACCTTTTTTCTTTCTGACATCTCATAAAATTCCTCAAAGATGGTTTACTTTTCTACCTGTAGTGAGCATAGTTCTGAAATTAACTTGTTCTGTCTGTCATAAAATCAGAGAGTACTGCTGATTGTTAGATTTGTTTAGCAGAGAGAAAAACAAGAGACTTTTCCAAAATTTTTGTAAATAAGAGAAGAGCTGATTCCAATGAGCAAATACTGCACAAGTTCACTATCTGTCAGATTGGCTGATATAGTGGCAAGATGAGTCTGATATAGACAGTAAAAACATGTTATTTCTTAAATTTCTGCAAAACTGAGCAGGGATATGAGAGTTATCCTGGACAGAATTTCCTTGCTTCTTGCACTTTGGTCTACCATGATTTTAATCAGTGCAATTAGTTGCCTTTTTTGCAGATGATGGAAGAACATGTTTTCAAGCAAAATCTGAAAAGACTTTCCTGCCCCACCCTTTATGTGATCTAAAGTCATCCATGTTTGCCAAGCACCTGTCTTAACAGGTCGCTGCTGCCCTGTTGTCTTAAGACCACTCCATACATCAAATAATAATGGGTTCTCTCTCTCTCTCTTTTTTTCTTCTCAGCTGTTTATATCTCATATAACACCTTATTAAAATCATAGCATTCCTATCCACCTTCACATCTTTCTATTTGAAAAAATGAGAAGTAACAGGATCCTTCTCTTTTTCTTTGCCTCTCTGGCTAATAATTAAAGTTGCTTGTCAGGAATAACAATTCTGTGCTATGCTGATTTGAAAAATTTCTAATAATTTAACAGTATGTAGAGTCCAGAGCAATGATAGATGATTTCCAGAAAATAATCAGGACCAACTTCCAAACAGCTAAGCAGATGTGTCTTTATTTAAAAAAAAAAAAAAAAAAAAAAAAAGGAAGGAATTTTTATTTTATGAACAATCTATTGCAAACTATATGCTTTCCAGGATTCTTTTATTTTTTAAAACAGACAAAAATACAGGTTAGAGACTTATGTTATTCAGAGCAATGTTGCCATCAGACTTGACCAAGGCTCAAGGAGAATACAAGTTCTTTCATATTTTTCTCTCCTTTTTCATCTGCAATAGTCAACAATGGGTAGTTTGTATTACGAAATAGATTGTTCTTCTTTCAAGTTTATGGGCTCTATTTTCATGGGTGAATTTAGTACATACCTTTAAACCTGCACTATTATTATTTTCTTTAACAGCTGCCTATAGACATTTATCTTCAGTGTGATGGAGGTTTTTGGTCTCCCTCATCCTCACTTGTCTTCTGTAATCAATAGCAATTTCCATTTTGTTTCCAGCTTTATGAATTTCCTATTTCACATACTGGTATTTAACTCCAACTGTGTCCTGCTTTTCATAGAATGTAATAATAGATTATTACAATAGTGGCAATTACAACTAATAGTCTACTTTTAGAGACTGACTATCCACTGTTCCTCCTGAAGTTGATAAGAAATGTTCCACATCTCTCAAAAATTAGGCTGCAGTATTTTAATATCAATTGTTGAATGTTAGTTGCTGATACTTTTTTTTCTAGCATACARTTCTTCTGCATATTCCCTTATAATAGCTTCCTTCAACCATCAACTTCCAGTTCTCCTTGTTGACCTTGAATCAGTATCTCCTGTTAATTATCTTGTTTTATTTTTTATGTTTTCTGAATTACAGCAAATATTGTAGCAGAAAAAGATTCTCAGGTTTTAGGATTTTATTGGTAGCTACAACTTATTTGTAGTGAGAGAAAATTTACAGAATGTTACCAAATTGGTTTGACTAAATGAAAGAGATTTTTATGGCTGCTTAGGGCATTTTATATTTACTTTAAGTTTTAATGAAGAGCCGTTCTCAAAACTAGATAACTTCACTTGCAATTGTCTATCACAAAGAAATCCCTCCTCCTCTTTAAGAAACATTTTATGCATATATATCAATCAGTAGAAATCTTTTATGTAGGCTAGACCTGAGACCTTCACCCTAATGTGTTTCTTTGACATTGCTCTTCACTTGGCCCAGATAACTGCTTTTTCTTTCCCTAGGAGTGAAAACAGATCTTTTCAACTGCAATAGGACCTCTCTTGGCAATTTCTTCAGGACTTAACTCAGAGTTGGTAGATATTTGCTTAAATGGTTGGACAAAGTTTGCTGCGATTTTTCCCTTTCCACCCTGTTCAGTTAGCAATGACAACTCYCTTGTGCCTTCCTATTTGCACCACTTTGGCAGAGAGCTTAAGAATTAACCCATTATTGAAACATATTGTGCAGCTAAATCACCAGATTAATCTGGTTTCGTTGAACATATATTGAATTAATCGTACTTAGGTCTTACTGTCATGTTTTTTTCCATAACCCTGACACTAACCTGCAAATTTTTAGCATAAGCAAAAGATTCCAATGATTGGACATATGTTTAAAGGAACTGTACTTTAATCCTGCTGCTGTGTCTGTGAGAATGACTATCTTGGAACACTTAAACAGATTAGCATCAGTTATCTTTGTTTATAGCTATATCTCAGTTCTTTCTCAGTATCAGATAGAATCCATGACTTTCACTGCACTGCTTTTCTGGTACCCTGAGCTGTGAAGTAGTAGAATATTCATGCTCTGACCTCCTACATGGCGGGCTGTGACTGCTCAGGCAGCAGCATAGCTACTGAGCTGTTCAATGACCTTTAATACTGCCTCTGTGATAGATTGTTGTGTACAGTTGAAACAGGGGGAAAGGTGCTTTCCCAGTGGATTTGTCTAACACATGGTTTTCAGTTTTCCTAATGGATTCTTCACAGGCTGTCAATTACTTATGTGATTTAAGTAAAACACAGAGAGGAGTTGCTATACTTAAGCATTTTCAAAATGTTGTGAAACTAATCACTCCAGATCCTTGTCTCATATCATTACTTTTTCTTCTGTATCTCTACCTGGTCTGAAAATGCTGCAGATGACATTAAAGCATAGTTTTAAGCAGGAAACATAATTAAGCCGTCTACTGTCCTTAACTTACCCTTTCAACCGAAATGCAATAACGGAAGAACGTAAGATTTCACAGAAACAAGGGTGAGAGTCCTGGGGTTGGGGGAAGTTACCACTTCCGTTTTGCTGCATAATGTGTCTGTGTGAGCCTTTTCCTGCTGTAGCTTGTTTAGCTCTTGTATACAGTAAGCTGATATGCTTACCATTGAATTCAAGCAATATTATGTGAATGCCTGATGCTTAGCATTCTTTCTACATTATACACATCTAAGGACTGCCAAGGTTACTCTTTGTATAAGGTGTGAATATCAGAAGTTCATTTCTCTCCTTTGACTTTGGGGGGAACTTAGAGGGATGTGCAATTTCCCTCTCTTATCTGTCACTGAACCTATGGGATGAACCAAATCAGTGGAATCAGTGTTTTTAAGGGAAACCTGCAAAAAATCACCATTATTTGTTTTTCCTTGATATAAGGAACAAAACAAAGTGCAGAGCAACGGATAATCAAACTCCTGTTGAAAATAGCAGCTGAATAGTATACTTCAAGGCCTGAATATGCTGAAGATTCTGCTTTGAAGGACTGTATTGAAAGTCTTCAAGGGTAGACTATGCACTTCACATAAATTAAGCATTTGAGCCTCCCTCAAGTCTGTGTACAAGAAGATAATGTATGCTTGGAAAATTGTACCAATAAGACTATTCATACAAAGCTCATAATGGTAACACTTTTTATGCAGTTTGAGCTTCTGCCTCTGTATCCCTGTCAGTTCAATCCATTGCACACATTTTCTGAGAATACCACCAGCAACATAAACCAAGGAAGGGAAAGATGTATTCCAGTTCTCACATGGAAAAATGCTAGTCAGAGTAATGAATAAACTCTGATCTTTTTGTTTTGGTTTGGTTTTGGTTTTTGCTACTGGGATTTAACACCATGTGTTTAACATGTAGCTTCAGGTTAGAGGAGGAATCTTATTCTGCATCAGTAGCTTGTGATCGACTATAGAGACTTAGGGAAATGGGTGAAGTTGAAGATGTTTCTCATGCATTGATTGCAAAGAAATTTCAAGAGATGAAGGTCCAGTACCTTTTGTTAGAAAAGAAAAACTGTTTGTACTACCACTGTAGACTCTTCAAGAACTGATCATTGAAAGATTAGATAGTCAAAGAACTACTTTGCTCTGGGGAATAACATAGCTGTCAAAAGTGTTTACATCAATATGAAACATTAACTGAAGTTGCAGATTTTTTGTAGGTAAACTGCAGACAGATGCTGTGTTTCCAATCTTCTACCCATTGCCCCTACCACAGTTTGCAACACAGTCCTCTGCAAAACATGGCTAAGACTCTTTCTGTAACAACTAGAATAATCAGTTTGGTGCTTGTAATTTCTCTTTAAGAGGACCTAAATACTGATGGTCAACTTCAGTACAAAAAGCTTTTCCTTCAGATGATCCTATCAGTTCACACTTCAGACATATTCCTACTTCCTCATTATTAGTCTCTTATTCAGATGCTGCTTAAATGATGGAAAGCTAAATTAAATCTTTGCAAAGAACCAGTAAGCAATGCAATGCTTGGTGAACCTTGTTCTGAATGTAGGACTTGCACTGATGAAGCCTAATCTTAACAGAAACTAAACACAAAGGTGTTACTGTTATATGTTATCATAAAAGATAATACTTTTATGTTGTCTTAATTACTGTGAATTGCATGCCTGAAACAAAAGTAATGAAAGTGACTGGTGGTTTGAGATTTGCAGAGAAATGTTCATCCAGGTTCAAAAAATGACTCGTAGAGAAGGGTTTCAACACTGTGCTAAGCTACTGAAGAGATTGTGGAAAGAGTGTTCAGTCCGGGGTTGGAAACAGAAAAGGGGGGTCCCTTCCTTTTGAGCTTAGGGCAAGAGTGAGGTGAGAGTCTCAGAATTAGGGCACTCCTAAAAACTGGGTCAAATCTTTAGCTCTTAGGCTGTGGTTACTGTGGTATCAGTCAAAAATAGGAAAAACGTGGTAAAGTATTGTGAATGTTCATTCCTACTGAAGAAATTTTCTGACCTCAGTTGATTGTGCTAAAGGCTTTCTTTTTCTCAAAAGGCCTGTTTAAGATGAAGTTCTGTATATTTCATTTCAAATACTTGTCTATTCTTGTTTTAAAAGCAATATTGGAAARAATATTTTCCATGGTGAAAAGTCTTGGCCAGGTATCTGCTAAATAATGATCTTGATAYGGCTGGACTCAGTTGCAAGTGTATGAATTTCATGAACGAATTAAAGAATAGAGACAGTAAAACTCATCTTAAATGCCTTGTAAAATAACAAGATAAAGCTCATAGTAATTGGATTATGTACTTGCAAGCAATGGTAATTATACTTGAGAAATAGCATTTACCTTTGTATATAATCTTATTTCTATTTCTTAAAAAAGTGTTGTCCTTGTAATAGTGTTTCTTTTGTTTCTTCAAGTAGTTGTCCCTTTTTTCCATGCAGAAAATAACTGTACTAGTTAAGATAAGTCTTCTCCTCAATAACTCTTTGCTGGTTTATTACTTTAGATCTTGATAGCTTATGAAAAGAGAAACCTATAAATTTGCATTTTATGAACCTTAAAGAAAGAAAACTGTTTGAGGAATTTTTAACTGTGAATTACTATTTTCACCTAGGATAGGAAGGTGTTTTTTTGCATTCAGAATTTTTTTCTTCTTAATTGTCTTAGATGTGTTCAAGTAATCCTTTTAATGAAAAATATTGTATGTATTTATCTGCATCAAAAGTATTGCATTCAGTAAGTTGCTGAGGACAAGGATGAAGTTGGTTTTTAGCAATTATCATTATTATTATTCAAATAATGCAGAATAAGTATGATTAATATCCTGTCTTCTTTTCCAGATTTCTCAGGGGACACAATTCTGCTTATTCATACCTTCTACTGTGGCAGAAATGGATTATTTTCCTCACCAAAAAACAGCAGTATAATGCCCATCTGACGCATGCCTCAAGGAATCGTCTGTTGAAAGTAAGCAAAATGAAAAACTTGCTTAAAGGTAGTTTTAATCAGCCATGCAGCTATTTATGGCTCAGAAGTAAGCAGTCTTAAGTGAACTAATCTTAGCAGTCTGTTTTTTTCAGTATCAACTATTTGTTCATAAATGAAAGTATTGAGGGAAATAATTTGCTGTAAAGCAGATGTTGAGGTTGAGCTGCTTCCTGACCACTGCATGCCAACGTGTTATACCTGTCTGTGTGCAGTTCCTCTCTCCTGTTAAAAATTTGCTTCAATCAATGGAAAATAAGATCAGAGGTTATGCATGAGAAGCATTATCTAAAAGATTATCTGCATTGTAAATGAAGACTTATATTCCTGTTGCTATGACAATTAATTTTAGAATTGGCAATGTGGAAGTAGGGTGCTAAATAACTCAAAATACAAGAAACAGCAAGTGACTAAACCATTTTTTGTTGTTTTGATTGCTGAGCTACATTTGTTTCTTAGTGCCCATCAGCCTAAATGTTACATTTTTAATACAATACAAACTTAAATTAATGAAACTGCATATTATATATCCAGTAATGTTTTTTCAGACCTCTTGTTTTTTGCATACTGAAGTAAATGGTATGCATGCATATTTGCAGAATACGCAGTATGTGTATGTGAGAGAAAACTGTGGAAGATTAGACTACCTTCTTTATCTGAAAGAAGGACGACATATTTGGAGGAATGTATTCAATATTTACAAGCAACTTTTTTTTTCTTGCAGCATCTGGAAAAACTTGTAAATGAGGGAAAAAATTAGGAAACACTTCTAAACGAGGGAAAAAGCATGTTCATATTACTTACTTTCTGTTCCATASGGATATTTTCAAACGTAAAAGATATGTGTAAGTGTTACTTAATGAAATTATGCATTTAATACTAAGCCTCAGATTAACATTTGAAAGCCTAATTATTGTATTTTCAGTACAGTACAATAATACACTATTTCCTTATCGTTCCCCCAAGTAAAAGTGTATTTGAATTAGATTTAAAATGGATGCTCTTCTGTTTTGGGGAAATTTCATTTTCATAAGTGGCTTTACATTTACTTCTTGCATTGCTGCTTTCTGCCAGAATACAATTAGCATAGTATGAGAGCTTTTGTGAATAAAATAAGGGAAAGGCTGTCTTATGGTCAGGCTCCTTATCTGTTGTCCAGGATGAAAGCAAAAGCATGATATCAATAATCTTTTTTTATCCTGAAAAAATACTGACTGAAGGATATAGAGGATCCCTACTTGGAAAGGCTGTCTCCTGTTTGTTGAGTTATTTCAGATCTGGCCTCCCATTCCCATGGACTTGTCATTTATCTATGACATTTTTTTTCCCCTCTGAGAACATAGTCATTCTTGAGTAAGAGTCTGTTTTAGAAAATCTCTCTGAAGCTCCATGAAAAGACAGTTGTGAAAGCATTCCCACAGAACAGTGGTGCAGAAGCGCCATCTGAATAGCTGAATTCACCCCCCTGCATGTGCATCCGGCACAGCACTGCTGCTGTGCTTTAGGCTGCAATTGGTGGTGGAGTACAGATAGAGAACCTTTCAGAGCCTTTGATATCAGTGTTTGCAGGTGGTTTCTGAACATCTTCAGAAGACTTCAGGTGTTCTAAGGTATTCAGTGCCTTCAGCTTTCCATGTTTCTTCATTAGGAGTGTGCTCTAGCTCTTAAATACAGCATGATCTTTTCAGTCTTTTTTTCTACTTTATCTTAGTCATTAGCAGCTGATTTGGGATTATAACCTGTAATTCTCAAATTTACTCTCAAAAGATGATTCAGCGGAGTCCTTTATCAATAGTTTTAGCTTCAAGGAATTCAAGTAAGTGAGAAAATAGTAAGAGCATTAAATAAACAGTGTTTCAGGAAACAGGAGTGTAGCTGTGTACTCCCCAACTGATCTCTGAACTTAGATGATATTATTTCTAAAACTGAATTTAAAATAATTGAACATAGCCATTCTCTTCTTTTGGATAATAGTACTTCTTTGCTGGTTCCAGGGAGGTTTTAATGTGTTGACTAAAGATTCTTCAGCATAGCTTTCCTCATTCTCTAATTTTTCCACTTCTATGTCTAATGTATCAGTTCAAGGCTTGTCTATACAGGATACTGGAGAAAATTAATGCAACTTAACTAAAGGTAGGAATTTAAAGAGGGCAGCTTAAATCCCAGCAGGTCCCTGTGTGCACTCTCCCATTCATAATTGAAGTGGCCTCCAGTGAATTCAGTTTAATTCACTTTGAAAGCAAAATGAGCTGAACCAAATTAGGTTTAGCTAATAAGGCTGCATTTTATTCCCAAATGAAGGTGTCTGCAAAGGAACTTGAAGACTTGGACAGATCCGATTAAATTAATTTCAATTAATTTTATTGAGCATGTAGCCATTCTGTAGACAATTGTTACCTTTGTAGCAGTACCTGACTGGAATCGTTCTTTTTTCTTGTTCTTCTCATTTTGTTCCTATGACATTGATATTTTACATTGGGGGACTCTTCAGAGGAAAGATGGCCCATAAATGTCCCAATCACTAAATACTATCTTGTGGTTTTCTCATGTTTTGATAGTCAAAATTTTGAGATTCATATATAAATAGCTCACTTTAACATGCACTAGATGGATGGCACTTTTTGTTCAGAGACCCCATACTCTTTTGGAACAGTAGCTGGAGGCCCAGAAGATACTGTGTGACATCTAAAGTAGCACTACCTATCTTCATGTGCCTGAATTGATTTTTACATGTTTTATTAGACTGCACTGCTATGTTCTTCTGCCACCTGCACCCGTTTGACATAGCTTTTGTCCAGATTTCCATGTTTGTTTTCCTCCTTCCAATTACTGAATGTTCATAACTACAAAAATAACTGAGTTACAAATCTGTACACTTTTCTTCTTATGGCTAGAGATGCTGTTGAGTTATTTTTCAGATAATTTCCTCATTTAAATTTTGGGAGTTGCACTATGTTGTATACAGTTGTCATCAGTCAGGCTGAATTTTATAAGGCTTCACATTATGTGACTTCTGCTTTAGAATTTCTGTAAAGACAGGTTCTTCCAGTAAAGTTGGTTATTGCTGAAATTTTCCCATTAAAAAATCAGAATTGCATTTTTCAGTTTTGACTTAATGTAATCGCTATAGAAGATCTCTCCAAAGATATGTTTTATCAAAGTAATACATAAATAACAATTATTGATTTAGTGTAATTATTCTAGCAAGGTATTGGTTGGGTAATCTACTCATCTGCTAATGACACAGGGCTAGTGACAGCCTGAATGCTGAATGCTTGTTGATGAACAAAAAAACCTTTTGAAATCCCAGATAACAGCAAATCTCTGTTAAGTTTAGTTATCCATTGTTGGCCCAAATAAACTCAAGTGGCCAAGAAAAGTAAGGTATTCTTTCTGCAAGCATTAGAAGTAATTAATTATAAGCGTATAAATATATAAATACATTGAGAAGAGAAGAGGTAAGGAATACAGATTGAGAGTTAAGAAGGGTCATCATACAGAGTTTTTCATCCATTGCTTTTTAAACAACCAGAGCTCTTAAATAGCCTTCAAGATTAAAGAAACAGGCAAAGAACAACGAAGCAATTATCAAATGTGAGACTAATTCAGAATAATTAGCACTTTTATAAACATTTGGAGGGTTTCATGTAAATTAGAATTAATATTTCAGTAAAGAGATGTTTCAAGTAGCTTTTGTTTAACTCATGAAAAAAGTGTCATGACCAGAATTACTTCCTTTTTGTAAGTAAAGTACTTTAAAGTACTTCTGTTGCAAGCAGAGCTTCATTCTGAGATGCCAAGAACTAAATATATATTCAGGGACAGATACCAACATTAACATCTAGGTAGCTATGTAAAATCACACCTGTATTGTCAGTGATAGAAGGCCATCTTGATGCTGTAGCAGGAGAAATAGTCAGTCATACTGAAACATGACAGATGGTTTATGAAGTTTAAAGATATCCACAACAGATAACTTCAGAGTGTTAAGACTGTGTTGACTTCAATAATTCTGGGTCTCATATGGCCAGTGCATGATACCAAATGGCATTTTCTGGCTGATGGGAATGAGCAGTTACAAGTGAAATGTGGAAGGCCAGGAGCATGTACATCATTTTGAAAGTTTTTCAAGCCAAAATCTGTTCTAATGTTCTGAAAGACAAGAACAGCTCTGGTTATCTATAACAATATGAACAGAAATATGCTAGATGTTACCAGCAGAATATGATCCTAATGCAAAATAAAGATAAATAAGAAGACAGACAGTAGTGTGCTGGAACAAGTCTGTTCAGTTTCTTGAAGTGCTAATTTAACCCTATGGATTGATTAATTATTTTTGCTAATATAAAGTCCAACTCACTGTTTAATCACAGCTCAGAAGAACAAGAGCTTTGATATTACTAATAGGCTTGCTTTCTGCCACCTTAACTAATAGAAATAAAATATCCTTCTTAGCTTCAAATCTCATTCTCCGAGCAGAGCATAAGAGAAAAAGGACTTGATTTAGGCTATTCCTTGTGGGTCTGAGAGACCTGAATTTTTTCAGACCAGCGAGTAAATCTTACAGTTCGTGGGAAAAAAATGCTTTGCCTCCAGTTTCTCAAAAGACCATTCTGTAGTCTGTCAGCAGAATACTTTGGCTGACTCCAGGTGCCACCCTATCAGGTAAGAGAAATTCTGGTATCTTTAGGAATCAGAATCATGGAAAAAGATCCAAGGCAAAAGAGGATGCTAGATATCAAAAGCCAAAGGAAACAGATGACAATGTCACAAGCAGTATTGCACCTCCAGTTCAAAGGATACAACTCTCTTTAAAAAGATGGTGTTAAAGCTTGACCATTGCAAGCAAACCAACTGCAAAGAGCAGTTAAGTTGGACACTGGTTGTAGATTCCAAACAGAGGTTTGGACTGACAGGCCGTTGTGCAGGCTGAGGCAGAATGAGTAGAATTTCTTTATTAGAGGGGAATAAAAACAAAACGTAAAACCTTCAACTCTCTGATTGAAAACTTAGGAGTTGTAAAACTATTGATTTAATATTAATGCAGCTGATTTGAATCAATAGCAATTGATCCATCAACACTGCCTGGCAATATGAAGGCAGCACAGAGTTTGTTTACCTCTGATTTTGGTAGGATTTCAGCATGTGCTTAAAGCTTGCATTCCTGTTTAACTAGCCTTGTCAGTATTTCCAGCTTTCCTTCTGTTAACATTTTTTCTGCACTAACCTTTAGAAATGTTTCTCTTGCCTAGTGGTATTCCAGATGTGGTGGTTCTACCTCTCTAAAATTCATTTGAATGCTACATGAATAATCAAGCATACTCCATAACACCTCAATCTGTAAGTGTGACTGTCTGCTCAGCAGTACTAGATCACCACCTCCAGGCTTATGCCAATTTAGTTACTAGATGGTGTGCGCTGCAACACATACCACTAAAATGATCCAGGATAAACATAACTCTCCAAAATGGAAATAGATTGTTTGTTTTGTTTTATAATCCTTTGTATGTGGCTTCTCGTATGCAAAAGGTCACTGAAGAACTGAGCAGTTGAGATTGAAAAGGATCTCTAATGATTCTSTAGTCTAAACACCCTGTTGAGAGCAAAGTCAGCTAGAGCAGGTTGCTCAGGACCATGTTCAGGCAGGTTTTGAACATCTGTGCAGATGGAGACTTCAGAACCTCTCTGGGGAATCTGTTCCAATATTTGATCACTGTTTTTCACCAAAGGCTGGGGGGGGGGGGGGGGGAGTCCTATGTTTAAATGGAATTTCCTGTATTTCAATTTGTGTCTGTTTTTTCTTTTCCTGTCTGGCTGTCGTCTTTGTTTCCTCTCATTGACAACTTAAACACATTGATCAGATCTCCCTGCTCTGAGCCATTTCTTCTCCAGGCTGAACAGTCCCAGCCTATAAGGATAGGCTGATGCTCTAATAAGGCTATGTCAGATGCTCTAATCCCTTCATCATTTCTGTAGTCCTTTTCTGGACTCACTGCAGCAGGTCCATGTCTGTCTTGTACTCGGCTGCTCAGAAATGGATGCAGCATTTAAGATGTGGCCTCCCCAGTGCTGAATAGAGGGGAACAATCACCTCCCTTTACCTATTGGCAATGTTATTCCTAATACAGCCCGCATATAATGGTATAGTGGTATAAATGTTGTAGAAATGTAAGTGAAATAAATGTGTAAGTGGTGTAAAAGGTAGTATGATGATAACAGCGTAAGTGCCAGCAAACTGTGAAGTAGATACCAGAATGAAAGACTAGGGTTAGCAAGTTTAATCTGCTTTGCTACTGAATAACATGGGTCTGTGTAACCATATCCTAGATGCTTTAGATTTGGATAATAAATATAGATTGGAATAGATTTGGAATAAATTGGATTTTGCAGCTCTCATCTTTGAGGAGAGGAAGGACAAGCTTTAACCTTCTGCAACAGGAAATGATCTTTGTACGCTACATGGATACATACTTGCAGAAATAAGCAATTTCTAAGAAAGTAAAGACATTCAATTTTTAAGGTTAAATGCAATCAGCTAATTGCCAGTGGTTTGAGTTAACTCATGTGAAATCTTTCTCATGTGAATGAATTAACAACCATCAGCTGGGACAGTGGCTAATGTGCTGGCTATCAGCCTGATCGAAGTGAGGAACAAAATGGCCTAAACTAAGTCACGTTTTACCCTTCAGTTTTTAAGGTTATTTGGGTTAAGATCCTAATGGCAATGGCAACTATATTCGCCCCATCGCAAGAAGCCTATTTTACCAGCGTGATTTACTTTAAACAAATCCTTATACTTGCTGTTTCAGTGCAATATCATTGAGAACAAACATTAGAAGAGGTTGCTCTTTACATATGTGCGTATTAGGGCGCATATAAATGTGCTTTTGTACAACAGAGTCCATTTCTGCCTGTAAGTGATGAAAGCATAGGTCAGCAAGTGGGAAGTCATTCAGGGATGGCTCATGCTGTTTCATGTTACGGCACTGGATGGGGCAACAGCGTGGGAAGAGAAATGCAGAGTTTGTGTATTTTCTCTTGTATGTATGAAGAGTAAGAAACAGAGTCAGAAAAGACTGAATTTCTTTTGAGGGATAGTGTTTCCAGCTTCTTCCACAGTTCATTTCTCTGTAGCTGTGGTACAAGCGATAGCCAACCGATATCATCTGCTTCTAGTGTAGGAAATTTCCGTGTTATCTCATGTTATTCCATTGCCTTTGGCATGTGGTAAAGTCACAACTATTCCTCAAGGAGGAAATAACAGGAATGATGAAATTCATGTTTAAAGGCAAACTTCGACCAATAATGAAAAACAGACATGAAAGCAAAGGTAGAGGTCTTATTTACACTGTATATCATTTATCTTGACTCTGTTTTCTTTACTTTCTGCTACTTTCACAGCAGTACAGACAGTGTAGAAGAATGGAGATACTTTTAACCTAACTGTGTTTTGAATGCCTTAATATCTTAAAACACCTGCTTTAATATATTATTTATTATTTGGAGAGAAGATTATCCAGAAAGATGGATTTCACTTATTCAGAGAGGGGAAAAAAAGGTACAAAATAGAGTAGGATATATGGTTGTCAGCCATGGATTTTGCAAGAGAAACTCCCCTAACAGCAGCGTGTTATGTATCGCTTGAGGCTAGACTTTCTTTACTTGCTAATGGATCCCAAGATGGTTGTGCCATAAGCAAGTTCACTGGTAAGATTGCTTCTTCAGACTGTTGAAAAAACATAGGAGAAAATTGTATTGTAATGGTCATCGATAAATACAAAACACTTGTACATTACAATAGTAATCAGCTCTCTGTTCCTCCTCTTCCTCCTAAAAGCAACTTTGTAATCTCATGTAAAGTAGGACTGTGATTCACAGGGGCTGCCATAGTTGTGATATATGATTCACTTTATTTCCAAATTATTTTATTCGACAAAATAAAAGAGAAATTTTCAGTGATAGAAAATTGAAAAGCCTTCTCTTTTTGTCCCCTGAGTTTGTTTTTAGTACATGCACAAATGTGCTTTCTGGAATATTTTTGAAACTACAATTAAAATATTCTAATGCAGACTTAATTGCACACTTGCTTATGTTAAAAAAAACCCCAACATTATCGATACAAAAACAAGAACACATTTGTGTTTCCTCAGCTATGACTGTGATTCTATTAGCTGCTACATGCTGATTCTTAAGCCGTGAGTCATTGTCACATATTGGTGTGATTGTTGCTTTTCTCAGCTACTGGATGGTACAAACAGCCTACAGGAAGCTGCTGAAGACACAGACGCATCATTGCCTTGGATCTAGCAAACCATTCTCTAAAGGAAACCTGACATCTTCCACTTACGGAAAAAAAGTTTGCGTTTGTCTCTTGTAATTAATCTGATATTAAATAATAACTAGTTTAGAAAGTCAGGATAGATGGCTGAATCCTTTTTCTTCGGAGTGGGAGGAGGGATTAGATAAAGGTCTTTATTGTTTTTACTAAGCACTTACTGGTACCTTTACTGTATTAACATGAGCTCTAATTCCATCTCTTAGAAAGAGAATACAAGTGAAGTCCTACCAAGCCCTTCCTTTCTGCCTCTTCCAGCTGACGAAGTGTTTATATTGGGTATCTGTTGCAAGTGTTTCTTAGCTTGTGGCAGTGATTTCACCAGTGAAAATTCAACAGCAGAAATACTGCAATAGAGAAAGCTAGGAATATACCAGATACACAGCTGTAGTAATCATTATACTCTGTGGAGTTGTTGTTTGCCTGAAAATTATTTAATTGTTTTTCTTATTATGCAAGTTGGGACTTCCTTTACTAGATAAAATCCATTTAATTGTGGCTGGCTCTGTGTATGAAAGTCAGGTACTTCATACTGTGTGCCTTTGTATTGTGCGTTCTATTTAAACTTTTCTTTCTGATATGTGTAGCGTATTTCAAGACAATATATATCAGTCTTGTTGAAATTGAGCAATGGGGAGATTAAGGATTATACTGACAAGGTAGTGAAGGCTGCTGGTTTGCATGGGGTCTGTGTTAGCATGGTACGTATTTGATTGTGATGCTTCAGAAGTTTTGCAACAATGAGATACGCTGTCATTGCGGATCACATAGCTACAGCCCATCTTTGGCTCAAAGGCCTCTGCTGAGATGCCCTGAGACTGGAGTCCTACCAATTTCGGGCAAAATGATGAGCAGGAGTGTAGCCTTTGGGCTGGGAGTGGCTCTTGGTGCCATGCCTCTTGGTGTGATTGTTATCATTATTATTATAAGGAAAATGGATGTGCTGATGCAGTTTCTCAGGGAGATTTTTGATCACTTCTGTGAAGCAAAAGTTGATACTGAAGCTGAAGAACATTTGCTGCCCTCATGTGAGGAATGTACTGTCCTTTCAGAAGGGAGGGGAGAAAATGTGGATTCCCCATCCAAAAATCCCTTAAGGTAGGGAAGGTAGTGTTGACAAGGGAAACAGAAAAACAACTGCATTGTGCTGTATACGCATGTGGTAGTGTTAGCAAGCAAGGGCAGAAGAGCTGTGGTCTAGCTAAACGCTTACCTGCTTAACTTAAGTTCGTGAGCAGCCCTACCCATGCAGACAATGATAGATTTTTATGCTTTGAATGAGCAGGAACCTTTCAGCTGCAGAAGTATAGACAAGTTACTTGGAAGATAAATCAATAAAAATGTGAAATGTTAAGTAAAACAAAGCTCTCCTGAAAGCCCGAGTGATCAACAGCTTCCAGGCTAAGGCAGAGGTGGATCACAAATGGTGTTTATTTAAACATTTTAACTCAGATGTTTTAGGATTTTAATTAGTCTCATTTAGGGGAAGAACAGAAACATTTGGTTTCTATCGCTTTGGAGCATTTTCTAAAATCCTATTTTTTGTTTTTTATTTTTTCTCCTTGGCAGATGGATGCCTTCTAGCCAACCAGCAAGTCCTGCTGCTGCTGCATGCCTGGCAGCAGACCTGCATGATCACATGACTCTTGATATGGATGCAGTCCTGTCAGACTTTGTTCGGTCCACAGGGGCAGAACCAGGTCTGGCAAGAGACTTACTGGAAGGTAAGCCTTCAAGACACAAATATTTCCCATGTTCAGTGCTTTCTTAAAGCAAGAACCAGTAATAAAAAGAAAACTGTGTTTTCTGTTTAGTCTGTGGAAAGAAGCATTTCTTAGTATTTCTGCTAGTAAGCCAACTCTTCTAATAAGCTGATCTCGGATTATACCAAGTAGGTGTTTTCAGCAAAAGCCTTAGAAATAATTTCTGAGAGCTAAATACATGCATACCTTTTTTTTTTCCTGATTTAAAAAAAAAATCCTAATATGCTTTAAGAGGTAGTCGTAGAAGTATACTTGGATGTATATATTTCCCCCTTTCTGCAGCAGCAGTTTGACTTTACAGTATATATGCGGAACATTTTTTATTTTACTGTAAATTCTCTTTTATTCCTGGTTTTTAAGTAATAAGAGATGATATACTATTAAGTCAGAGAAGCACACAGTTCTGCACTGTTTCCTGAGACATCTATGTTACATAATGCAAAACCTTAGAGTAGCTATGAATGTTGTTATTAGCTTGCTATATTTAACAAAAACCTCTGTTTTGTCTGACTGATTTGATATACCTGTCATTCTAGACTGGAGTCTGTCTTGGACTGTTGATCTTTTTTGAAAAAAGAATATAATAATTTTTTTTTCAAAGCAGTATCAGAATAGATTGTCAGTTAGTGTGCAGGTAGAGCATTGCTAAAGTTTGAAAAAAGGGTTCCTGCATGTCAGAAGTGTTTCAGAAGTGTCATTTATCTTGTTTTACTTGCTAGAAAGGATAATACTTCCAAATAAGTGTGGAACAGTAATTTTGTGTTCGTACCGTATGTATTAACAAAGATATGGGCAATAAATAATTTTATTATTCTGTATGTATGCAGGGAGGGGGGTTAGAATTCTTGAATCTTGCAAATCTGCAGGCAATGAAGGAAAATACTTTGTTTCCTCATACAATTATTTTAATGTTAATTGTTTTGCTTTGGTTATCCTGTGGTTGTCAAAACAGTATTGTGTGCAGTATGTAGCATGTTCCCTGGCAACAAGTGAGCAAGTTAAATACATGTTACGAGTTTGTTGTACAAATAGCTCAAAAATCTGTATTTTAATCTATAATTTAAATTGCATATAGATTTTTGTAAACTACCAGAAGCGGTCCTTCTAAATATTGGTTCTATTGATGTTTCTATACTGCACACCACCAGCTCTGCCTGTCCTGCTAATAAAAACCCTGCAGGCTTTTCTTCTGCTGAGCAAAATTACTTGCCTGACCAAAACATTCCTTTTGTTGTGCTTGAGGCACATATCTTCCAGAAAGTGTCCAGTCTGGATTTTAAATGATTATATGAAAAGATGAAGAATACATCGTTTCATATGATGGTTTAGTTGTTTGTTTTTTAAAAAAAATCATGATTTAGTTCTAATTTACATATGTCTGGCTTTTTTGCCAGGTATTGGTATCATGAAAAAAATAATACTATAATTCAGTTGCCTTTCTATCTAATGTTGATAAGATAAACGTATGGAGCTCCAAACCTCATTTCTACTGCTGCTTATATATCCTCAAAATTTTCTGTATTCCTCAAATGAATGTATATAGAAATGTGTTGGTTATTTTGGTATACATCCTTCTAGTGTTATGGAGTGCAGATTGCCTTTTTTGCTATTGCTCATGTATGTTGCTGTTTTTCCAGCCAGACACTTTTGTCTAATTTTATTTCAGTATTGCACARGGAGCTTAATGGTCAATTCTGTGCCCACTTCCCCTTAGTGTTACCAGTTCTAGCCTTCTGTGCAGATGCTTAACTGTTTTGGAGATCAGACTTCACAGACTTTTCAAATCTTAAAAGAGATTAGGTCAATCATATGTGAAGTTTGCCATGTGCATTTGAAATTTGCTATGAATGCTAATTTTTGAAACAGCATCAAAATTAAAAATGGATTTGTTTTGCTTAGTTTTGTCTAAGAAAATTTATTTTCATGCCATCACTGTGCCTTTTAAGTATATTTATAAAAGCCTTCTAACTGTCTAATGAGCTATTCATTAGCGGAAAAAATACATTAAAATTGCTTAGTTTCATTAAAATTGCCTTTATCCAAAGCATGATTTGTATTTTGTTCCTACTTTTCATATACTACTTACTGAATCTGAAAGGTCAGTTGYAGGCTACTTACTGTTTGGTACTCTTGTGATAGAGCTACAAGTGCAGACTTGGAGAAAGCACAAGGGAAGATGTGTGGAGGCAGAAGGGGCCTAGTGCTTACAGCACATGGAGGTACACTAATAGGTCAGCTGTCTTACTGGTTGAGTTTTTCCTTTCTCTTGAGTATTGTGAAGAGTTTTTCTTCTGCTAGTGTTTATTCTGATAAATTGGTATTTGTAAACAGCCCACCTTTKCTATTAAAAAAAGCTTTTCAGATTAGAAAATACAATCTGATAGGTAATAAAGCTGTGTTGTTATGATTGATTTGGTGACTTTCATTAAACTGTATATAACTATTGAAGAAATAAGGCTTTTCTCCAACTGTTCAGTGTAACAGTGGTAAGCTCTATGGCTGGTTAGGATTTGTGAATACTGCARCCTAAATTCTCCTGTAAAATACAGAACTTGGAATGCATTTGACTACTCCAAAAGGCTTTGCCACACAGGAGAGCTAAGAAGGCACTGATGTAAAAATCACAGCTGTGATAGGTTTCCTATTTCTACCTCCTGTAAGTAGTTCTATGGGAACTTGTGGAAACCATTCAGTGGTAAAAACACTATACCTTATTCTTTCATATCTTCACAAAGTAATCTGTGCTTTTTGGCTTTCGTGGTGTCAGGTTTGCATCTCTACATTCATTTCAAAATGCAACAAGCAGGAATTTTGTCGGCTGAAATCTATGAATGAATAGATGGATCTTCCTTATTCTGATTGCCATCCAGGACCCAAAGGCATATTTGAAAATGCAGCTTGTTTTGTGTAGTCCAATGTCTGTGTTYCTATACATTTCATCAGGCTTGCAGCTTTTTCGCATACATTTATTCAATTTCTAAGAGTAAGCTTCATTATGAGTGATAATAATTTTGTGTTAGTGCCATCATACCATTATTTGGATGTCCCTATCAGATTTCATCACACTATTGAAGGTATACTGTAAAACTTCACTTAAATGTGCCCTCCAAGAAACAGCAATATATAGGCAAAGTTTCTGATCCTGTAGGAGAATTTCC
This sequence comes from Rhea americana, assembly GCF_003343005.1. Classification (NCBI taxonomy): domain Eukaryota; kingdom Metazoa; phylum Chordata; class Aves; order Rheiformes; family Rheidae; genus Rhea; species Rhea americana. Next base: position 2,634,302 of record NW_028186149.1, read on the forward strand.
TCCCAAGGGCAGCAACTTAAATGATTTTACACCTGCAAGAAGAACCTAATTATTTTCTATCTTGTCTTTAGATGGAAGATAAGATCATTCCATCCTTGCTATATATCTTTACTAAAAAGGCTATCTACCAGTTTGCACCTTATCTGTCCTCCTATTTTTATATGTGTATCACTGAACTTCAATAATATGATAATTTAGAACACTAATTAAATCAGTAGTTATCATTAGCAATTATGTCATTGAAATGCTAGTGAAAAGAGCTAGTGAAATTTTATTTTGAATTTGTTTTCAGCAACTTTGCAGTCAAATGCATATTTACAGTTTGCTTTTACAATTACCACCCTGACTGACTCTGTGAAATTAAATAAGTATGTAATTTTAAGACCAGGTTCTAACTTGAGCCATTTGTGTTTAATAATTAAGCATAGCAAAGAATGTTAGATTTATATTCATGCAAAATTATATAACTGGAATGCTGTAAAGGACAGTGTTTTCAAGCAGAGGTTTTGACAGCACAGAATCCTTTAACATTTTTACTCATATGCATCTCTTAAAGATACACAGGCATTTGAGAAATCAAAGTTTATCCCGCTCTCTGGTGTGCTATGGATACTTAGTAATTCAGTTTTATAACAGCATAGAGTGACTTTAAAGATATAAACTGAAAAATCTTCTCTCTCTTCCCACCCATCTTTCTTGCTTTTGAACATCCCAATAATTTGCTTACTACATGCTTACTTCTAAGATGAGAGCCTAGAAGCAGGTGGTATCATGAGAAAAACTGGGTTATGGGCTTTTTGTGCAAATAGCCCAAACAGCACCTTCTCTCTGTTGATTAAAGAGGCCCCATCCTCCCTGCTCTGTAACAGCATATTTTTTTTTCCCCATGTCCTCAGTGTGCCTGCATGCCTGAGCAATAGCTGAGTGAGCTATTTCTGGGTTGAACTCTCCAGATGATCTGCCTTCACGTTGGAATCTGTCTTCCATCAGAAACCRCACTTCTCTGTCTGTTCTATTAGCTGCTGGCAGTGCTTTGTGCATAAAACACTTCATGCTTGTTTTTATTTTGATTGCTTGTTCCGCTTGCTACCTTTCTATATTTTTACACTGAGGTTTTTATACTGCTTGCATTCTTTGCCTGACTACTGCCCTGGACCACCTTGATTCCTTTCATTATTCTTTTCAGTTGAAAGAACTGCTTTCTACTAGTCCTGCCAAAATGCCTTGCTAGAGTTATGGCTATATTATTAAAAGCAGAAGCATATTTTTGTCAGCCTGGTTATGATTACAAGACTTTGCACAGCATTCCTTCATATTGTTTAGGACTCCAAGGAGAACACTTGATCAATAGCTATTTACACCTTTACCTATAATCTTGCCAAGACTTTGAAGTAAACACCCAACAGGAGTTCACTTCAAGACTACGAACGTCTGCAGATTAAGTATCCTCAAATTTATGGCCTCTCTGAGAAATTCCTGATGCTTTTATGTTAGTAAATAAGAGGCAAAATGGCCAAAGGATAACAAACATGTCCCTATGGAAATATGAGGACACCAAAGGCTATTTGCGGACTGTGCCAGATAAAACCACACTGGGGAGAATGTATGAACACCATATACGCCAGCAAATTATAGGGTGGGCAAAGCGAATGTGACAGTTGCTTGGCTCCCCCAAGTAGCATTTGACTCCAGGGACATGGAAACTGGATCTGGCGTTACTCATTATGATGGTCTGGGAATCAGATATGCTGGAAGCAGACCACTTCATAGCAACAGAAAGATTTCTAACATCTGCTACAGAAGTGCAGACCTGAGACCTTGTGAATACTGTGCACTTCCATTCAGGGGGAAATGAGACTGGAGGAGTTTGACTGTCTTTTTGAAAAGACCAATTTATTCAACCAACCTGCTTCAACACAAGAGCTTTCCCATCACTGTGAATCTTGTGTGTGACCTTTCAGGTAATCCCATGAGACAAAGGCTTCCTTGGACTAGCAGCATCCAAGAGCACAGTATGAACCTCTACACCTTTTCTAAGTTTACAAGTACTTTTTAAAAATCACATTCAAATCTCTCAATGAATATTGTACTCCAAGGCCTCATTACCATTTTCTTCTATAAATATTCTTCCAAAATATGTCCCTCTTCTCAGTGCTATTTTTATACATATTGGTATTAGTATTCTGTCTTGCATGAGGAACTTAGTAACCATAGGAAACTTGAAGACATTCAAATACTACTACTTTTTTTTTTTTTTGAAAAAAGTAAAGCATAATTTATTCTGTATTTTTGTACCGGAGCTTTTTTCATTAAATGGAAATATTAAATACTTCTATGTTGTCTTTGAGGTAAGCTTCATGTTTGAAAATCAGAACTCCAGAAGAGCAGTCCACTATGAAGTCCACTTGTATCTTTAAGGTCATAGCAAACTCCACATCAGAATGAAGATGTTTATTTCACTCAATAATCTTTTACTTCTTGGGTGAGCCTCTTACGCTGTTTTGACTGTGTAAGTCTTCAATACATTTGTTTCAGGTCTGTCTACTTTTGGTACTCATTTTCCTTTCTCTTTATTTTATTTTTCAGCAATTAATTGTTTAACATTTCATTGCTGAAAGTATACACGGAGCCTTCAATCACATTCCAAGATATGTTCCTCATAGGCTGAAATACATCAATTTAAATGTTTCTGCTCTTAAGGAAAAGCACTGGTGGTTACATTCTTTGAAAATAATTATGTTCCATATTGATTTTAATAGCCAACATCTTTTCTTAATGCATCTAGTGCAACATAGGGATAGTCCATGGGGCAATTTACCATGGATTTTTTTTTTAAAAAAGGAAAAATAAAACATGAAATAAAGATTTAGTCAAGCCACAGAGATGTGAAGAAAACATTGAGGGAATACCTGTAATGAGTATATAGGAATGTGAAAAATGTTATCATACTTTCCATTTTTTCTCTAATTGCAGTTTAGAACTGTAGAAGTCAGTGATACGAAATAGCCTTTTAGTTCCAGATAAGGCAAAGCATATGCTCTTGCCTTGTGCTACTTATGACAAAACAAAACAAGCAAAAAAAGTTTTCTTAGCTTTCATTTAGTATTGACCTTCTGTATTTATTCAGATGTTTACAACTATTTTAAATTAATGATAGATAAMTATTCATGAATCTCAAGAAATGTCAGCTAGTGTGTATCATTATCTCTACCAGTGATAAATCAGTGGATTGTACACATTTCCTGAACTATTTGTTTCTTAGAAATGTTATTTTCCAATTCCAGTTTCTTTGTTGGATGATTAACTCTGCATCATTTCCTGCCTCTTTCATCTCTGTTTCATTTCAAATCTCTGTTCAAAAAATAGTTCACAACTTGGAGGTTTTTATATTCTTCGTAAGCTCCCAAGAACTGAAAGCATACTCAGTATGTGGGATTATGCATAGTAGTTCCATTTTGTGATATTTCAGTGTCTTTCCATTTTCAGATTTTGCATTGTTCTTATGCTTTATGTATTTGCCGACTGACTTTTCAGATTCTGGTTGATCTTTTAAATGTTGACTAATACAAGTTCTTTTAACTTTTTATTTTTACTTATTTATTTATTTATTTTTACTGTTACTGATAAGCTGATTATGGATGGAAAAGATYGGTGTCCATGTGTCTCCACTCCTGTTAGTTTATTGGTGTTTTTCTTTAAATAGGTTGTGATTTGATCTATTATAAACTATCAGAACCCAAAAGAAGCTCAAAAAAAACAGTAATATATTATTCCACCAATAATATTTTATTCTACCTTTCCATCCATATAGTTTAGTGCAAGGGAGGTAGGTAACTATTGGTTTGGCCATATTTGCAACTTTCTGAGAGCTCATTTGCTAGGAGAGTTGTTCTTACAGTACTCTTGTGGAAATAAATATAATGTGAATCCCTGTGCTTCTGCTGAAATTGTTATTTCATTTGCTCTTCATGAGCTCTTGAGTGCTACATGTGCTACTTAAGTGGTTTTTGTAAGTTCTGTTTTATGCTTTACATTCTGTAAATGTTTTTTAGATGCATCTGGAATTTTTCCTGAGATTGGGTCTGATTTTTCTGGGAATCATTTGTCATTATTCTTTCCTTTGGTGATAGCGCTTCAATTTTCAGAAAGATGAGCAGGGCATACACTTCCAAATTTAAAGCAATGAAGGGAAGTGAATCTAAAATGACCCTGTTTCCAATCATTTTTAGAGAATGTAATTACACTTTTTAAAGGCTATCCTTTCAACTACTGTGCAAAAAACCTAGAACATTATAATATGATCAATATTATCATAAACTATGTATAACCCAACTTTATTATGTATAACCCAACAACCTCTTTAATAGAAACAGTGGAAATGCTTCAATCTTGAGAACTAGGCCTTTACTAAGCATAGCAGATAGGAAGAGCTGAAGGAAGAGCTGCTTTTTGCCTGCCTTCCTTAGCACATAAATATGTGTTAAGTTAAGGTCAGCTAGGTCCAGCAGTATTTCAAGAATAGCTTAAGACATGATACCACTCTTGGGAGTCATTAATTACCAAGAGATTTGGATTTCAGACCTCAGTTTCGGGGATAAAAGGGGGAAAAAAAACAAAGCAAACCAAAAATCCCCACTACTTTTGCTTAAAGTCAGACTAAAATGAAAATCCACACTGCTAGATCTGCTAGACTGTTTATACATGAAGTATTTCACCATTATATAAAAAATAATTGCTATTTCTAGCTTTGTATAGAGCTTAATTATGGTGTATGTAGTTGAACATTAATAGAAACCAGGAGACTGACTTTTCAGTCATGAAATGTGTGCAGTAGAGGAGACTGGCCCTATGGAAGAAGACAGAGTTGAAGTAGGTGGATGTTTCCCCCAAAGAATAGTGTACATTTTTGTTCAAAGAGAAGCATGTAATTAATAGAAAGGGGGAAAGAAACTAACAATATTATTATGCGACTGAGTGTACAAAACTACCCCCCACCCAATACTCTCTTATTCTCTCCCCCCTCATACAGTTCCTTTTATACTTCTCTGATGTAAAGCTTAGCAAAGAGAATAAACACCAGTTACTAATGTCTTGTTGGACAGAGATCAAAATTGCCAGTTCAGCTTTACATTCTAGTCAAAAATGAAGTTAAATGTTAAAATTTCCTTCTATGTTGTTTTGCATTGGGAAAATGTGCAAAAACAAAATCTTATTTTAAAACCTATTCTCTAATTTTAATGGTTTTGCACAGAAGTGTCTCAGAAGGCATAAAGCTGGCCTAGAAATTCCTAAAGCTGATCTAGAATTCCTCTTGTTGTTTTATGCCTGTTAATATGCATGTAAATCTACATATGTCAGATAGAAAGTGACTGCATTTAATTTGAAATTGTGGATTGCCTTATCACCAGTTGGTTTCTAAGAACAGATCTCTTTGCATGTGAAAGAAGCTGGTGGTAGATTTTATCTTTTAAGAGATTGTAAATTTAGGGGCCTTTTTTTTTTTAAATTGGTGTACTGGCCCAGTGGAAAAAAATAAAAACCACTTTATGTTGATGAAAACTAAAAACATATCAACAGACTTGAAATGCGGAAGTTGCTTATCATTTGTCTGAATGCCTTTCCAGCATAGTAACCTTTTCCCCCCCTTTTTACACATGGTTTGAATAAACAGCTCTTATCCATTAAAATAATTTCTGGAATTAACCAATGGTAGCAATAACTGAAGAGGTAAAAAGAGCTTTTGCTGTTGAAAGGGGTATTCCTTAGGATTATTTCTCTTTCTCCTGGAATTACTTGGGTGTTTGTTTTGTTTTGTTTTGTGTTTTGTTTTTTTTAATCTCTCTGCCATGTACCTGTAACCATAATTTTAAATATTTGGAGATAATATTACATTTACAAAGCCCAGCAAAATTGTGACGGTAAAATACCACAACTCTTCTACTTGTTACTTGTAACTTCCTTGACACATAAATCTATAAACATAAGACACATTTAAAAAATAGAAGTGTAAGAGTTAATCATCATTCAGCCAAGATATTTAAATAAGGCCTAGATTTATTTCCTGAGAAGATTTGGACAAGATACTGGACTGATTATTACCTTTACATAACAAGACACATTATCCAATGTTCTCTTCTGTTACTAGGTAAGAATTGAGATCTCATATAAGTTATTGGCAATTATGAATCCTCTCAACCAACAGCATCTCACAGGACACAATCCTCATAGACATATAAGAGAGAGTTCCTATATGAGAAATATAGGGCATCAGGACCATAGAAGTTAACACTAAACCCAGGCAGAACAAAGTCGAGGTGAATAGGAGAGGGAAGAGCTTCAAAAGATTTCCTCTCCTTAAGGAGAATTAAATCAGTTTGCAATCTTCTGGCCTTTTCAAGTTCTCCCTTGCTGTTAGATACCCAAGTAAGCCCAGAAGCAAAAATTATCCTCTTGCTGCTGTTTGCCCTAAATTGGCCTGTCCTGCGCAACATCTTTGTGTAGGAAGAGCTCTTAATTCACAGCTTTCAGGGACCTGATTATTTCAAATGATTTTATCAAATGTAAAATCACATACAAGCATAAATTCAAGTAAATTAGGAAGAGATCATCATAAATGCTTCAGCCTGGACTGCCACTTTCTGTGTTGACTTCAAATTGAATTTTACAGATGCATTTCATAGATTTTGTCTTTAATATCCAGGGCCCTTCTCAGGCTGATTATTCTTTTCTGCCTTAGCTGGAAGGTTAGGAAAAATTCTTTCCTGTGAGACTGACAGAGCACTGGAACAGGTTGCCCAGATGGGCTGTAGAGTCTCCTCTGGAGATATTCAAAACCTACCTGGATGCAATCCTATCTAACACGCTCTAGGTGACTCTGCTTGAGCAGAGGGCTTGAGGATCTCCAGAGGTCCCTTCCAACACCAACCATTCTGTGATTCTGTGGTTAGCTTATTGCCCTGTTTAGTTTTGTTGTACTGTAAAGGCTTATATTCCACTGGGGTTGAATTGCTGGTTTGCGAGTGCAAATGACAACACTTCATTACTAAATTTGTGTTATGAAGCATTCTGAGGACTTGCCTTATTTCAGCCTTACTGTAAAACTGTGGGTCTTTGTCATTTCTTCTCTCAGCCTATAGTCAGCAACTTCAACTAAGAACTCTCTCCTGTTTTCCTGGAAAGAAAAAGTAATGGGGTAGAGATTCATATTGTTTTGCTACTTAACATGGATAACTGTTCAAAATCTAAGCTGAGAGGTAGCACAGAAGAATGTAGATGGAATAAGAGCTCTGGATTTTGTTTTTAGAAGTGTGCTATATCGCCTGCCAAATACTGGATGATTTGTAAACATCCTTAAGGATTGTATCTCCTTACAGGTTGCTTTTCACCCGTATATGAATCAAACATTTCTGCTGAAAGTTGCTGTGCCTATTTAATTGATTTGTTGCAGAGTCATAGCAGAAACTCTGGTAAAATGCTGATTCAGTGYGATGGGCCGTAAGAGGAGATAATGTGCCTGCCACCAAACAGCAGGCGTGTTGTATTTGCTTGTGGGATAGCTGCTGTTCCAACGCCTTTGTACACAGTGGCACACAGTAGTTGAGTCACAGAGGCAGGTTCTCTACAGTAGTCTTGGAAGGAGTTAAAATAATTGGGATGATACTGGAAACATACTAAGTTTTGTCTTACACCAATACTTTCTCTGTTTCGTAGGCAGGAAGGCTCTGTTAGGTGTGTTTTGGTTTGTTTGTTTTTAACAGTGACGTTTTTTGTGTGGCAGCTTTGAATTAGGATAAAAACACTGGAATTGTAACATATTCCAATTCACAAGCAAAAATATGGATAATGATAGTAAAATATTTAAAAATAATGCCAAAAGCCACRAAATTGATGTTAGTCTCTTTTTTATTTTTTTCTCTAATATTTTTTCAAATGGTATTGTATTAAGTATGTGTTTCATTAACAAAGAAAGATGACATTAAATATAAAATGTCCTTCTGTAGAGCTCACTTTTATTTTCTTAAACATTTCATTCTGAAATCTTTTCCAAGTTGTTTTCTCTGAGCTGCATAACATTTTGACTTCTTTTTCTCATTGTTTTATGAAAGCTTCACATTCATTCTTTCTGGATATTTTTATGTCTGCTGGTTTTTATATTTTTAGGTATTTACACTAGCAGTTCATGAACTGTCAACACAGGCTGCATCATRATTTATTTAATTCTCTCTAACCTCTCCCTTGTCTTCCCTCACCCTTTTGTTATGTGTTTTTGGTCCTGTTTAGCTTTATGCAGCATTAATGTTAGTTTAGCTTTTTCTTGCCCTTTTAAAAATTTCCTTTGCTGAGGTTCTGCACCTGTAGTGGTGTTACAAATTGACCCTCACTATCGTCTCTACTGCTTAAATCTTTCTTACTTCCCCTCTCAGATTACATCCTCTCTAGCACATTGTTTGTCACCAAATCAAGAATTGTTGGTGACCTTTCAAATGTTCTTTTTAACATATTGGAGTAGGTGGATTTTTGAAACCTGTGGGTGGGACTTTGTAGTTGCACGCTTGCTGTTCCCGCTAATTAACAGTAAGTGTCCTCTAGTTTTATGATATCCGTTTTAAGAATTAAAAGAAAATGGATTTATTAACTGTTGCAACCCTACTAAGCTATGCTGCTTAAGCAAAATTGGAAAAAAGCAAAAAGCCTAAATAATAGCATGTAACTTATGCCTTACTACTTGAATGTTATCTGCTTATTAACCGAAAAACATAAAATCTAGTATCAGTAGAGCATTGGCTGCTAAACATGTACCTCATTTTTGTTATTAAAGAATACGTGTTATGACCTGATAAAGCATGTGATTAACTTTGAACAAGCAAGGATTACTCATGCACTGCATGGTATTAAGAGCATTCTCTCTCCTCACGACATAACCAAATTGAATACTCAACTAGGGAAAGACTAGGTTAAAAGAAAAGAAAAAGATGGACTCCTACTCTCTAATCCTGATTTGGGGGGTAAGTTTTTGTTGCAGAAAAATGGGTGAATGCAGATGTCTAAGCACTGTGAAGATGGTTGTAGAACATGAGTGGTGTTAGCCCTACTACCCTTATGAAGGAAGATGCTTCTACCCTCTAAAAATTAGGACACGTGATAGACTTAAAGCAAACTTTTTAATATGAAAGTAAAAGGTTTCTAATGCTTTTCTGCTTTCAGATTTCAGCTTTCAAGCTAATCAGCTCGTTAAAATGCAGAGTGAGTTGGAAATGCTTTTTTAAGAGAAAGAAATCAAAACTTTGTCATAAGGTCACTCTGGAACTTATCTTGGAGAGCTTCCAAATTTATCAACTAAAAATAAAAGCATTATTTAGTTGGATTATTTTTTCAATAATCTGCACAAAAGAATATTTTAATTAAAATCCAAAAAAGTGGTTATATTTGAAAATAATACTTGAGCAAACCATTGGCTGATAGTGTAGGATTTCTGGTTCAGYTTAGGAATAAATTACATAAATCTATTTTGCTATGTATCATGTACATAGTGCACAGATCCATTGTGATAGATACTGTAGTCCACATGCGCCTTGGCCAGGATGCGATCTGTGAAGACATGGCTGCAGGTGCTTTTCTTGTTCTGATAAATTTCCTTTTGTTTGGCTTGACCTTTTCATTATCATGTACCCATTTTAACTCCATTCTCCTTGCTGCAGAATATGGGAGAAATCACAGTGTTTTATTCCAAATTTCTGACTAACCTACTGGCTTGATAGTTTGTCCATCTGATTCCAATCTCATCCCTGGTTTGGTTTTCTTGTTAGTGTACCTCAAGAAGAAGACAGAAGTAGTGAAGGCTGATATCAAAATTTTGGTCTTGGACTTCATTTATTGAATGTTTTATAGGGAAAAGTGTCCAGAGGGAGAGGAGTCTTCTAGGAAGGTGTCCACGGGTAGACATGGAGAAGAAGGGGAGTTGAGAGGGCTGGAAAAGGTGAGGGAATGAGGTGATTTCTGTAATTGCAGTGTAGTCTGTCCTAATGAGGTCACCTTAACCTTTACCTTCCGCCTCCCCCAAAGCTAGATTTGATAAATGAGCAGCTTTCACTAGTTTTCACTAAAGATGTGATGCCAGAAGAGTAGTGTGCCAGGGCAACAATGATCTCTCTGGGGAACCTGCAGGAGTACAGACTTTGTTCACTGCCTCCTTTTCTACTTCCCTTCTGGCCTGGATTTGCACCCTCTGCAGACAGCCCTGGTACTGGAGTGCAGGGTAAGAGACTCACCACTCGCTGCTTTCTTACCCCTTGATATTGCTGGTTCTTCTGTAACGTTGCTCGTTGTAACGTCCCTCCCTAGGGGGAGGTAGGCTTTTTGGATCCCCTTAGAGAAGAGGCCTCGGAAAATTCTAAGCCTCTCAGCTTGGTCCCAGAGGATCAGATCACCAGGAAACACATTTCTAAACACCTCTGACTCCTCATAGTGCCTGAATGGGACAGAGTGAGAGAGAGAGGAAAAAACAACAACAACAACAAAAAAACCCAAAAGCAAAATGAAAGAAAAACCCCAAGCAAGCAAGTCAGTCCTCTTCAGTGGCCAGGAAAATCTGAACCTTATGTAAAGCTTCTGAGGTGAGTTCGTACCTTGCTGTTTATCATCTTATCCGTAGCAATTAAAGCGCACTGTGCACTTGTAACCTTTACCAGTCCAGTTTGAAGGAGTAAGGGAAAAGTGGATAAGGGGCTTTTTAAAACTATACTGCTCTGTGTATGTCTTTGTTTTTCCTTCAGGCTGACATAGCCTCATGTTGTTATTAAAGCAATTATTATGTAGAACAGAAACTTCATACCGTAACTGAGTTTATTTTTGAATTTCCCTTTCATCTAGATGCCTGCTATCTCTGACACTAAAAAATCAGTACTAGCTCTCAGAATGCAGCTTTTGCTCCTTATTCAGTTGCACTCCCCCCCTACACACACACACATTTTTTTTGTTTCTTTCCTCTATACCAGGAACATTTTGGTTTTAAACCAGAGATATTTCAGTCCTGTTGAGTTTTACACTTGCTGACCCACATAGCACATGCAGCTATTCTGGAAATAGTTGTTCAATAAGAGAATTCTTTCTACTGAGTTAGTGAATTAATTTTGTGCCTAAAATTCTATTAAAATTTTATATCATGCAGCAGTATGTGAAATGATTCATAGCATTTGATTTTTAATGTAAATATTAGAATGCTTATTTCTTAAGTCAAAGGCATGCATGAATAAAATATCTTCAATAAACTTTGATAAGATTTGTTCTTATGTGGTAAATTTCAAGTATTTTAGTGCGAGCTGAGATATCCTGTAGTGGAAGAAAAAAACTGTTAAGAAGGAGATTCTAACAGTAAAGCAATACCATGAAGATGTGCTTCTGTGGTTCAGTGTAATATATAACTAACTACTGTGCTACCAAGTATAGCCTTGACAAAGTAGTGTCATCTCACCCATTCATCTTCCCAAGCACTCGTCAAGATTGATGGGGAATTCCAGAAAATCTCAGTGCTGATACCAATCTCAAGAGGCATGGTTACTGGAGAGAGATGATGAGCAACATGGTCATTTCCATACCTCCAAAATCCAAAAATGTCTGATGGTGCCTCTGCTGCTGACTTGCGCAGTAGCAATAGTAAGGCTTGCGCTCATCCTTTTAATATTCTCCTCATTTTCATCTCTTTCCCCTGCAATTCCCTTTTTCACATTACTCCTCAAGGTGCAGCAGGCTGTTACTGCCACAACACCGTCACTGAAGCTGCTTGGGTCTCCTAGACCATCCATCAAATCTAAGGCAATTCTGAAGTGATAGCTAGTGAATCCCAGTTTTCCATCCTACCACATGCTCAGGGAGCTGACAATGATTTCCCCTTGAAAGAATTAAGTCTTTTTAGAGTAGATCAACAGAAAACAAAATTGCTGCCTTTGAAGAAACAACAAAAACAAAAAAGTTATTTCATGCAGGTACTTCAGCCTGTTGAATAGTGAGTATTAGCTGTTAGCTGCTTTGATTTATCATCTGTTCTGGAATGAGGCCACGTATGCTTTACAGCTGCATGCAAGATCCTCTGGTGGGCAAACTAAACTTGAACCTGACCTAAAAACCTACTGGATCATCTGTGTATATGTGGGCAGTTATGTATGCATGATTGCACATGTGACTACCTTATACATTACAGAAATCTTTCTAAATCTAAATTTTCCTAAGGCTTAAATTCTGGCCTTGCAGGGTCAGCAGATAAACTATTCTATGCATCCATTGCTAGAGGTCTTGGGATAGCTGGGACTTTTATTCTGTGTTTTTTGGGGGAAATCTGAGTAAGTCAGGACAGGTAATAAAGGCAGGTTTAATTGGAAGCAATGGCTTCATTTATGGCATACGGTTAAAGAACTGCTTGTACAGCTTGATTGCACCATTAGAACATGGTATGAGGGAATGCTGTGTGTGCCACTGACTAAGGTGAAGAATTCTTTGAGGATCCTAGTGTTAAAATTCTGGAGACTTAAAGCATCACCTCAAATATGCAACTTTTTATTTATTTATTTATTTATTAAGATGGAGACAAACAGGTTTTCTTCTCTGTAGACCTCTGATCACTTTGGGGCATTTGTGGTTCCTGGTAATGCACTTATTTTTAGTTCTGTCAGTTAAAGCTAAAATTAGATGATTTTCAGCTTAGATAAAATGCCTATCTCTGGTGTTAATGACTACAGACAGCTCACCTGTGATTGTCAGAAGCTCGATACATGCTTCTGCATAGAGCATTGCTTGAGCTGACAGTCTTACATCCTGTGCAGCAAAGAATTCCTAAACCTGATGAACCACTATTAAAAGAATTGTGTTAGAATTTTGTTAGGTTTACTGTGAGATAACAAAACAACTTTCACTTTACAGTGGTGGTGTTTTGTCCAGTACAATTGTATTCTTTCAAAATGTCCTTCATTAGTTCCCATAAAAGCTAGTTTTTGATGACTATGCATAATGCAATGTCAGATCACTTTCTTTACATGTGCTACATGAACATAAATATCCTACTACTCCTAGGATACTGGTCCATTTCCAAAGCCATATTAACAGGTCATAGAGCAGGTACCATAAACAATTTTGTAAACTTTCCAAAAACATTGTCTTGAAATATTTTTTTTTCTGTTTTTCAGTAATAGCAGTAATCTTTCTCTCCCAGTTTTGACCAAGTGGTTAGTCAGATTTTACTAATGTGCTCATAAGTCTTCCCATGCAGGCAACAAATTTATCTTGAATTATCTTATTGAGCTATAGTGGACAGTGCATATGATGTGTATTACTAGAGAAGATATGATGCTCTTGTTCCCTGAGCCACCTTTTCTACGTTTTGATTCCAATGTGTTCTACTACCTTTTATTCTAACTGGCTGTCTTTGTTCTCATTCCCACGTTGACTAATTTTTTCTTTCTTATCAAAATAAGAGTGAGGTAAGAGTAAAAAAATGACTGTTGTCTTTTGCATTTGTTGAAATGAGGAGAAAGATATTCAGTCATCAGCTGGTTCTCTCATTCTTCACTTTCCATTATTAGCCTCATCTGATGCTTTCAGACTTCTGATCTGTTACTCTTGCAGCTCCAGCTGTTGCAGGCACATTGATAACTTCTAAAGCTAACTCTTGGCCCTCAAACCCATTCTGCTGTTTCAGTGTCTTGTCCTCTCCTGAGTGTCTCATCAACATTTCTGCAGTGCAGATTCCTACTGTCCAAAAAGGAATTTTCCTCTGTTTAGTCATTTTTATTCTCTGACTATGAGAAACTCAAAGCTTTCATGTAAAACCACTGTATCAGTGCTACTTTGGCAAGATTCAGTTGGTGTAGCTGACATGATGCTGTCAGTGACTTGTCAGCTGATGTGACTGTGTACTGAGATAATATTTTTATGCTCAACTGTGAAATATCTTTTTAAACACAATAGTTTGTCATGAAAAGAAAAAATTTAGCAGTTGGTATACAGTAGGATACATCAAATGAATAGCAGTAAAAAAATTTTTTWAAAGTGGATAGTATAAAAAAGTCTTACGTTCTTTTTTCCTTTGAATTGCAATAAAAGGTCTTTCTTAATTTAGTTGAAACTTTGTAAAATAGAATTACCTGTTGCTTCTCCTTCAGCCTTGTGATGGAGGATATATCAGTATTCCTTCAAAATATTTCTTCAAAAGTTTGTGACTAAGAAGGAGGGAAGGAAGCTGCCTGAATGCTGTGTTCTGGGTCAGGTAGAGCCCTTTGTGGGATGGGAAGAGTCCAGTGCAAGACATGACAAAAAAAGAAAAGATATGATGGAGAAGGGACTTGTAGGAGGAGCAAGGTGTGTGAGATTCCAGAGAAGGACAGGGAACAGGCATGCAAAGTAATCTTAGCAAAAGTCTTATTCTTTCTATTATCTAGGGACCCAGAGGGACTCTGTGCACTTTGCTCCAAACCAGAAGGGTGCTGAAACTTGTTGGACAGGTATCAAGACTGGAAGAAAGGACCTACCCTGTAAGGCGTTGGGGGATAAGTTTGTTTTCATTTATTTATTTATTTATTTTTGTCCTATATGACCCAGCATACTTTGAGATTTTTACTTTTAAAATTTAACCTTGCTTTAGTTTGGAATGTAATAAAATACAACTTCATAAATTCAGAATCTTTTTGGTATGCTAAGTTTAAAGGAAGAGAGATTGGCAGAGTCAGCTGTGTACTCCAGAGTCATAAGCCCCACTGGTTCCTTGAATAACTTACAGCTTTTTCCAGTTTAGCTCGTGAAGTGTTCCCTCTCTCCATGCCACACTGCTAAAAAATCTTGATTGGGTCATTTTTATAACCTTTCTGACTTGTTCTCAGCTTGCCTATTGCTTCTGCAGTCCATTTCTGTGGTCCTAGTCACATCACTTTCTTTGTGTGTGCTTCCTTCCTTGTTTCACAGTGCGTTATATTTTTATATCAGTTCTCATCTCTAACACATAATCTCTGTAGTAAATGCCTCTGATATTTTTGTTTCCTCTCTTCCTTTCTCCTCTCTTTGCGGTCTCCAGTTTCCTCTACTTTCAACTCTGAATTCACTCCCACCATCCTCCCAAGTTGAAGAATTCTCTTCCTCTTTATGAGAAACAGGAAAAACAAAAGACCTGTTGTTGTATTTGCTTGACAAAATAAGAACCAAAAGGAGCGGAAATCCTGGCAAAGGGGACAGGCTTATATATTTCCAGTACAGACTGTGAAGTGGTGGCTGAACATGCTTTTGCTATCCAGTTAGGCTGACTAATATTCTAAAACACTCATGGAGCTGGAAAGGTGCTTGCTATGTTGTCTTACTTGGTTGAATTCTTTTCTTGCATTCTGATGCCAGGAGGCTCCAGGAAATTTGGGGAAAATGAGTCCAATAATCATTTCCTATGTGGGTTCTTTGCAATTACACGCTTTGGTGCTTTTGCTCAGAAGATGAGGCAACTCCAGTGAGATGGAGACTTGAAAAGAAAATCTTTTCTTCTCTGTAAGATATGTTTAGATRTAGCAATTTTACTTTATGTATAGTTTTAAGTTTCTGTTAAAGTTCAGTTGCTGCACTGTGCCATGGAGCGTAACTCAGAGTTGCTGTGCAATTTAGATTTTAAATGTAGCACCCTGTGAGCCTAGTTTCTGAAGGCTGACTGTATTTATTATGATAGAGCTTGTATACAAGATCATTGCCTTTAGCCTAAAACAAAGGACAGGAGGATTTCTGTTACTCTACTGATTTTCTGCTTTCTGTTRCATACATCAAAGCTGTCACACAGCAGTCTCTTAAGGCTCCTGAACTGTGATTTTGTTAGATTTCAAAACTTAAACATGAAAGTATCTTGAACAAGAGACTGTAAGGAATGCCATGGTACGAGAGGAATGCTGTCCGTGTTTCCATTCCCTGCTGTCTGTTACCCTACGGTTGCTGTTGGGAGGGGCATCGTGCTGGATTTGTAGTGTTATACTACAAATATACAAGCTATACATTACTCAGATTATAGTGTTTTCTTTAAACTTTTATCTTCTAGAATTATATTTGTCATGAATGTTACTTTGTTTTAAAGTTTCAATTTACTGCCTTAGTGRTTGAGAAGGAGATTTAAAGAGCATATCATAAGTATATCCTAAAAACAGATGAAAAACAGTCCAATATATGAAAAAATAGTGGTAATAAAAAAGACAAAAACTAGCCCTACTCTAAACACTTGTGATCTTATCAGTTTTAGGAACTTAATTCTTCAATGTGAAGTATAGAAGTAGAACCAGAGCACTGACTGGTTTATAACCATTGAATCTACATGGAATTTTTAGAAAACAAATAACRTTCCTGCTAGTTGCTATTAATTCTCATTTTGCATTTTTTTCAGTACTTCAGAACTTGATGTAGTTCAGTGCAACCCTGTAGATAACAGCTATTTTTGAAAGCATATGTTGAATTTATGCAGTTTCCTCCCTTTTCAGTTAAGATTTTGTTCTTTAAAGAAGTGATTGTAACAATAAAAAGACTTCATCTATATAAAAATACTTTGTATTATTATTAGTTTATTCTTTGTATGAGCAAATGAGTTGTAGTGAACTCAGGTAATGCAGCTTTCCGAAGTACATAAATGATACAACCTTTTATGGTATAATAAATCCTGTATTAATCAATAAAAATTAGATTACTTTTGAATTTCTGGAAAAATGATCAAGGAATGCTGTGAGTGACACATGTAATTAGCGTGTGGCGTTCTTACTATTAAATATTTGTAGTTTGCCTGTTAAAAGCAAATACTTAGAAGATGCTAAGAAATCTGTGCGTTTTAACTTAGCAGGATTGTTTTGAAAATAACATACAAACATCTCAATATTTTGTTATTTTTGAGCTTGATAAGTGCCATTTGTCTAGCTATACTAAGAAGATTTCTTTATCTTCAGATATTAGCCTGTGCTCTGTCATTGCTAGTTATAAGCAGTATGAAGAAGTGGTAGCTTGGAGGTAAATCTTGTTTTGGAGGATTCTGTGTTGGTAGATCTCACAAGCAACTCAGACATGGAACCGCATTGACTGAATCCTCTCAGTGCGTGTTTCGTTACAAAATGCTGTTCTATATTATCTGCCTTCTGAAAGACTTGGAGAATCTCTGTGAGAGTAAGCTCTCTCAGATGAATAAGATAAAGGGACATAAAGTATTTTGCATTTGTATTCTAGCTGCTTTGGGAAAAGAAAGATGAGAAAGTTAAGAAAGTTTCTGAGTCTCTAGTGCTATAACACTAAGGGTCTCTAGCGCTGTAACACTAACATACCTTTCCATTATTGCTGGCATTATTTATTTCTTACACAATTGTACAGATGTGAACTATTACTGCCTCTTSTTATTTTGTGGGATTTAGTGTTTATCTTAAAGTCCCAGTTCTTGGAGTGATTTGTTTGGGATCAAAGCAAGACCAGAGCAARGGAAGTCCTGACTCTGGCTTCTGTCATAAGGTATCTGGATCTGTGGATGAGGCGAGAGCTGTGRATGCTCTTTCCTTCAGCTTTATCGTGATGTTTGATGCTATCTCCCACAATATTCTTATATTCAGGTTAGGACTTTAGGGTCTGAATAGATGGACAACCAGGTGGATAAATAACTATTTGGATGGTTGAGCTCAGAGGGTAATGGTTAATGGATTGCACTCTACCTGGAAGCTGATAACAAGCGGTGTACTTCAGGGGTCTACCCCTCTTTAAAATCCTCATCAGTGAGGCAACAGAGAGCGCCCTCAAGTTTGCAGGTGACACCAAACTGGTGTCAGTAGCCAGTGTGTTCAGRGGCAGGGCTGCCGTTTGAGGGGACCTAGACAGAGCAAGGAGYGGACCAACAAGAACTTGATGAAATTCATAAGGACAAATGCCGAGTCTTGCACCTAGGAAGGAAGAACCCCCTGCAATGATACAGGCTGAGGCTTGAATGCCTAGGGAGCAGCTCTACAGGGAAAGGCTCTGGGAGTCTTGGTAGCCAGGAAGCCGCACAAGAGCCAGCCATATGCCCTGCCAGCAAAGAAATCTAAAAGTACGCTGAGTTGTATCAGTAGGAGCATAGTCCATAGATAGATGGAATTGATTATCACWCTCTACTCAGCACTCTTTAGACCACATCCAGAATACCATGTTGAGTTTTGGTCCCGTCTGTACAAGAAGGACATTGACAAACTAGATTAAGTTCAGCAGAGAGCCACTAAAATAGTTGGAGGCTGGAGTACAGGCCCTGTGAGGAGAGGCTGAGAGAGTGGGACTTGCTCAGCCTGGAGAAGAGAAGGCCTTAGCAGGACCTGACAGCAGCCGCCCAATGCCTGTGAGGAGGTTATCAAGAAGATGGAGTCAGGCTGTTCACAGTGGTGYATGACAGAAGGACAAGGGGCAATGGGCATTAGTTGAAACAAGAAAGATTCAGACTGGATACAAGTCCCATGAGGACACTGGGAACTGCCTGCACAGAGGGGTTATAACATAGGGGTTATTTGGAGTTTTAAAGACTAAACTGAATAAAGCTCTGGGCAACATGGTCTGATCTCGTAGCTGACCCTGCTTCGCGCAGAAGGTTGTACAAGAGCTCTCCTGAGGTCTCTTCCAACCTGTTATCCGATGATTCTAGGATTCTAGTGTCATAGGGTAGACATTAAATACAGCAAATATTCAAGGAGATAGGCTGTCATTGCTGCTGCAGCCACTCTGAATCCATGTGAAGTTGCAGAAGTGTGCAGAAAGGCTGCATGGAGATGTGAGCAGAGCGAGACTTCGGACAAACAAAGGAAGAGAAATAAGAGGGTGATACTTCATGCTCCAAAGTTACTTATTTGGGTTTTTTGGCCTCTATCTATAGAAGGATCTATATTTTCCATTTGTATTTCTAAAGAATTATTTTAGTTGTACTAACTGGATTTCAGACCAGCTCTGTTGTGTCTGCCTGTTCTGTGTCCATACTTCCTGTTGTAGCATATTATACATCTGTTGTGTTTTGGGATGTAAGGTCAGAGGAGTGTTTGTATRGTTAAATTCCGGAAGTACCGTAGAGCTAAGGAGCTATTAACCTTCTTCATCAGATAGCATTTTGGCCCTGATAGAATATCTTAGGAAAGTACACATCTCTGTTAGGGTTTTGTGTAACTGTGTTTACTCATAAAACATAAAACGTGCACAGCATCACTGGTTAGTGTTAATACCCTAATAGCAAATGTCATCAGGTTTGTATGCTGGCTTTTATGTGGGTTAACAGAAATGGCCCAACCCTTTGGCTGCATACARTGAGTTTGTTGTGAGCTGTGTGAAAAGATTAATTTTAGAAGTTTGTATTTTACATGCATATAAAGATGGCTTCTGGATTCCCAGCCTGGTCACGTACAGCCATCAGCAAAACGCCACTCTTGCTGTTTGGCAGGCAAAAACTGGGACCTGACGGCAGCGCTGAGCGACTATGAGCAGCTCCGGCAGGTGCACACCGCCAGCCTGCCGCAGGTGTTCAGCGAGGGCAAGCGCTGCCAGCAGCAGGAAGCCGAGCAGCCCGCCCAGGTGACGAAGGCCGAGCGGCCCTGCCTGCAGAGGCAGGATGACGTTGCTCAAGGTAAGAGCTCTTCCCCGTGGCTTTTGTGGGCAAACCGCTTCCTAGCTAGATTGCCTGTGCTCCCTGGGGAGCTGCAACTTGGTCTCCAGCACCCTGTGGACTGTGCTATTGGGGTGGGCCTCMCAGAGCTGTTGCTAGCCAGGGCCCTACATTTCACATGTTTCACTTGGCATGAGCTTTGCCTCAACTCTGCTTTTTAATGTGTGATAGAAGTGTGAAAATACGTTATCCTGGGGCAGTCCTGTGGTACTCAGAGAAGCAGTTATTTAGAGGGTGTCACAGACCATGTATGTTYGGAGTTTTTTATCCTTTGTAAGACCAAACAACAACACACCCGTATACTAAGTGTTAAGGGTGCATGAAATGTCCAAATGACTCTCATCTTTAAAATTTGATTTTTTTTATGGTTCTGCAGAAGAGCCCCCTCCCCGCCTCATCCCAGTCAAATTTATTTTCCAAGAATTGAAATCTGAAGAGGAAAAATGAATCGGCTACCTCTAGCAGTTGATTTCCAGTAGGTGATGATAAGCATTAGGATTTACTTTTTTCTATTCAGACCAGTGTCTCCCTCAGACTACTGGAATACATTTCTTTTTTATTTTATTTTAGCAAGGAAGTGTAGCTGGCACTAGAACAAATCCACAGGCTTGACAACCTCTCACCTCGAGAGGTAATAGCACTGGCTTGGTGATTTCAGCAGTGTGTTCTGTGCAGTCTTTAGAAGGAGAGGAAAGACTTCCTTCTTCCTGCTGGCTCTCCTCTCCTGCTAAACTGGAAGTGGCATCTTAGATCTTAAGAGTGTCAGTGAAGCTTTTCTTTTAAATTGGTGACTTATATCAGTAGGAAAAGAACTGTGGTGCTTCTCATGACTTGACCTAAAAGCACTCAATTAATAGGGATAAAAGGAGGAAGAGTAGCACAATATAGTTAATAAAACTGTATTCCTTCATCCTCATTATAATATGGCCTAAAAATCCATGTTATTAAACTATGAATAGTAATATTCGATGAATATAAATTTTAAGCAGCTATAATATATTTATTTGGGGTTTAAAAATATAAACAGTAGTACAGGCCAGAAATTAAACCTCCTGTGGGCATCTGAGGAAATGCTGTAGCGGTGGTTTCTGCATCAATGTGAAATGATATCCCCTAATAGCAGTGTGGACCTTGAACAAGTGATGAAGGAAATGTGCTGGCAGAAGGACAGCACACAGGCTCAACGAGCAGACTCTTTTAAGTCACCCGTGAGGACTTCAGAGTAATATAAGAGTCCTTTAATTACACAACTTGATGTTGTACAAAGCACGCAGAAG
Source organism: Rhea americana (assembly GCF_003343005.1). Lineage (NCBI taxonomy): Eukaryota > Metazoa > Chordata > Aves > Rheiformes > Rheidae > Rhea > Rhea americana. The sequence goes on from NW_028186149.1 coordinate 2,655,221, forward strand.
AGAGAAAAGGCTTGCGTCACACAGTTTATAAACCACTTCTGTTGTTACTTTTACATTACGCTTCATCCGAAAATTAGACTGGTAAAAGCCTGTCTTACAGAAACTTAACAAATTTAATGCAAGCAAAACAACTTTTTTTTCCCCTCTGTGAATTGTCATGAGTTTATGCATATCAGCTAACAAAGCAGACATTCACCGAAGGCATAACTAATAACTCCATGCATAACTAATAGAAGATGTGTTCTTAAAAAGAGTTACTGCTCACTGTTGCTGATTTATGTGATTACAAAATCTTACGCTTTTACTTGATAGGTATGTTGGAAAATATTCTGCATATTCTATGAAGACTAATCTACAGGTTACAGTTAATCATAGAATGTCATAAAATAAGAACTGAATATGAGAATTAGCAATTCAAATCAAAATATGATCTCATCAAGACCAACTTTTCTTTCAGCTATTGCAGATAAACATGTGGGAAATGTTACAATTGGTTTGTGTTAAAGAGAAGTTCTTCCTAAAGTCAAGTGATCAGTATTTGACCAGCTTTCTGAAATGTAATTAATTCGGTGTCCTTAAAAATGGTGTTACATTGTCTGTACATTTTTATTGATATAAACAGAGCTTATCCATTTGACGTAACCAAACCCCTGGTGTCTATGGTATTTTATGAGTTTCATAGTTTACTTATGTTCCAAGTTTAAAAATACCTCTGTCAATTTTAACTGAATAATTTGTGATTAAAGTACTTGGAGAGTACTAATCTACTACGTGAGTTTGTTTTCTGTCATCCATTTGCTGATTCATTTTATTCTGATATTTATTTCATTTCTTTACCCAAGAATTCCAGACTGTTCAGTATCTTTCCTACAGAGGTACACTTCCTGCTAATTTTTCTGTTTATCTATTATTTCTGGACTTATTCTTTTGGAAACCAGAACTGAGGACCTGAAGTAAAAAAGAATGACACGATATTATTAGTAATATTTTCTCCTATTTTTTAACTTTCTAATGCTTATTTTGCTTTAATGACCTACTTGACCATTCAACAGACATCTTTTTTTTTTTTTTTTTTTTWCTGTGGTGTGTAAATCAATGTCCAGATCTGTTCTAACACTTAAAGTATTCATAAATAATTCATATTATAGCCTTTAGTATGATTTTCATGAGAGTTTCAATACAGACATCTTGGAGTATAATACATTAGCTCCACAGTTTATTTTTTGCAAAATAGTAGATTCCCTTAAAGCAGACTTGTTAATGTCACTATTCTTCTTGAACTGGGTATTGTTCTTTGGATTAGGATTTTTAAAATGCATGTGCACAAAAAATGAGTCTGTCTGAAATTAAATTAACATTAAGGTTGCTTTTAGGGAAAATTGTTCTGAGGTTAAAGTAGTGTGGCATGTTTGGTGTGAAGGAATTGTAAAATGCTGAATTTTTGAATAATAATTTTGAATAATAAGTCAATGAAATTTTAGTGTTTGAAGCAGTTGTTATCATCTCTCTGCCAGTAAGAGTTTCTTCCAATGCATTTTTGGAAACATAAGATAGCTTTATAAATACAATTTTATAGAAATACTTTTCTTTCACATGTCTTTAATTGTTTATCTGTTTTGCTAGAAGCAGAGTGAAGTTCCTCTAAATTGCCATAGGAATCCATGGTAAAAACTAAACAATCATTTACCTTAGGAAAGTACCCACAAAAAAGGTAATAAACAAAGAGAGGAATAAATTCTTAAGTGACAGGAATGGGGATTCACCAGGCTGGAGGTATGGGGTGGTGGAATAACACTAAATAATAATATAATACAATAGCAAGTAATATATGTAATTAATAATATATCCATGGTATGTAAATATATTTTACATATAATGTGTATTATATTGTATATAATATACAAGTTATATAATGTATAGTATGTAATATATGATGCGTAATATCTATAACTGCCTATAATATATTGTATAAAAAAAATATAAAAAAAAAAAAAAAAAAAAAAAAAAAAAAAAAAAAAGGAAAGAAAAGAAAAAGGAGTGACAAAGTTTGGTGTCAGGTATGAGCAATACTCTTCTCAGGTTCTTTTCAGATGCACCACTTGTCTCCATTTCCCTGTTACTAAGTGGAAGAACTCTTTGACTTCAAGTGTTGACTGGCCTTTGACTGGCCTTTGATGTAGTCTATTATAGTCTGTGTCTCTGATTTTTCTACAGAAAAACGACTTTCCAGAGGTATCTCTCATGCCAGCTCTGCCATAGTTTCTCTTGCTCGATCACATGTAGCAAATGAATGCAGCAATGAACAGTTTCCTTTGGAGATGCCAGTCTACACATTCCAGCTACCTGATCTTAGTGTGTACAGTGAAGATTTCAGAAGCTTCATTGAACGTGACTTAATTGAGCAGGCAACAATGGTTGCTTTGGAGCAAGCAGGTGAGTAAATACTTCAGATGTCAGCAGCTGGGCAGTGTGACATTTGATTTGACATTTTTAATCACGCTTCACTTCTGGAGTTTGTGCACTGTGCATGGGAAAATAAATGCCAGAGGGTAAAAGCGAATACACTCTTTGCAGAATGACATATAGCCTGATGCTCTATTTCTTTTAAAACTTTATAGCAAAAACTGACACATTTACTTAGTAAAACAAAGAAAATGATGGGGGAAAGAAAGTGGTACAGATGGGGAAGGCATGCAGTAGAAAAAAGACTTGAGTCTATATGGACAGGGTGTTGATCTGAAAAGAGAAAAGCATGTACTATTTAGCGTTATTAATAGATTAGGATTTTCTCCATATTTGATTTTCTSCATTTATGAAATGCTCACTTCTGCTACAAAGTGCTTTGAGACCTATCAACTATGTAACATCTAAAAATTTTACTTYTATTGGTTAGGGGCCAGGAATATTTACCATAAAATTTCATATTCAACACAATACATATTTTTAAAGAAAAGATTAAGCAGAATACAGTGCAAACTTGTGGGGGGTTTTTTATAAATGACAGTCCAAGAGGTTGCAGGCCTTATACATACTTGCTCATGAGGCAATTCAGATTTTTCCTGTTCTTTCTTTATCTCAGGTATTCCTTACTAGGTTACAACCACAGACGTCTCATATGTTTAGATCTTCTTGTTAATTAGGTGTACTAACTGTATTTGAAGGAAGCAAAGAGCAATTTTCTAAGGATGTTTGTTGTTTTGGTGCTTATCTTGAATGTTCGGGAGAATCTTGGTTCAACACCCATCTCGTGCATGTACATGGAGTTTTTGGCTGCTGCGCTTTTCAGGGAAAGGCTTAAGTACTGTTAGGCATTGTCCAGGCACTGGCACTGTGAGAGTTAAAGGATCCTGATAAGTATCACAAACAGGTCTTTTCTGACAGGTTTAATGGCACCTCCTATATAGTCACAGGAGCTGCTAGTGCATCGTGCTCTGGGTACAAATTGGCAGATGAAGAGGGCAGGCTTGCTCTGGGAGAAAACATGAATAGGGCATTTTTGTACTATGAGTTCTCCTGTCGTGATTGCTGAAGCTAGTGCAACAGCGAATGCACCTTAGTGCAGTTTCAGATTATCCTAATTTGGTACTGGAGGTTGCAGCTCTAGGATAGACAAGGCAGACAAGCTTGCAGACCTTTTCAGATGCTGCATGGGCACACGAGTTTATCTGTAATATATATGCAAGAGCATTTTGCTCTGCATTTCCTAACTGTGTTGTAGAAAGAACCTAAGAGTATTTGTGTTTTATAGTTGTCCTTACTTTCTAGCAGCAAAGATCTGTATTTTTTGGAAGAGGGACTGTGTTTATGTCCTGACTTTACAGTTGTATGTTTAAAAACCTACTAAAGACAAAAAATACAAGCTATATTTGTACATATCTGTACACACACAGATATTTGTTATGCTTATTTAAATTTGTTATAAAATATGAGCAGCACTTTTCAATGAAATAAGTCTCTTGTGCACAAATGTTTGTTGCAGTATTTGCACTGTAATCATACTTATTACTATAAATGGCAGAACATGTCATAGCACCTATCCGTCTGCTCCCTCAGCCGCCAGCAGGCATGACAAAGCCTGTGTTCAGGTAGTTTTTCATGGATGTTGTCCACGGTAGAAGAATGTATTAGCCAAGTGAGAATCATCCATGTCTATGTAGACTTCCATCAAATTAAAGCTTTATTTGTTTAAGATTGGACTTATCCCCCAAAATGCTTTAAGGGAAAATAATTGACAATTACACACACACACACACAAAAATCACATCTCATAATATGTGCATCTTTTTTGTTTTTCTATAATTCCTGCAAAACTTTGTCAGCTGAGCTGTTTACCACCAGAAGTTTAAAGGACATTTTCTCATGTACAGTTAGTTCATGTGATACTTTCTCCTTTCTTCCCTCTGAATATCGTATCACCTTTGATCTGCTTGTAACTTACTTTAAAAGTGCGATAGCAATTGTGACACATCCTGAAAAAATTTCTTGGGAAGTCATTTGTTAACAAAATCATGTAACACTGTATTATAACATGCATATCGAGCAAAATCTCTTAGACGAATCACTAAGCCTTTTTGAACTTGCACTAGGAGCATTCTCACTTCCTGACACATCATATAGTATATGTATTCTTTCTGTGCAATGTCCTGAAGGGACTTCGGGTTCTTGATCCATTGCTTTCCACTGGGTGGGCTAGTGCCCTTAGATTTCTGTCTTATTCTTACTGCTTCAATGGCTGAGCTCCTTGTGAAGCAATTCATACACAGCACACTTAAGAAAAAGCTCATCTTCTGTTTCTGAAGCCTTTTATACTTCCATGTCCCAAGCATGAAAGAYACAAAGTAATGCAAGTTGGGACACTTCTTTCTGTAGGATCAGGTCTATGTCTAATTCCTTTCAATCATTTGTGTAGCTGTGTAGTGCTATTTAATTATATAATTGAATTGTTCTTATGAGGAAATTAGATTGCAATGACTAAGAAAGGAAACTTCTTCAAATTTTGTTGCAGCCTGAGAAAATAATTTTTGTAGATTTTTTGTGTATTGATTATTACTTTTCTGATAAGAAACTGAAAACTTTTAAAGTAATACTTCATTATTGCCACGAAAAGAGGAAAAATAATTTTAATTCATATTTATTAATAATTTAGATTAAACCATTAAATTAAACTAAAAAATAGTCATCCTTGAAAGATACGGAGAAATGTATTTAATATCATCTGTGCTTTATGAAACAAGTTTCTTAGTGAACCATTAAATGAACACACCTGTATTTTGAAATTTTAGTGTGTGCATTGACATATTGATTCGTATTTTAAGCTGATGTAATCAATACTTAATAAATTAATCTAAACTTGAAAAAATGAAGCTTACAGAGAAGAAAACACAGATCTAGAGGCTGGAGGCAGTGATGGAGGTGTACAAGATGCTCTTGGGATGGAAGGGCAGATGCATTTGCCCCCAAAATAAACCTCATTTGCAAAGGTGTGGTAAGACTAGAATCCCAGTGTGGGTGCATCTTGCATGCTAGGAAATAGAAGAATAGCTTACAAGTATGGAATATGGAACAAAAGGAGATAGAAAGGATGGGGTTCGTGCTCTGTCTCGAGCCAGCATTAAGTGCTAGCTTGCCTCAAAACATTAGACTCTAAACTGCAGCTGTTTATGATTTGCTTCATAAGCAACTCAGTCATTTAATTCAGAAAAGATGTGGGAGGAAATGGGGATCAGCAGTCTCATCTCCCATTCATGACTCCACAGTCACTGCAAGATGCAGAAGAGTGTTTACTACATTACACTGCAACAAAAAGTCATTTCACTGCAAACCTACAGCTTGCAAGTATTTTCAGTTTCCTCATTATATAGATCTTATAGAACCCTTGTGTCCAACTCTGGTAATAAAAAGGAGCTGTAAAGCCAGATTTCTTGACTACCTTTACATAATCCAGCAGTGACCTTTGCTGTTTTCTGTTATTGACTACATTGGCTTGTGTAATGCTGTAGTTTCATCCAAAGTTTCATTCTCAGAATTCCGTGCAGAGTTATACTGTGTCTTTTCTAACTGCTGAAGTGTTGCTTGTTGTTGATTAGGATGTGCAGTTCCAGGGTCTAGGTAGGACCTGAGCTAATCTGGTGTCACACTGTGTAGCTGTCATGTATTGTCACATGCTCTTTTTTTTTTTTTTTTTTTTTTTTTTTTTTTTTTGACTTTAAGTAATGTATTTGAAAAGCAGGAGATACTTGGAAAATAGCATCACACAGTAAATACTTAAAAAATCAAGCATGATTCGGATGGCTTTTTTCTGAAAAAAGCTAATGGCAAAAAGTAAAGCAGAGAATGCTACCAAGCACCTATGAAGAGTGAAAACTCTCACTCTCCTTTCAAGAAATTGCATCTAATTTTTCTAGGAACCAGCTAACACAAGCAGGGCAGGGAAAAAGCAGGAGATGACTATTTCCCCTGAGAGCTCAACCAAATACACCTAATTCCATAAGACCCTGTTAAAATATCATTGTTTCCCTAGGTGCTGTAGTGAACTTGCAGCCCTTACAGCCAGTTACATAGAAGTACAGACTAGAGGATCACAGTGGTTTTCTAACCTTAAAATTGGGAAATACAAGAATTTAGAGCTTACATCATCTTCTAAATCATCCAGAGCTGACTGGCTTTGAACTTGAAATAGAGTTGCTGAAACTACTGAAATTTTTCTGCTTCTGAGTATTCCTCTCTGAGGTCTCTCTGCAAATTAGAATAAATCATTTATTATTTTCTTCACRTTAATTAAGGCAATAACTTGACTCATGCTGCAAAAGTCCCCCTGTTGTATCTCTTATTATGAAAATATTATGAAAGTGGAAAAATCAGTAACTGCTTCAGTCCTGACACTGGTTAGCACACTTGGTGAAGACTCTCAGTCCTCCCATTATTTGCCTTGAGAAGGTAGCAAGAATGTTTCATCTCCAGATTCTCCTGAATCCTGAAAAGGGGTTTGAGAATTTGAAGATCTAGTGCTTTTGATGACAGATATTTTTTTAGCCTATGCAGACTTAGTTTACTTATGTAAACTTTCCATTCAAATAAACTGGAACTTCTTGGGAAACAAGTTTTCATTTCAATTAAGTTAAACAGATCAGACAGTGAATTTTAAGAAAATCATTTAAGATTTCATGTAAGCTGACCTTTTGACTGTCTCTGTGTAAGACATACAAATATTCAATTTCTTTTATTCCCTGCGTATCATAGGCATATTGTCTGAAATGAGGAATTAATATGAAGTCATTTAGCTATGTGCATCTTACTGTCGCTTACCAACAGAGGGTCCCATTTGACTGTGCTTTTATTGCTGACATCAAAATTAATAGATACGGTGCATTCTCTGCCCCAAAAGACCTAAAAATCTATTTAAAAAAAAGAACAACAAAAGAAACAAAAAWCCCAGGATTGTAGCTTCTGTAGCTGAGGTTGGGCATGTTTAGAGGAAAAGAGAGAAGTGTGTGTTTGAATTTTGGTTTAGAGGCATGAATTCAAGAGAAAGAAAAAGAACTGGTTAGGTAAGAGAAGGAGGAACTTCTTTAGGAAAAGAGCAACTTACTACTAGACTGGGAAAGCAAAATTATCATTAATAGGCTGCAGCACATGTTCTCTAAAGTGCCCATGTGAGCTGGATGTCTATAAAACCTGTTAAGATTTTTATACGCTCTTAACTTTCTTAGCCACTTGTTCTTATTACATCTCTGTGTGAAAGGATGTTTGGGTAATATCTTACCTGTGCATAAATTCAGAGCAAAGTTCTTGCCACACATAGTAATGCTACATCAGCTATTAAAGGAAAGACCTGAATAAGGCAGCGCTCTTTACTCGCTCTGCGTGACTGGAATGCCTCCTTCACTATACGTATCATTACTTTTTGAATATTGCACTTAAGTAGAAGCTGTTTGTTAGGCATTAGGATTCATCATGCCCTTATAAAATGATTTTGAATTTTTGTGCATCTCAGCTGTTCATTATTGCCTGAATCGGAACAAGGTGGGCTTACAAGTATTGTGCAGATGGATCTTTGAATCCTCTTACAGTCCTTAGTGTTGGTTCTTCGGTGGAAGATGGCTCAGAGAGTGATAATATTAATCGAGAGCTGTGTGAAGGGAATGCTGTAACTCTAAATATTATGTTGCAGCAAGTGGATTTTTATGTTCCCCTACATGCACTCAATGTGTAGTCTGACGGAGAGGGAGAGATTATGAAAACAAGGAAGATCTTTTTTGCTTTCTACAGGATCACCACTTGGCTGGATTTGAGTCACTAATGAAGCAAAAAACTGCTGCAACAAAGAACTCAACATAGATGGCAACGTGGCTACAATCAGTGGTCTCGCGTAGTGTTTTAACATATGTCTTAGGTTATGAAAGAAAAAATGAACAAAATTGGTAAGACTCAAAACTCAGTATCGGTTGTCTGCAGTCAGTTCGGCCAAGTCATATGTATCTGTGCCATCTTATTTTATAACCTTTCTCCTTTGATTTTCATTCTGGTCAGTAGCTTCTGTGACAGCGCTGATGTTGCTTATGCAGCAGGCCAGAAGGGAAGCATTAATTCGATTTTTCATTTTTACTTATTTCTTCGTGCGTGACTCAATATTGCATTTCAAGGACATAAGTAAATGATGAATAGCCTTGAAGATGTTACTGGGAAGCTGATTTCATCCACCCAGACCAAAGCAGAGAGAACCCTTTTGGAAAGTCTTTTATTTGAAGGACAGAAAGTGTATTGGTAGATGCTTTATTTATTTTGAAAAGTTACCTGTCCCTGAATGATTAATATATAAGCATGTAAAAAAGCAGTTCTTGTATTTTTCTTCATGTCAATACCTGTAAGCAAACATTTATGGTATGAAGGGACTAAATCCAAAAATAAACCTTTTTAGCTAGTCATGTAAGAAACAAAGAGAAAATCTCCATATCTTATAAACTGGTCAAGTAGCTCTGCTGAAACCTGGATTCAAGGCTCCTGCATGCATTACAAATTATCTGACTTAATCTGAATGGGCTGAGTAATCCTCTGTTGGTTTAACTGGGCAGTACTGTACAGACATCTAGACTGCACAGTAGTTAGCTGAGCAGTTACTGCTTTTGTATTACAATGAAAAGTTGTTGGATGTTTAGGGTAAACCATGGCTTTTGAGAATAAATGAGGTACTTAGCATTAGACTTGCTTTGGAAGTTGAAAACGTTATTTTATAACTTGCTTATTTGGGGAAGGTGAGAGAGATGGATTTGTGGATTTTCTGCTTGAGAAATGAAAGAAAGCGTTTTTAGCCTAGTATCTTAAGGAAACTGTTTATGTCACCAAGTTGCTCTTAGGATGTCATTGTACCGCTGCACAGGGAACTACTTGTTTTTCTTAGTAAGATGTCTGCTCCAGCAGTGCTTTTGAAGAGTAGGCCTAAGACRGGTTTACCTTGCTGCATGAGATGGATTACTTTGAATAGAGGAGTGAGGAGGAGCATCAGAAAACAATCACGGTCAATTTGAGGTAAAGTTGTAAAAGCTGTGACAAGACACTTCACACATTTTCCCTTGATTTGTGTTTGATTTTTTCCTGAAAGTGGATTCTGGGTTTGTTTGTTTGTTTTGTTTAGGATTCTGCCTTATTTTTCTTACTGGCAGCTTTGCCCATCAGAAGTTGACCATTTGTCTTTGACACAATGATATGCAATCTAGCTTTGCAGTGAAACCTTAGCGACATTGAGTTGCCCAGAGCTTGAGAGGGCTCATCTTTTGCAGGACCTGTTTTTCCCCTGTCAAGAAAGAGAATTATTAAGTCACTGTTCATTAAGTCCTTGCAAGCTTTTGGTTGTTAATTCTGCAAAGAAACGAGGCTGCCTTGTTTATTATTAGATTAAATTAGGGAAAAATAGTAATGTGTGCTGGAGAAAAGGAGGAARAGGTGAAAGATTTATGCAGAGGTTCTATAGAAGTTCTTCAGCATTATATAAGATAATGTTTGCTTTTAATTAGTTTGGCCTTTATATGTACGAACAAGCTTGCAAACATTTGGGAAATGAATACTCTATAATGGACATTAGGCTGGAAGGCAGCACTGTATGAGCATTTTTATGAGATAGTCGTAAACCATGATAAATTCTGTTGCCTATTTTTATCTTTTTGCTTGTGCTGTAAAGGGAGTTTTGCATAGAGGACATCATGTTGAATGCATTCTCATCTTATACAGCGTATCTGTGTGGAAAGCATCAAGGGCTGACACTGAAAGCCAAACCTGGCCTTTATTAGTATTTGAAATTCATTTTCTGCTCTCTGCTGCCTTCATTTTGAGTTATTCAGGTCATGTAACTATCTGCAATCCTCTTTGGCATTTCTCCTGGTAAGTCATGAAGCAAGAAGTGATATACCTGTGGCTTGAAATAAAGTATGCGGGCTTATGAAAATATCATTTAAACCTTTCTAGTGTCTATTCCCAATACACCAACATGATTAATATTATCGGGCAAAGGTCATGTTTTTAATTACACAGCAAAGAAATGTTTCTTATTTCCTTTTCATCAAATACTGATTTTTTTTCAACCTAACAGTTATTCAGGACCAACTTACATTCATGCTTATGGTTGCAGAGGGTTTATAAAAGGGCAGCTTTTGATGTTTGCATCATCTTCTGGGGGTTGACAGATACTGTATTGTAAAATGGTGATAAGCAGAAGTGTAAGAAAGCACATTTCTCTGTTTTTCCAAGCTTGAAATACTTTTCCTGAGATTCACTCTGCTTTCTTTGTATATTTTCTCCTCCCTTTCCTTCCTTTACCCTTTCTCCATATGCACACACACATATATCATTCTATATCAGAATGATTCTTGTTCTCTACACATAAGAAGTGGGGAGTCAATATATGCTTTAGGTTATGATATAGTGATATACACTATGTAATTCAGGACTAGTACAACATGGGAATACAAAAGTAATTGATAATGTAGCTGATCAATTCTCATAGTGATTTTACTGTAAAAGAACAGATTCATTTCTTGAAATATTGAGATAATGTTTTTTAAGATTAAATGTAGTTAGTGAGAAAGTAAGGAACAAAATTAAGTATGGAGACTAATGGGGAGAGRAAGAGGGAGAAGTGGGTCTGGTTTGTCCAAAAATTTCTGTCTGTCTGGTCTTCTCAGACAGACAGAAATGGGCCTGAAATGCAACTGTTTTCATGCTGCACCTCATTTAAGCTGCACTTTCCTCTTGATTCCCAAAGGAATTTCCAAAACTGCTACATTGGAAGAATGAAAATGCAGTACTACTATGTTATAATCTAGTGCATTTCTGCTAATTATGAGTAAGCCATAAGCTTCTTGAAGTTAACCAAGCTCATAGACATGTTTGGCATAATCTACTTGAAATCAGATCACTTTCATAGGAACCTTCTCAGCTATTCAAAATGTTCATAAACATCAGACTTTGAGATTTATTTTCAACAGTTGCTATTTAATCTGCAAAGCATGTCACTCAGTATACTCTAATTGCTAAGATTTTTCTGTTTTGGGTTTTGTAATATTACTTTATGTGTCACCTTGGTTTAACTTGTTACTGAATATGATATCACCAAAATACTCTGCAGAAGACAGATGGTAAGTTGCTATTTCACAGCCCACAGACACACGAGTTGCTAAAAGTGGTAACTTGTTATTTCAAATTTATCTTTCCCAAAGGCTGTCTAATAACACTTTAAATTAAGCTTCTTTAATGCATATGAAATTTAGAATTTAATAAGACTAGTCTGAGATTTTAGACATTTACAAACTAGCTGCTGAAATCATATGAGGATTACCTAGTGTGCTTAGTAATTGATCTGCAATGCATTTTTTACTTTTATAATGCAGTAACTCTCAGCCCATACTGACTAAATGAAATTTAATGACATAGTTTTTGTTCAGTACTGTATCCTGAAGCAAGTAAAAAAGGGGCACATGTTAAAGTATCTTCAGACTATTTTTTTGCACAGTGTATATTACCTACTGTTACAAACAAACCAGTATGTTTTTTAATGAAAAAATATTAATGGAGAAAAGTTTTCTTGTTGCATTAAATTTAATGTTTCTATTTTGGGGGTTTAATCATAAGCCATATATCAATATTATTTCTTCTCAGCTTGCAAATAAAGGAATCGGGAACAAAAAATTCTGAAAAAGTGTGCAAACACAAAGAAATTGTTTGAATCACTGCAATCTTTCTATTGCTTTATTCACTGTATCAATTGCACATTACTTAAAGCCTTTCAGAAACTCTTGGTAAATACAYGAGCTGTACTGATCATTGTTAATCATCTGCTTCTGCTTATCCACAAAGGTGTTATATTAGTCACTTTCTCTTTCTTTGTATTAAGAATTTTCACATAATCATTGAACCAAAACTTAACATTCCACCAAGCTACCACACAGCAATCGATGAGCCAGRAATGATGTACTTCTAGTTTTGTTTTTGACGTTGATACTCCTCATGGCTTCATTTGCTTCGCTCAGATGCCTCTGAACATTTGCACTCTTGTCAGTCTGTTTCGTAATCCATCTCTGTTGTATAATCTGTGAAATGTACTTCATAGAGCAAGGACGAATAAGCGGATCTCTTAAGTGGTGTACTCAACAGGATAGCTATGTGCTCTCCTAAACCTTGGGGTCATGGGGTCTCATCTTCAGTTCTTCTCTGGTGGTGTAGCTGTAGAKTTCAGTAGCCCTGATCATGGCTTACCCTATGGTAAGTGGGAAAAGAGTCAGTGCTAGAAGTGATCCACCCAGTAGATGCAAATTGATTAAAGGTGCTCTTATCCAAAACATATTTAAAGAACAGTTATGGTTTACCTACCTCTTATTTCTAGTCCTTTTCAGTTTCTACTTCTGGCATTACATTTAAGCTTATTTGACAGAAAGGATTTTTAGTTAACCTTCAACATTATTCATCATCACTATATATATGCCTATACTCTGTCTTCATCCTGTTTTAGCATCCACTCAGCCGTTTTAATGGATGCTTTCCTTTCAGGACGACTGAATTGGTGGTCCACAGTGTGTACAAGTTGCAAACGTCTTCTTCCCTTGGCTACGACAGGTGATGGAAACTGCCTGTTGCATGCTGCCTCTTTAGGTAAGGGAAAATCTGCACAAGAAATCTTTTACAAAAAATATTTATTCTTTGCTATCTCTATAAAAAGCTCAAAAACATGAAGTACAAAGATTTTCATTAAAAGACTGATTCTAGAGCAGCGTATTGTTCAGCTTTCACTTGCAGAAGTATTTGCTGTAGGCATGTTTGAGGAATGAAGCTGCAAGTTTTATCAAGTTGATATCAGAAGTATAACTGGAACACTATCATAAAGCTTTTCTATACTGAGCCCAATCTAACAGTTCTGGTACAGGTGAAACCCTAGGTGCTTCTGCAAGAATGTCTATATTGTGGATGAGAAATTACATTCATTCTCCTCTGGCTTTTATTAAACAGTTTTCCTACGATCTTCAAGAATACAATATGTGTTTGTTATCTCTGTTGATTCCTTGGAAAGGTTAATTTTGTGGGAGAGAATTTGAGGTGATTAAAAATAAATTTGAATTCATTAATTATAATACAAAACCTTTGAAAGCTTTCTTCAAATGCTATGAAATAAATAAAAATCTGTAATAACTATTGCACGTCATAATTATTTTGAGGAAATTCTTTTTTGTTGTTATTGATGCTAAAATCTTGCACCAGTAAAACTCCCAAAGGTGAATTTTTAAAAACATCGCGATTTTTAATCATTAGAAGAGGCTGTTTTATTTTTTGGAAGAAGTAACAGCAAGAACAGATTTTATTGTTTCCAAGGGCCGTTTTATCTATGCCCACTCTATTTTCAGCTTCAAGGAAGTGTATGTTATTTACAGCAGATGCTTGAAGTATTTTGACTTGAAAAGTTTGAAATAAACATTAAATGCCAGCAGCTGACAATATAGTAATTGAAACATGACTGCCTATAGGCACATATCTTGGTGAGAGCTCTGCTCTCTTTTATCATGAGGTACTGCTTTCAAGTACATGAAGACATTTTATTATCTTAAAAAGATCTTGAAAGCCTGTGGCTGCTTGTATTTTTAGACTTCTAATCATCATGAATGCTCATCTCTTTACTAGGATATAGAAGCCAAAAACAATTTAACATCATACTGTGTAAGAGTAGAGTCTTATGGGTGTCTGTATCATCATTTGCGATACACAAAAATGCCTATAGTTGTCATTTGCGTTATAGTATCCACAAGCTCTGTTGGTAACTCAAGCTAAAATCAAAACCTGTGCATTGAATATTCCATTACTTCGAGTAAGGTTGAAGTTCCATGGAAAACAACTGCTGAAACAACGCAAATCCTTAGTCAGTCCTTAATCATTCTTTAAAAGTTTTTAGAATTCCTTGTTATTGTTCGTTAGCTTATCTATGTTGACTGTTTCATTAGGAAACCTTAAAAATGAGTGATTTTTTTTGCTACTAAGGAGAATCTTAAATAATGAATAAGCCATACTCTTTTACTTTAAAGCAATATTAATTGTATTAATGCTTACTGTTTCTATTTCACAGTAGCTTCTTTAAAACTGAGTGCCTTCTTGTGCTACTTTAGGAATGTGGGGATTTCATGACCGGGACCTTGTCTTGCGTAAAGCACTCTACACTATGATGAGAACTGGAGCTGAAAGAGAAGCACTGAAAAGAAGATGGAGATGGCAACAGACACAGCAGAATAAGGAGGTATGTATAGTCTAAAAACAGTCATGTTAACATCATGTAGGGTCAAAGCATTCTTCTGAAGTTTGGTGTAAAAATTTTAATTGCTACCAAATTCACTATGTTTCAATTTTGCATGTGAAAAGAGATATTTGTATTTAGAATTTAAGCATCAAAATGCAAATGGGTTTTTGGCTTTGTGGGCAGAAATACCTTCAGAGGTCTAAGATGGATTTGGAATCAGTAGAAAATTTTGGCCTCCAAAATTAAACGTAGACTAGATGATCTTCAGAGGTCCCTTCCAGCCTCAACCATTTTTTATAATTTAGCTCTCACGAGCATTTTAAAATGAGCGGATGAAATAAACTAAGGAAAAGAGAATTTAATTTAAGAAAGAGCTCCCCAGAATGTCAAGTTAGTTATTCTAGAGCTATGACCAAATATTGAGTCAACTTCTTTTTAACTAAAATCATCTATAGATTTAACTGTTGATATAAAACTGGATTCTATCACATATTTTTTCCTGAGGATATAAGTGTCTAAACAGTGGTTAGAAAAGACAGTTTCAGGGTTAATCATCATCCCAAAGATAGAGATTTCTGTCAGTTTCCATTTTGTACTGGAGTCAGATTCCTGAGATTTAAGTTAGAGTTGTTTTTCCAGGAAAGACTTAGAAGCTACAGGATGTGTATTTCGATGTAATAACTTCCAAAGAAGTATTCCTCCATCAGATRTTTATTCTCAGTGCAAATCTTTTCCCTCTCTGTAAGTATCTTCTGAGGAATCACTTCCCTGGATGGCTTCGTTTTGTTTGCCTAATTGTGTGGGTCAGTTTTCCTCCTTGCAGTAAGATGTATGAGCAGTTTCTTCAGTATTTCTTTTAAATGTAATCTTAGAGATATTTGCCTTTCAGGAAACTAAAAAACCTTTCAAAAACAAAATGAAACTGCTGTTTGGTTAAGTGATGTTTTTTTTGTCACATCCAAACGATAGGCAAAATGCCCTTTCATTTAAGCAAAGTTGTTATGTGTGTGATTCATTTATATGAATGTTAATGGAGAACTGCTGGAGAATTAATAGATTCAGTAGAAATATGAGCTATCCACAACCCCAGTGTGCTTGTCTCTGTTCACTCCTCTATTCTCTTGATGTAGGAATTTATACTTCCATCAGTTTTTAGATACCATGAAAAATCAGATAACTGCTTTTTTAAATACTCCAGTATGAACGCTGACCAACCCTCAGTGAAGCGAACATGGTCAGATGTTTGTGGCATGTTTGTAATCTGCTTGAAGTTGGTGGCAGTCAGTGCGAAGAAGCTGAGCTGTCATTGGCTCAGCATTCTTCAGGCTACTTGAAAACACCGGGGCACTGAAGCATTTATTTGCTTCTTCTGCTCTTGAACATCTTCCCCCTCCTCTACCCAGTGAAAGAGGGAGAAAGCATCACCTTGGTAGCAAGGAGGGCGTTCATGTAGTTCCCTATTTTGCAGAGGAAAGCCAAATTCCAGAAATGGGCGGTAAAACAAGCTAACTGTGTTTGCAAGGAATTCACATGGGTGCGAGTAACTGGACCTCAAAAAGTGAAGTGGTGTGTTTATAGGAGCAGACCCGTAACTGGAAACATAATCCAGTGTATAGTTAGTGTCTTAGGTCTGTTTTGATCAGTTGATATTCTTTGCACTTGAATAGGAACATAGAACCACAAATAGTCCAATATATTAAACCCTATCATGTATGGAACTCAAGATACATTAGTTTGTTGTAAATACTACTGCAGAACTCTGGTTATATTTTATACCAGCATTATCTTAAAGGTATTTCATTCTTTCCCTCAGTCGGGCTTAGTATATACAGAGGAAGAGTGGGAACGGGAATGGAATGAACTGCTTAAGCTGGCATCAAGCGAGCCTCGCACACATTTCAGCAAAAATGGAGGCACTGGTGGTGGGTAAGTTTGGAATATATTAAAATCTTCTAGCTTTTACTCTCAGTAGGAAAGCTATACAGTACAAATGAATGAAGACATTTATGGCACTGGCAAACTGTCTTTTCAACCATTTTTTTTGTCATGGAAGAATATAATTGTCTAATCATTCCATAATAATATTTAGCATTTTGACTAAGTATCCTTGTACACTTACCACATGAACTTGAGGTAAGTTTGGATCCAGAAGAGCCTGATTTTCATAAAACCTAGTTTTCTAGTTTCTGAGACAAGCACAGAGTTGGTAAGTTGGTAGCATTTAGCTTCAAGGAGATGAAGTTTCTGCTTCTCGCTGAACATGYAGCTTCTTGTTTTAGTAAGACTTAGCAGAAAGATGACCATTATTCAGATATTGTCGCTGCAGCGTGGAGTGAAAGAATAACGTCACATCTTCTAATAATGTTCTTGAAGATAGTAGTTTATGCCCTACAATCTTGTTTTGTACACTTCTAATGCTAGATTCTCATTCTTGTATGTTTATTTCACTCCTTTTTTGCTTTATAGTTCAAATATAGCAAATATTCATGGAGATCTTTTGTCGGGGCAGATCACCAAGTAACTCTTCGTATTTTCTATTTTTAAATTGTTGTTAATACTATGCATACAGAAAGAAAAATCATATTTCTGACATTAAAGCTAAACATTAAATATTTGGATGCACTGTATTTTTAAGCGTAGAGTATTGACTTATAGTAGATAGCTGCAGGAAATGATTCTGACAGAACATTTATATTATGCGAGTGGGAACAGTTGCCCCTTGACTATTCAATTTTTTTTCACTCCTATGTAATATAAATAGTACTCTCAAAAGCAAGTATTATTTAGATACTGAGGTTTTTTGAAATTGAAGTTGCTTCACTGTTCATCCTGATAAAGTTTACAGTGTTGTGTGTTCCAGTTAGAGATATCCTGGCACAGAGATTTTGTATTTGCCAGTCAATCGTTTTTAATTTTAGTTCTCAGATACCTAAAAAGAAAGTATCACACTGTTAAATAAAGGATTAGATTAACTTTTTTTTCTATGTTTTCATCTTGGTTTGCATTTCTTTTTTTGCAAATGGGAATGAAGTCATGTTAAACAGACAACAGTTAATTTTTCCAGTTAATTAATTTTTAAGTAAATAGTGAAAGCAAGAAAGAATTTCCAAGAAACTTAAGCTATTAAAAATGTGAATATGTAATTTTCATTGCAGTCATTCCAAAGAATAGCAATATAATGAATTGTTTTCTCAGTGTAATGTACCCAGAGTTCAAAGTAATAGAACCCCTGAGAAGGAAAAGGATTGTCAAAATAGTATTTTTCAGCTGTGATTATGGCATTTGCTATTTAGGTGCTATAGTAAGAAAGTTTGCAAATTAGCCTTTGAATTATAGGTGAGGTGTTCTCCTTTGGTATCAGAACTAACTAAAGCATCAAAAGTTGTATCTACTTCAGAAGGATTTGGTGACAACATGGGTTTGGAATTATGCTGCCTCCTTCACCTGCAAGTCTGTCTGGTTTGGTTTTGAGAGTGAAGTGCTTATAAAGGAGATCAGTAATTGTCACTGAAACTCTAGGTTTTCTTTTTTGAGAGCTGGAAGTTGGAGAAAAAGACAAAGGGAACAAAGGAAAAAATCTTGGTTTTAGTTTCTAGTTTCCAACACACGGAATCCTTCAAGCATTTTAAACGGACTAATTAACTACAAAGCAGAGTCTTGTTTTGAAACTGATTTGCACGTCCTTCCATAAATGCAAAAACAAATTTCCGTTTATTGTAATTGTTTCATTTATCTCTGTTTACAAGCAAGGGCAGGGCTGAATTGAAGCAAGTGCTTTGAAAACAGAAAGTATCTTGCATCTTTACTTTTTGTAAAAAATCTGATATTGTAATCCCACTAAAGAGACAAAATTCCAAGCCCATAATTCATATTGCAGTCTTCAGTCAAGGATTTCAAAACCTGTTCTAGTGGTAGGTTGAATATCACTGTTGTTATTTCACTTCTTGGAAAGCAGCTGGGGCTGAAAGCTACAGGTCATGTGATGTCCTGGTAATAAGTTAAGACCGATTTTGAATGTGGATGGCATTTTTACTTAGTATTAACTGGGAACTTCTAGATAGCTGTCTCATATTCTTGATAAAATTTACACTGTCTTAGTGGTTTGAGAATGGGAAGAAGGGAGAGAAGGCTGTTGTGATCTTTCCATATGTCATTAGAGTTATATTTAAGGCAGCAAAAACTGAACAATTAAACAGGAAGCAGCTTTCAAATGTATAGAATTTCTGAATTTTCAAACTTGATTATGTATTCAGAATATTTCAACATACAATCCAAACTATTGCAAAAAAAACTGAATTGTGGTTACTGGCAGTCCTGTAAATCTAGGAACTGCAGGAAAAATATTCTTGCACATTCTCACATAAAAGAATCTAATTTGCTTAGTCACTTAAGGAAGACTTTACTAAAAAATGATGTTGTGCTCGCTGTCTGTTACAGGAGTGCTGTTCCTCTTTAACTATTTTAGTGTAATTATAAGGGCACTGATAGAAAAAGGTTCAGTAAAGCAAAGTAGATCTTTTCTACATTTGCTGAAGTGTATGATAAATATAGTATCTTTTTATCTGGCTTATTTTTCAATTATTAACAGTGCTGAAGCCTAATCTAACTTGGAAGTACTCATATTATTGTGATGGTTTAAATATGCTTGTTCCAGGAGCCCTTTTGATATGAAAACCTTAAATATCTTACAGGCTGAAGAAAAGGCATCAAGTTCAAGATACAGATGGGATCAGAATTATGTTAGCATTAAAATTAAATAATAGGACAGATATGGTGAATGTACTTTGCCTTACTTAACATGTTTCTCTTGAATTCTAGATATTTCATAATTGACAGATGTTTGCATCTCACATGCTACAAACAATGTTTTAAACAAAAGTATGCATTCCCACACAATTAAATACAGTATAACATTCAAATCAAAGTAGTAAAAACTGATTTAGGTCTTAAACCTTCTCTTTATGCCTTGAAAATTTCTTTTGATCATAGAGAAACAGGTATAAGAAGCTAGTGATTTTTTTAAAGAAAAATAAAATACAAGTAGGAACTTGAAACATTCGTATTCTGAATCTGCTGTAGTCAAYGCAGTGTACCATTTTTTTCTTGGAAGAAAAAGAGGAGATTGTACCGCCGCTGTGTGGTTTCTGTGCTTGAGTGAAAGGTCATTGCTGAAGTACTGAGCAAGGGAAACACAGATAAGTTCCTAAATCTATCTACAGCAGCAGTTTGTGCTTGCTGGTAAGCTGCAGCTTTGGCATATGGTGTTTGTATTTGACGATCCCTAAGCAGGGAACAAAGAGGATTCAGAGGTGGAACGGTAACAGGTCCAGAGGTATGAATTCAGATGTCCTTCTGGTCTCGTGCTTTTACCAAGTTACCTGGTTGGAGAACCTGGTACAACTCSTGGTGTTTC
Organism: Rhea americana; assembly: GCF_003343005.1. Classification (NCBI taxonomy): domain Eukaryota; kingdom Metazoa; phylum Chordata; class Aves; order Rheiformes; family Rheidae; genus Rhea; species Rhea americana. The sequence continues at coordinate 2,675,398 of NW_028186149.1, forward strand.
AGTGCAGCTCCGCTGTCTGCAGACACTGATCTGCTTTGCTGGGAATACTGCCTGTGGCTCTCCCAGGCTCTGCATGAGTCTTGCTGTGGAAAAGCAGAATAGCTGTTATGAATCTGTTGGACAAACTGCGGGAGTCTGGAGTGTGTGCTTGGGAAAGAAAAACAAGGTTACCATAGAGAGCCACATAGAAGGAAATCCAAGGATGTGAAAACAGAGCATTTGCTCAGAGATTACAGGCAAAAGAGGAATAGACAGCAGATTCCCAGGTGGAACAGCAGGATATGTCACTTGCTTTTTCAGACTTTTGAATTTTTTTTCTGTTATTACTAGCAGTAGTGTAAATTGAGTTTTCCTTAAGAGAGAGAAGATCTATGGAGTGCTAAGTAAGTGTCCATCCTGTTCAGAACTGAGACAACGGCATTCCTGTAAGCTAGATTGAGATTTTTTTTTAACTTCTTGCTTTTTGTTAGTTTTTTCTTAAAATTAATATAAAATATTTAGTCAGTGTCCTGACTCAGCAGGATACTGTAGTATAGAATTACATACTGTTATATTTGTGGATTTTATTATTTAAAACTTAACTTTACATGAACAGAGAGATTAATTTCCATTTTTTAAATTTTCTATCTTCAGAGTTATATTGACAAAATGAACTTGGCCACATACTTGTGCTTAAATAAGGGACCTTGAAAAAAGTGGAATATGTGGGTAAAAGGATATGACAGGTTGATATGGATATTTGTTAATGATTATATTTTTCATTCTTATTAACCTTTACAAAAATTCATAGTGAAAGCTTAGCAATGATACTGCAATACTGTAATATAGTCCAGATAAATTATGGGCAATGATGAAACAAAACTGAACACTGAAAATGAGAAATGAAAAGCAGATGTTTAATAGAAGGGAGGCATTTGAAATGTGTAAATGCAACAATTAATGTTGAATCAAGCGACTTGGTGATGTGATATTGAAGAATAGAGACGCTCAGTTGAATTTCGGACTTCGTGTGCAGTCAGGCATGACATCAATTAACCAAAGGAATAAAGGTCCTTCTGATACAGCTGTATCTAGAATATGACTTTCATATCTAGAAACAACATTAATTAGGAATTAGAATAGTTAGAGGATTTAAGAAGAAAACTTCTAGAAAGAATAGAGTCTGGAAATACTTTATCAGAAAATAAAATCTTTGTATCATATTGCCTTACTAACAGCGTGATTCTTCTAACTTCCTTTTGGCTAAGAAATTGTTATTAGGGTGATGTAATTGACTGCAAATGTTAGAAAGTTGTCACAGCCAARGATGGAGAAGAATTCAGTAAGGAATGTGAGAGGAAATTGTAAAAGGGAGAATTAAGTTTGAATATCAGGAAAAATATCCAGACAAGTTTAGGGAAGGGAAAAGGGGACCAGAGAAGCACAGGTGTCTCATTGTTTCAGCAGAGAATTTGTATCCTGCATCATCCTGTTGTTAATAACGTATATTCTGCTGTGCTATTTCCTTGAGTACAAATGAAGAATTGAACTTTAGTTCTAGGGCAAGGCTGGATGCCATCCACGCTGTGGGACGATTACTGAATTTGGCCCACRTGTTTTAGAACAGTGCCCATACGGTTATATTCGGTTATTATTTTTCACAAATCTCATATGATGAAAATTAATACTTAAATTACATGCAGCCATTTCTAGTTTGAATCGGGTGTTTGTCACTGTCTAGAGATTGTTGGGTTTGACTTCCTTCTGGAAGGAAGTCACTGAGTGGGTCAAATATGAGCTGGTAGTGACTGAGGAATAAACTCCGTTGTTCTGGACACTGTCGACATAGCAAATGTGTTTTGACATAGCTGTGGATGGAACATTTCATAATTTTTTTTGTTAGTGTCATTTTTTTGTGTTTTATTTTTATAGCTTGTTCTCTTTTCAATCTGTTGTAAAATTCTTTCAAACGTTTATTTAAAATGTGGTTGAATCCAAAAGAAATATGGTCTGAAATAGTGACTCAAGTTTAGTTCAATTCTCCTTAAGTTTTAAGATGAAGTCATTTACTAACAATGRGTTTTGTGGTACTGTACTTGGCAGAGATATATTATTCTTTTAATGTCGASATCACGTTGTTACATGAACTTGAACTGTGTCTGTTGGTCTCTCCTGTGGCATGTCCACATCAAAGTCTTTATTTTGTAGCCTGTGACTTCCCAATCTCCTGTAACAAGTTAAAATAGCACTTATTTGCCTTGGAATAAAATAATCAAAATGCATAACCACAAAGTTGGATAGAAGAATCTAACCACAGTAAATAATGATCTCCTCTCTGATAGAAAGAAGTCCTTGTTTTTGAGACATGCTATTTAATGGTAATTCATTCTAAGTCTATTTTAATAAAATATGTAATCCATAACCCTTGTTTGAAAAAAGAAATAAATGTTTAAAATACCTGTATCTGGTTTAACTAACCTAATCATGCACAAATAAAGGGATTTCTGACCTAGAAATCCATTTGACTTATATTTGGCGTATGTGTTGCTGAAAACTTTCAGATATCATTTGGCTTTTGTATGGTTTTTGTTTGGCATGTGACTAGAGTGTAGCTGTGCACCCAGAACACCAATAGTAGTAAATTAAGGATTCAAAAGCAGATTCTCATGATCCTAAGTCATTTCAGTTAACTAAAAGCACCTGTTACGGGTTCAGATAACTTTCTGTAGATTTCTAAACAATTACATTTTGTATTTTGCATTTCTTCAAAATGGAAAATGTTCTATAGAAACTTTTTTCATAGTTACAGTATTTATGAGCTACAAGACAAATATGTAAACTGTGGCARATTTCCTATACTGAGTCACATATCCTGCACATGACAAGCTTACAACTTTTTTATTTTTGAACTCTTTTAACCATGTCCCACACTGGTAAATGGGGAAGTTCACTTTTTAAAATGGTTTAGCTTTTTAGATCAGCTGTGTACATGAGTCTTATTATTGCCTGATTATGCTRTCTCTGTGTGCTAAGATCAGTGCATTAATCTATCTTTATTTGATTAGTACTACTAGTATTAAATCATTTTCATGACTTTTATGATAGAGAGAGCCTTTGTAGTTGATTCAGAATAATAATTAATACTGATCTCAGGAGAAATGTACGTGAATACGTGAGAAGATGAATATATGAGGATAGAAAAGGCCCTTGAAATATTGTCATGGAGGAGTAAACCTATCCATTTTGCACACAGATTTGTGAACGCAGGTCCTAGAAGATACGTCAGAAGTGGATGTCAGAAGTTCCTGCGTGCACAGCAGTGGGAGGACAATCTCGGCCTTCCTTGGAGAGTGCACCTCGGTTGTGTTGCTCAACTTGATTTGTCACATCTTACAGAAACTGTGCGCTGTGCAGCTTACGTTTCTAAGTGGCATTCAGCTGTGAATGATCTTTACTTTTGTCTCCTTGCCACAACCCTGCCATTTTTCAGTCTTCTTCCCTGCAGCATATTTTTTCTGTCTTCTCTTGTGACAGCGATATTACAGGCAAAGCTTTAAAATGTTCTAGTGACGTTAATGGACTGGAAAAATAGGAAAGGAATCAACAGAAACTTCAGAATTCTGTAAAATGCTTTTGAAGTTATAGAATGGCTCAGAAATGTTCAGCTAGAGAAGCAGAGAATTTAACAGAATTATTCTTGCAGTCTGGATGAATGAATTATCTGTTTCATAAATGATTGACTTCATAGGTTAGCTTTTCAAACATTTTGGGCATTCTCATTTCCTGGAATAGTGTGGCTCTGATCCAAAGCACACTGATGCTGATTGGAAGGCTTTTTTTTCCTTCTTAATTGAATTTTAAATCAGGTTTTCAGTGCTATTTTTTTTGATGGAAAAATACACCGTAGCATTTAGTGATCAGTAGTGTACCACTAGAAATTATAAGCATATATTCTTTAAGATAAATTTTCCATGTTCTTGCTTTCAGAAATGTTGAGTCACAAAACACATGTAACTTCATGTGCTTTGTAAGCTTTTCAGTAAAATAGAATTTAAAACAAACTTAGCAATTATGTGTGTCTAATCAGGTATGAATACATTGTTTTTGAAGTTTGATACATTGGGGAAAATAAGACTAATCGATTTTTTCAGGTGAATAAGATAGCACAGGTATCTCTTTTTAAAGACTCTGAGGACTTTAGTCCCTAAATTATATTTTAAGGAATTATCTGTCTTTATAAACGTGGTGGTTTAGTATTATTAATTTGTGCTGTTAAATTTGTATTCCTGACACTTGATGTTGTTGAGTACGRGTGTATATGGCATAGATGAATCTGGCAGGTACTGCTATCCTGGGTGCTTTATAGCTCTGTAGTACTGACACGAAGAAATTACGAATCTCGCTCTATGTGCAGTACACGATTTTGACTTTCCTAGATATCTTATTTCTCTGTTCTTCTTGATAATGGTAGTTATGTARTTTAACATGAGTTTTCACAGATACTCCTGTCACATTCAGATATATTCTTCTGTTTTAATAGMCGTCCTGTCGTTCTGTTTTTCTCTCTTCTGTCATTCCTTGTGCCTTCCAGACATCAGATTATGAATAGAATAGAAACTGTCTGAAGATCATTCCAGATAGAACTGGGATGTCTCAGTCTCATGTTCTTATAACATATTCTATGTACTTGTCTCTGTCAAAATCTTTTAGTAGGAAGTTTATTCATTTTGGCCAGCTCTGTAGCTTAGGATTTAGAACTAATTGTGGATGATTTTACAGAAAATACCATATTGTCAKCTGGGAAATATTATCAGTTAAATCCACTTTCTTGGATAGCTAGGTGTTGAAAGGTATTTCCACATTTTTTTCCATATAAGTATTATGAATTTAATGTATTTTTTTCCAAGATGTCTGATAAATGTAAATGTGTCTAAAACAAGAAAGGGAGAAGATACTGACACAAGGAAGAATCTTCAAATGCTCAGCTCAGCATCCTTATTATATTTTATATTAGTTCTTAAATTCCTTCCAACAACAGCACTTTTCTTCCTTTGTCTTAAATTACTATTCATTATGAGGCTGGTTGAGCATTAACTCTATTTAGACTCGTGGAATATTTCTGAATAAAACCTGGAAAAAACTATTTAATTACAGATGAAATATTATCTTTATGTTTTTTGAGGTGCTCAGTATCTGCTCCAGCTTGATTGAAAAGAATGGAAAGACTCAAAATGCGCTGGATGAGGCGCATTAGAAGATCAATGTGAAGAAAAGACTTGTATTCCTCTGTAGTGCTGTCCTACTCTTCGACTTTCATGTTCGCTTGTTCAGATACTTATATCAATTCTTTTTGTCTTCTGAAACATAAAACTGTACTGGCAAAACTCCTTGGCCTTATCTCACCTCACTACATCAGCATTTAATTTCCTTTTCTATTCTGTAGAGAGAAAGGAGAACTTTCATCTCATCTTGGGGCAAATGCTTGAGATGAGAGGGATGATCCTATCTCCAGATATGCTGATTTTTTTTTCATTATCTATAAAGGTAGTCAAGGAGAAAGGCTCAGACTCCTGACTTTAGGTGTGTAAAACTAGGTGAAACTCGTGTCATTGTAAAAGCTCTTAAGAAAACGAGTCTCCAGCTCCTTACACATGTCCACCCCTACACCTTTAAAAATATAAAAATGATCAAAGAGAAGAAATTTTGCGTTCAACTTCACGGGTTAAACTCTTCCTCACAGTTCAGATTGACATGAAAGTTTTTGTACGTTGCCAAAGTAACTCGTATGTATTTTATTTAGAGAAACTGGAAAAATATGTACCTTTTTGTTGTACGATCTCTGTGCTGCATGAAATGATGATTTTAGTGACAGAAGCAGCTATATGCTAAGAGCTTGCCTTTTTATTCCCATTAAGCTACCAGACAATATCAGAAGGTAATGATTTAGAATGCCTACTAAACAAGCTTGGAGTCTACAAGTGAAAACATTATCTCTGTTACCATAATTTTCTTTATTTCCAAAAATATATTACCCTTTCCTCCTTYTGGAACCTTGTTTAGGGAAGTAGCTGGCTGCGGTATATTGATTCACTAAAGCTTCAGTGCTCTGTCTTTCAGAGTTGATAATTCAGAAGATCCAGTGTATGAGAGCTTGGAAGAGTTCCATGTTTTTGTCTTAGCCCATATTTTGAGAAGACCGATTGTTGTAGTAGCAGATACAATGTTACGGGACTCAGGGGGAGAAGGTAAGAGCTTTTCATTGGAAATTTAATTTTAATAAATCTATTTTTATTGAATAAACAGTAACCTATCATAATTAAAAGTCACTGATGGAACATACTTAAGCATTTCTGAAGTTACTGCTGCCTTTTTCTGAAAAAGGGAGCAGAATGATATTAGGCCCATATTTGTTAGGTCAAAGTGAAAAATACAGGATAGTTCTGTGAATCTTACTGAAAGACACTGACAACCTGTTTACCTCAGATATTTACTATTAACATATTATTGAATGAACTACAGAACACAACACATTTCTTATAGATTCCATAATATTCGTTAAACAAATACCAGTACAGGTCTGAAATATTTTAGTATGTGAAGCACATTAGATCTCAGTTGCGTAGAGTTGTGTAACTAAAATTATATGAAATACTGTGAATATTCGGATTCATTTTTTAAAAATACTAAAATTCAGAGAATATGTAACTGTTTTCTTCAGATTACTGATTTCTGTTTACAAAGTTCTGATTTTGCTGTGTCCATTTCATTCCATCTCTGCTGATCATCTATCAGTGTTTGTGCTTCTTTTGTCATTAAACATATTTTCCCTTTAAAGTTTGTTGGAACAATGGATTTCAGAGGGTTTTGGGTCAAATTTYTCCATTAGATAACTCAGTCAACAGTAGAGAATTTTCCAAAATCTACTTGTTATGATAACAGGAAAGATAAAGCACATTTTTCAATTTATATTGTAGAAATTCAATTTGGACCTCTGCAAAATAGCGAATTGCAAAAGATGCCATCAAATAAAATAGCTTATGGAGCAAATCATGTACTATAATGTGTTTCTAGAAAGCATTTCAATTATTTCGCATTTAAACCACTTCCTAAAAGCTTTTTGTATTCAGTCAGTTTATAAAAATTCAATGCAGGAAAGACAACAATTCATTTAAAAAGATAGTAAGTATGAATAATTTCTTGAGTTCTCATTGTTGTCTTTTTCTTTATATTTTTCATGTGTTCCCCGCCTATGATGTAGTTTTAAAAACAGTCTAGTCTTATTGATATTATGGGAGGGTCCAGTAATAATAGAATAATAATTAATAGTAGTATGTTTCCTGACTAAAGAAAAAAACCTCTTTTACTTAATTTCCTCAAACTATTCCTATCTCAATTTCGTGCTCCTCCCCACAGCCATTTCTTTTTCTCCTAGACCCAATCTGATTTTGTTACAATAATCCCAGTGTTTTTTCCTCATGAGCAGAGTGTGCTGCCAAAAGAGCTGATGGAACTGATAATGTATTTACTGCTGATTTTTGGAAAATATTCTTGTAACTAAAAGTATTCCAGGCAGGTACAGATCTACACACAGATCTTTTAAAAAGACTAATATCTTTATTAGTAAACAGTTAGAACAAGGGTAAATATCAGTGTAAGGCCAAAATGTTTTCATTCGTAGTTCATAATGTATTTACTGACCCTTTTATAATGAATTTTTACTTGCTCTTATGATTGTTTTCAACGTTGCATTCTCCTTTTCTACATTGCCTACTGATACCTCTAGGAGCACAATTCTTGCATATTTTAGATCCAACATTAATGTTCATTCTTTCACATAGCTAAAAAATCCCATTTTTCTTTGTAGCATTTGCACCTATACCGTTTGGAGGAATTTATTTGCCACTTGAAGTTCTACCAAACAGATGTCATTGCTCACCTCTCGTCCTCGCCTACGATCAGGCACATTTCTCTGCTCTTGTTTCCATGGAACAAAAAGATCAACAGAGAGAACAAGGTATGCTATGAACATAGCATTTCAATGTTATGTATATATACATACTATTTTCATCAGCCTGTAAGTGTATTTACATCAGAAGGGAAACAATATCCACTAGGTTTTATGCTACGTTCTTAGGAGTGTAAATCTTACTGGTCTAATCACAACACTGGAAACCAAGAATGCTTCAGTTCTACGCCTTGTGCTACCACAGACTGTCTTTTTCATTTAAACCATTTGTGGCAGCTCTACCTGTGAAAATAGGGGCAATCTTAGTTTCCTACTTTTAATTTTGGGTTGCTGAAGGTGTTTGTTAATTAGGGTTAGTAAAGCATTTAGAAGATCAAGTCTGAGTAGATTATTACTGAAAACCCGTGTAATGGAAAATAACTCTTCTAATGTGTGTTAAATGCACTTCTTTCATTTAAAAATATTCACTTGAAATGTTTTGTCTCATCATCTTGATATTTTAGAATATATTAACACTTGAGCATTCCCCTGCTAGACTAAACTTACAATCATATGTATCCAAGTTATTGCTAGTCCTCTAGTCCACAAGGAAGTGGCCCTAAATGAGATTTTGGCCATATAAATAGCTTTCTTATGAGAAGTGTTTGGTCACAGAATAGTGCTGGCAGGTTTTCACTGAAGACCTGATTTAGGAACAAAATAAGAAGAAATATCTCAGTTTGGGGGAAAAAAAAGCAGGGGGGGGGGAACTCTAGCAATTTGTGGAATATCATGGTCATTCAACAGTTATTACAGTTATTGTGTATTTATGTATTTATGCTTTTAAAGATTGCTTCRGTACTCTCATGGCTTTTTTGTTATTAATGTACAAGTTAGCTAGGCTAAGGATAACTTAGGCATGCCTACCTGAAATGTAGTCACATCTTTATCACATATTGTAAATATATCCAAAGAAATTGTTCCACCACCTCAAATTTCCATAATCAGCATTATGCCCAGGGTTGTTTGATTCCAGTGATGCTGTAGCGCAAACTCAAAATAATATTGCACTGACTGAGAATCAGGAGTCTGCAATGCATAATATCAGGGCTGTAAATTTTATGTGCAAGAAATTTATGTAAAATTTATGTGCAAAACCTTCATTTGGTCCTTTTTCTTTTTTTTCTTTCTTCCTTTTTTTTTTTTTTTTTTACTCAGTGCTCCAAATATACTCATCTTCCAGTGGTGCCATGTAACATTTTTCTCTTCAAGATTGCAGGCCAGATCCTGGCCCCAAATCCACATGCTTTGTGACCACCCATCTGTCACACAGAAACTGATCGTCTTCCGTTTTTCCCTTTTTCCAGTGCTAGGTTTTTCTATGTACAGTATTTCCAGCGGTCTACAGAGCTGCCAAAGTTCTGAGGTAGAAATGCACTTTAGCTCCTCCCCCCCCCCTTTTTTTTGAAGTGAGTATGCTCAATGTGATAAAGAATTTCTCTCTCTAAATTAATACTTTCTTAGAGCACAAAAAATAAGAAAAATGTAGAACAATGTAACTTTTTATGAAGAGAATACCCAGGTCTGCTGGGTATGATGAGAGTAAAACGTTTGAAAGCAAATATTCTCTAAACATAGTGTGAAAGAACAGACACCTTTTGTTTTACTACTCTCCTTTTAGCCCACAAACCTTCTGGGATTCTTGGTGTGAATACATTTTCCATGGCTCGTGCAAGGTCCTTGGGAAAGTCCCTCCACTTCCATTACCTCCAGAGTCTGACAAGGGTTCTGCATCCTTATACTGGCACCTTTTTTTCTCTCAGGGACTTTCTTGTGTTTGTGTGTTTTTCAAAAAATGTGTTGAATTATTTCTCTCAAGCTTCTATTCCATAATTATCAGCAGGAAGAACATTTCTTTTAACTGGACATGGTCTGATATACAACTTCTGAGTTTGTGTATTCCAAATAAATACTGATTTTTTAATAACAACAGTAGGTTGCAAAGCATTAACAATGTTAAACGTTTTTTGTTTATCAGAGGGTCTACTCTTAAGTGTCAAGCAAACAGGCAGTTTAGAGCAGTGACAGCCTTTGACAAATGAGTGAAGTGCCTCTTACCTTACAGATGGATTATGTATTTCACTTTCWTCATTTGGAGAGGTTTTGGAACAACTTAAAAATTTTCAGACTCTGGYAACTGACTTTTTTAGCTTCCTTTATGGATGTGATTGTAACTGCACAGAACTGTCTTCTCCCATTCTTTTGTCTTTTGATAATATCTTGTATGAAAGTCAGAAATAACCCAGTATAATTTCCAAACCACAAATGTGGCAAGTAGTTAAACCTTTTTTTATTTTTCCTATTACTTGAATGTGAAAGCTCCTGTATGTTGTTGCACAAAGATGACAAAATTCCAGTCAGAGTCCTTTCCTTCACCCAATAAATTTGAAATTTTTTGAAGATGGTTTTCTTTCAGTCATGGCATAGACATAAAGGGCAACCAAAGAGTTTTTCCTTACTTTCTAAGTGTTAATGTGAAATATGCAACATAAATTTTACTTGCAGGAATTTAGATGATTACTCCTAACACTTCATTGATGAATTTGCCGGTTCAAAGTAAAGTAATGTTTCTTACAAAGACCAGTTTCCAATAATTTGATGAAAGTWCTGCCTGTATTTCATATATCTATAATCTCATATCTCAAAGCACCKATTGATCTAAATAGTGCAACAAGAAAATAGGAAGCAAATGGTTACTATACCTGCGTGTTGTTTACTCCCCACAAAGTTCTCAGATCGCTTTAGAAATATTAGTGGTTCGTTACTTGATAGCGTCTACTGAATGTTAAGGGAATGGGGGGTGGTTAGTTTATATTAATGATTTGTGATTTGTTAACACTACTTACTGCTGTAATTATTTGATTTTCATTTTTTTGAAAGCTTTATGGTTGTATTTATTTGTTGATAATAATTTAGCAAACCAGATAGCCACACCAAATCACACTTCTAAACTAGTATTTGGGCCTGGGCCTGGCAAGAACATGTATACATAAATATACCTACATATTTTTATACATATATAGTTTATATATAAGCATATATATAATCATATATACGAAAGTGTCAAAAGTTTTAATGTAAAACTTTAAACTTTAGTCATAATGCTTTTAAAAAAATTTCTAGATTAAACTGTCAGGTTGTTATCACTGCTACTTTGCTAGAAAAGTGTATCCTTTCTAAATTTCTCTTCTGTCTTACTTAGCTCTGCTGCATTGATTCTATATATATTTGCCACTACTCTCACTTTTGCTAATTCTCCAAATAAGCACTCCAGTAGACAGCTGCATCTCATTGATTAGTGTAATCAGCTCTGTGTTAGCTCTACTGAATATGTATTAGCTTAAAGGGAGACCTGCTGTGGCCCATGTCATTTCATTCCTTCTCTCTTTGTTCCTCCCTTTCCAAGTACCTCATGCACATACAGAGCAGTGACAAAAACTGACAGAATTTAGAGGTATCTGTGACCTTTTCAATTTAACCTCCCCTCCCCCCCCAAAAAAAAAACATTAACCAACCCTCCCCTCCAACATCATTAACACGTGCAATTAAAAAGTATCATGGAAAAAGCCTAGAAAATCCAAAATCAGAGGAACTATTTATAGTTTTAGACAATTAAAAACAGATTATTTAGTTGTTCCTAAATACTACACTTTAAACTTTATACCATCCAACCTACYATGAGATTCTGGCATTATGATGCTGTCACAGAATCACAGAATGGTTGAGGTTGGAAGGGACCTCTGGAGATCATCTAGTCCAGCCCCCCGCTCAAGTTGCATAGAATCACAGTGCTCAGGAGCACACTGCATAGAATCACATCCAGGCGGTTTTGAATATTCCCAGAGAAGGAAACGGGGCAACCTGTTCCAGTGCTCTGTCACTCTCACAGTAAAGAAATTTTAACTGATGTTCAGGTGGAACTTCCTGTGTTTCAGTTTGTGCCCATTGCCTCTTGTCTTGTCACTGGGCACCACTGAAAAGAGTCTGGCCCCCGTCCACCTTACACCCTCCCTTCAGATACTTTTACAGGTTGATAAGATGCCCTCTCAGTCTTCTCTTCCCCAGGCTGAACAGGCCCAGCTCTCKCAGCCKTTCCTCATGGGAAAGATGCTCCAGTCTCTTAATTACCTTTGTAGCCCTTTGCTGGACTCTCTCCAGTAGCTCCATGTCTCTCTTGTACTGGGGAGCTCGGAACTGGATGCAGTACTCGAGATGTGGCCTCAGCAGGGCTGAGCAGAGGGGGAGCAATGTTAAACAAGCCTATACTGGTGCATGGGGGTTATTCCTCTCTGGGTGCAGGACCTTGCACTTGCCTTTGTTGAACTTCATGAGRTTCCTCTCTAGCCTGTCCAGGCCTCTCTGAATGGCAGCACAGCCCTCAGGTGTATCAGCCCTGCTTTCATGAAGTTCAAAGCTAGAAAACATGTCATGAGAGGTAGAACTCAAATGAATGTAAGYCTGTCTTTTCTCCTGTTGCAGTAAAGGRAAAACTGTTTTGCCAAAAACGTGGTGATACTTCAAGAAAAATTGAGTCAAGAAAAGTTTTGCAAATAGGCATAAGTCCTCCCTATTTTTCCACTATTGAAATCACAGAGGTGGTTTAGACCCCTAATGAATTCATATACTTGTGAGGTAAACACTGAAATGAGTACTGGTTATTGAGATCTCCCAAGTGAAGTTCATTTAGTCCTCCTCCATAGAGAATGGTTTAGAGGCAACTAAATATTCTCTATTTAATTTCATAACCCTATGTCTATTTTGTCTGATTTTGAATGAATTAGGCTTTTTCCATGCTTTCAAAACAGTAAGCATGCTGCAGCTATGCAAAGCTGTCACTAGAGAAAGATGTTCATTAAAATGATGATAAAGAGGAAAGAAATTATTGAACAATAGAAGTTTTGTAGATGTCTTTGAGCAAGAATTTGACATCTAGTAAGTCATCCTTCTTGATAGGAATTGAGATTTTTTGGATGAGGTTGTGTAAGATGGGCTCTACAGGGGATTGCATGTGGCATTGCCAAGCTTGGTGAAGATGGGAMTGAATTGGAACACAGAAATGCAAAAAGGTTAATCTAAATGTCAGACATCCAATGGGAARATCAATCCTATCAAACTATTTAGCCTTCAGCGGAACATAGCTGTTTCAGGGATTTGCWGGTAGATGGTTGGCAGTCAGTTTGGTCTTTGCATTATGTATAATGAGACATTGCAGATGCTTTCTAGCCCTCAAAAATGCCTGGAAAACACTTTTCACATAGGAACCATTTCCTAAACAGTACACTCAAATATGATTGGAGCACCCTGTAAGAAATGAAAGCCTGCAAAATAAATTCATACCATTTTCATGAAATAATGTATTGAATGARGACAGGAGTTTTGAATAGCACCTTAAGGATACTGTTTCACAGTTGATGATCGTAGCAGGTATCTTGCATCCAGGGCTGTAGTGTCAACATGCTGCATTAGTAACTCCTGCTATACATATATGTTGTACAAATTGTGGAGCTGCTGTCTGGTTGTTGGACATACCTCCATCTGTTTAGTCTTCATCTTTYGTGGTTCCAAATTCTGTTGGTGGTGAAGCAAAATGATATCTGAAGTAGGCAGAGTCTGTTTCTTCCTTGCTAACCACGGGGACCACGGTAATACCAATAGGGTGAGAGCGGTATCTTTTTTTTCTAAGCCAGGCCTTTCTGTCTTTTTGCAATACTTGATTATCACAGGTCTTACAAGAACTGATGTGTCCAAATAATACATAAAACTTAACTCTCTGATTGTGATATTGTAATAACTGTTGCAGACAGGGTAACTCTGCCCCTTATCAAATATTTTGCTGTTATAGCATCCCCTAAGTGATATGTTTGCCAAAAAATAGCAAATGCTACTGTTCAGCTACTCATCCTGTCTCTCAGCATGTGTTACAGCATTCAGTGATACATGTAGATGCCACCTACTGAAATATCTCTAATGCTGCAACCCATATGTTCCTGTTGCTTTCATGCTGACAGGAAATTTTGATCTTGATAACAAGGTCACATATTTGATTTCTCCAACAAGTGCTAGCAGTAATGTTAGATATTCTTCGTGTGGCTAGACAGTCTAGGCTATTCCTAGAATTGTAGTCACTCAGGAAGGGTACTAGGAGAGAGAAAGCTAACAAAGATTCAGCAAATCATCAATAACATTAAATACTGGCTTTGTTTATATATGAATTCAGCCAAGTTAATTACAAGGGGCATTTGAATCAAAATAGTGTTTATTTTGTATGATCTGATTTTAAGTGTTACTGCTATTCCAAATGGGACTTGAATACACAGCCTCCATTTGCTCCTCTGTGGAGCAGCAAAGAGCACTTGTCATAAATCTGGGATGTAGGGAATGCTTTACCTGTCAACTGCCAAACTGATTGCTGTTAGAGACTGCAGCAGTCTAACAGCTGCATTGTGCACAGTGCAGCATTACTGTTGTCCTTCAAATGATAAGAAATAGCTTGGCACAGGGATGCCTTGTTTGTTTGTTTATTTTACCTTGTTTCCTATGTTGGCAGCTGGGTCATAGGGGAAGGGAGAGCCACAAATTTCCAAGGGTCAGAAAACAATGACACAGGTGCCACAGGCTGTGTGTGGCCAGATTTTGAATTGTCAGAATGAAGCTGTGAGCTTGGGGCCACCACTTCTTAAAAGAGCATTTCTGACAGCCAGGTTATTCGTTACTTAGCCATACTGTTTATGAGGGAGACTTTATGTTACCAGATGTTGGGAGCAGCATCTGAAGCTGTCGGCACTACTCACACACACATATGTGATGTTGAGAAGCCGTYTTGGGGAGGAGGTGGTATATCTTCTATTTGTAAACTATGGGTGGTCAGGTAAGTGCTGATGAGAATGTTTGAAGTTGCACTTTGGCATGAAGTCATATAGCAGATCGTTTTGAGCACTGTTAGTAATGTAACATCCTGTTATCTAAAGAGGATTTCAAGCGCAGTTTGACATGTCTTCTGGTTACTCACTTTGCCTAGCTCATAGCTGGCTTTAGTGATGCTCTAAGTGTCACTGAATGCTCTCTTGTTTTGAAATCTACAGCATTGAATTAGAAACTTGTCAATGCTATTGTCTTCATTCATGATATTTATGCAGGTGTTTTTTAATCTTTGTTCACGTACTAAGGAAAATAAAGAGTAGTTCTTAACCATCCCTGAGACTGTTTCATGGAAGTTAGAGCTTCCCACRCTCCTGTGCTTGTCAACCAGTCAGCAGTGAAATGGCTCCCTGTAGACAGTCTGCAGTAACAAGTGAGAGAGGTGTGACAGTGGTTTTTAATAGCAGTATGTCAGCAGCTGTGTCATCATTTTATTTGATTAGTGTCTGGAGAAATAGCTAAACTGTTGTGCTTTATATAAGATTAATAAGGATGCTTGTGGCATGAGGATAAATACTAGGAAAAGCTKTGACTTCACAGCATGGAGGGCAAAATACCCAACTGAGGAATGGAGCAAAAGTCCCAACTGTGTGTTTTAAAACTGACGTGGACAAAATAGCTACTGTTTTGATGTATGCCCACTGTTAGTGTTAGGACTTCAAGACTGTTTGAATCAGTGTGGTTTTGGCTAGAAAGCATCCAAAATCAAGTTTAACTACAATAATGCAGCAAATTTACAAAATCTTTGATTTAGCTGGGCACAGGAAGATTTTATAATCTGTCAGATTTGCTTTAAAAATGAATGTGATGGATCTTGCTTGAAGTCCTGACCATCAAAATACTTTGCCTGTTAGGAATGTGGGGAAATCCCATTTAAAAAAAACCACCATTATTGAATGGAATTCCCTGAGAGAGAAGAAATCTCTTGCAGCAAAGGTAAAAATTTTAAAATTCAATGAGTTTTAGCAGCTGTCTATTTCATGAAGAAGATAATAGTGCTCATACCAACCTCAAACTATCCATAACAGTGAGCCTAGTGTTTTACATTCAACTCAGAGCCTAAAAAAATAAGTTAACAGACATTGTGCAAAAATGGAGGCAGTACAGTCATAAGGTGATAAGTAAGGCTACAAAGATGATCAGAGGGTTGGAGCATCTACCCTACRAGGAACGGCTGTGAGAGCTGGGCCTCTTCAGCCTGGGGAAGAGAAGACTGACGGGGGACCTCCCCTGAAGGGAGGGTGTCAAGAGGAYGGGGACAAGCTCTTTTCAGTTGCCCCGTGTGACAGGACAAGAGGCAATGGGCAGAAAYTGAAGCACAGGAAGTTCTGCCTGAACGTGAGGGGGAATTTCTTCCCTGTGAGAGTGACAGAGCACTGGAGCAGGTTGCCCAGAGAGGTTGTGGAGTCTCCTTCTCTGGAGATCTTCAAGGCCTGCCTGGATGCAACCCTGTCTACCATGCTCTAGATGATCCTGCTAAAATTGTTTATGAAAAGCAATTGCTTATTGAATTAAATGAAAACTAGTTAGTCTCAAGTCATTCTTAAAAACACAAAGAAATGCAAATTTAYGTTCTGAGTTTTATATCCCAAAGAATGAGATATGCCTCTGTGGTAGTTTTTAGGTCCAGGCTTCCCAGCATCGCCTGCTTCAGGGATCACATCCCCAGTTCTCTGCCAGTCTGTAGCTGTAAGAGAGGGCAGCGTGCTACCAGAAGTGTGACTGCTCWGTTGTAAACTTTTAATGCAGTTCWTGTCTAAGATGCTTTCTTCTTTTAAACAGTTGATATATTGCATTGTGAGGCCTTTTGTAAATCCAGTCAGTACCTGCTATCTGCTTAATTAAGTTAATTGGCAGAATATGGATGTTAGTGAGTTTTCCTTTGAAAATAGGATCAGTTAATTGTGTTCTTAGTTATTCTATCACAGCCTGAATTCAGCAAGGTGAACCCTCAGATTATGTCAATGAGTGTGATAAGAAGTATATTCAGTTGCCACTTCTGCTGTACCTTTCTTAAGTTCTTGCACTTTGTCAACTTGTTTTACAGTATATTTTGAATTGTAGAGTTGGACAACTCTGTGCTGATTATTCCCACTGAGTTTCTTCAAGGAGCTAAATTCTCTTAAAATATTCATTTCCATACTTTCGTCTTAAAGCAGTATCTGGAGCTAAAGTTGATTAATCTCCAGCTGTTCTATACTTTATTTGCAGTTAACATGGCAAAAATATTTGAGGAATTACTCGTTGTAAGCAGTAGGGGGCAACATTTCCATGAAATTTGTAGTGTTTTGACTTTATTTCTAACCTGCAGAGCAGAAAATGAAAAATGATTTTTTTTGCAGTTGTTGTCAAGCGGTCTGAACCAAATACTGACTTTACCACATTAAAAATGCGGATTTTATTTCTTCTGTTCTGCTCAGTGAGACAGAATGTTTAACTATAAATGCTGTAACTTTGTGCTGACAGCATGTTCTCTGCTGTGCCTTTTTGTTGACAACGTATGTTTTCTGAACTGCAGAAAATATTTTAAACAATATATATCCAATAAATGCAATAAACTTTCAATAATCCACTGCTGTACTGTTAGGTGGTTTATCCAGGTTTCTTTGTCCTTTGGCTTTGTTGAAATGAATACTTAAGCTAARTCATTAAGGTTTCTTATACAGAAAATTTAATTCCTTGATTGGCTGTCAGAGGTTCAGCAATGACCTGCACAATTCTGAGAATCCCACCAGTCACTCAGCAACTTTAACTTTTGTTTTCTAATGAAATAGAAGCAAATTGCTGACTTTAATTAAGTTTACTGTGCTTTTCTCACTAGCTTATTGATGGTGATGAATGATGGCTGCTTTTTTTAAAAAATGTGGCACAGTGCAGGGTGTGCATATAAAGCAGAGGCATTAAGATATGTGTCAGAAAGCAAAGCCCCAGCAGAGAGGAGAGAGGACAGAAGAGCAAGAAGCAGCTACACAGTAATGCTGGAATGTGACAACAGTAATGGTCTTTCCTTCAGACTCAAGACAGTCTTTAAACTGACCTCTTAACCCATATATATGATGATCTTGGCTTCTCAGTTATGTTAATTCACAGTTTGAGTCTAAAATCACCATAATTGCTTCATTTCTTAATACTGTTATCAATATATTTTTATTTATTTGACTGCAGAAAACGAAAAGGAGTGAAAAGGAATTACACTAACCCAAAAAGGCAAAAAAGAAAAAAATATATTGCGCATATCTGTGTCAAAGACAGGAAGGAATATTTCAACATTCTAATGCTTTCTGCTGTTCTAATATTCTGTCTCCTGGAAATTTTTTTTGTGTGTTACAAAATGGTAGTGTTCTCTTAGAGGTCTCCCTTCCTCCACTGTGACTGTCTCACACTAGAAGCCATCAGTGCATTCCCCTCTCCCTCTCTTCTCTCACACATCAAAATAGGGAAGTGGTGTAAATCATTTGTGGTGCTCTGATTAAAGGGTAAGACATTCTGCAGCACAGTTTGCTTCCGGCATTTTTTCTTTAGCCAGCTATTTTTTAACTGTTTTTCACAGCTAAATCTTTTTGTTGTTGTTTTTTGTTTCTTGTCTCCTTGTTTCTTCTCTGCTTCAGCGGTGATCCCCTTGACTGACTCTGAACACAAGCTGCTGCCTTTGCACTTTGCAGTCGATCCTGGGAAAGACTGGGAGTGGGGAAAAGATGACAACGATAACACCAGACTGGCCAAGTAAGACCTTTCTGTAACTTCAGTATTAAGCAGTAAAGTGTCTTGAGCCATACTTGATCTAAGTCTTGGGACATCTGCTAACAGTGAGAGCTTTGTTCATGTTTCCTTGTCACATAGGAAGCGCAAAGATCTTGCCTTTTTCTGGCAATCTTTGCCTTCAAAGATTGAGTACATCTTTGAAGAGACGGGTAGGTCTCCAGCCCACAATTGTAACTCAGGCTGCTGTTAAGCTCAGTGGTATAGCCTCTCCCTGTTAAGAAGTATTGTTTTTTCTTTCAAGGTGTTTTTAATTGTTTGTTCCTCCTTTTTTTTATTTCATCCTCAGTTTGATTCTGTCTCTTGAGGCAAAGCTTAACCTTCTGCACAGCTATATGAATGTAACGTGGATACGCATACCATCTGAAACACGGGTAAGGTAAACTTCCCCCTTGGACTAAACAAGATGAGCAACACAAGCCGCACCAAGGTGTTGTACAGGGTAGGCTGCATGGTCTGGCTACCTGCCTGGAGCCACACAAGTGCGCTGCCAGCAGAGAGACAAGTCCCTCATGGCTCATTGCCATTGCAGTCAGGCTTATAAATTTTCTAGTTATGAGCTTTAAAAACACAATTGCTGTATATTTTTTTGCAATTCATACGCTATTCTGAAATGTATTTTCTAGTCTAATCTTTCTGTTACTTATTTCAGTGCTCCCTGTAGTTTAGAAAAACCTTAAAATAGACCTTTACTCACCACTGTTTTCTCAGAACTTTGGCTTGCTCTCCTAATAAATTGGTTAGGTCACCAATTCCAAGTCCTTTCTTTTTTTATGAGAATATATTTGGACCCCTGGATGACTCTTAGTTCAGAGAGCAGCTGACAAAAGGCCACAGACTGCCACTGAACTGGATCCTGCTTCTTTGGGAAAGCTATTTCAGAACCATGCCCAGCTGGCATCTCATCAGCTAGAAGTTTCTTTGCTAATTACACTGAAGAGATTGAGGGGTTAGTCTGGAGGCAAAAGGTTGCTAGGAGAGGATGGAGGTGATTTAGGCAGCTTTCATAGATGGGATTTGAAAGGAGGAATGAAACACAACGGGAAAAGGAGTTTAAGAAGCAGAAAGAGGAAGAAAAAAATCTATTTTCTTTAGTTTCACCCTAAAGGGTTAGCTACCACAGCAGAAGAGGCAGAATGATCCTGTATTTTTAAGCTGTGAGCCTGAAAACTAGTGTGACCTGAGCTGCCTTTCCCTGCTCAGACTTCCCGCACAAGTACGGTCAGGTCACTTCAGCACTCCTTCCCTTCTCTGCCAAGTGGGTGCCAGCTCTGCTCACAACAGGGTGACAGGGTGCACAGGACTCCAGAGACAGAGGCTGTTTAAGTACCCAGGGGAGGTAGACATGCAAACACATTTCTGCAGCAGAAATATATACACCTGCRGAGTTCTTTGAGTCTGAATCATTACAGTTAGTTAAATATTTCATATTTATCTTTACCAAATTGTGGCTTCATAGTGCCTGAATACATTCATATTAGCCATTGCAGCATATGRGTAGACTCAGACTTTTCATCATTGCACTGAATTGGCCTCCTTTATTAGAAAGAAGTAAAGTTCTGGACTATGTTTTAAACATTGCTTTAAAAAGCCAAAAAACCCAGCAATAATAAATAAGTTTTATTGATTGCTACTGTTCATAGATGAAATGAGTTTCCAGGTTTGATTTTGTTCTAGTCCTGCAGCAGAGATATTTTACAGTTCAGTGTGATTTGCAACATCCAGAATAACTAACTGTTTCCAATCATTGACAAGATGCATTAGGATTCTCTCCATCACTTAACTCTTTTGTCACAATCCTCTCTAGTGCTTTTATTGTCTCAGTACCACTACCCATTCAAATAAATTAAAGATGCCGATACTGCTGCCTCCTGAGAAGGAAGGATTGATGTAATATAATGTAATATTAAACACTAGATATGATTGGGATTAGATACAGTTTACTTGTTTGCTCCCTCTGCTAAGTTCTAAACAGGTGAGTTAGATACAGAATTATCAAGATATTCAAAAGCAGAAAACAACTAACAAATATTTTTTAAGGTCAAAGATCGCATACCATTTTTACAAAGCAAAATTTTCTTGGAGATTGCTATTCTTACACACTCACAACTTCTTTGTTCAGGTAAAATATGTATAGTTGATAGCTGTTAAAGGTATCATCTTCATATGTATGTATGTATTTCACAAAACTTTCAGGGTGCCTAATGGACTGATGAAATAGAAATTCTTCTACATTTGCACCTGTATTTCTAATACCATTATGGTTGTAATGAACTTGCAGATCAAAATCAGAGGTCAAATACCAGCTTCTCTGAGAAAGAAACATCTTTTTTACTTCTTTTAGGTCAGGCTACCAAGTTTAAATTCTTCCCTGGCCTTGCAGGATCCTAACTCCACTCCTACAGTTRCAGAAAACTTTCTTGCATTCAACTTTATCTGTGAAATTTCACGGATTTGGTAAACAGGCAATGTCTGAGAGAAATTGCCAAGTTTTGCTAAGCATCAGTAGAGCATTTCAAATTAGAACTGACTGTAAACTGATGCAGTCATGCAAAACTGCTACTGAGAAACAGCTTTGGTGTGAAGTCTGTTTTGCAAGACTACTCAATGAACAGAGCCAAATCTTACAGTGTGGTAGGATTCTTTTGCTTACATTTTCAAGGAAGATGCTTTGTGACCTTACATAAAATAAAAGTTGGAGCTCAGAATTTTGATGTCAGTTTTATCTACCCTTTATTTCTGATAACAATAAATTTGCATCATTATATTCCTCAACTCACTCTGTGATAGATATTCAATATTTCAGGCAAGATGTTTAGCTCTGATGTGTTATAACTTTGATTTTTATGCATTAGAGAACGCAGATAATGAAGAGATTAAATAAGCTGTTTTGTGAACATCATAACTTTTGAAAGATTACTACGTACAGATTTGTGTTCTGCATCCTCCTAGCACCTTCCAGTAGAACATCATTTCCCTTCCATCACAATAACAACACTTTCTTTCCATGCTCTCTGTCCACCCCCTGGCTTGTTTTGTGGCCGTTTCCAAGTGAACGGCCAGTCGGCTAGTCAGTACAACCATCGAGCTCATGCTGCGGCCTCCCCCTCAACAGGAGTACAAACATGGGACTCTACRTTTTTCAGACACTGATTTTTTGAGTGCCCATATGACCTCTGCTCTGCAAGTGGGCTTGAGATGAGCCAAAAGCTACTGTAGGAAGAAAAAAGGAAGTACATATCCCAGCCAATTAAGCTTTATCTTGTGAAGAAACCAGTCTAAAATGTCAGCATAAAAATTAAAAAGTATGCATAAAATCAATGTCAAAATCTACATTAGATTTATTTACTTGCACAAAGTCCTTGTGTGAAACTGGCTTTGCTGTATCTAATTATAACTAATTTTCCATAACAGGCCCCTTTGGCTCAACCAGAGTCCCCTACAGCTTCAACAGGGGAAGATGTTCAGTCTCTGGCTGACTCTATGGACTCAGACCGAGAATCCATCTGTAGTAATTCCAATGGCAATAATGGCAAAAACAGCAAAGAAAAAGAGAAGGACAAACAGAGGAAAGATAAAGACAAAAACAGGACGGATTCAGTTGCCAATAAAATTGGAAGCCTCAGTAAAACCCTGGGAATTAAGCTGAAAAAGAATATGGGTGGTCTTGGAGGCCTGGTGCATGGCAAAATGAGCAGAGCTAATTCAGGGAATGGAAAAAATGGTGATGCTGTAGAGAAAGTCAAAGAGAAGAAGTCTAAGTCTCGAAAAGGGAGCAAAGAGGAGACTGGACAGTCTGCAAGCAGTCCTCCATCTGAAAAGACCACACCATCTCCTACTGAAAAAGCTGACAACTCACCCATTGAAAAGATGAACATTAAATCCTTCTCTGACAAGCAGCCTGACCCATGGAAGTACAGCACTGATGTGAAACTCAGCCTGAATATTTTGAGAGCTGCCATGCAAGGTGAACGCAAGTTTATTTTTGCTGGCCTTCTTTTGACCAGCCATAGGCATCARTTCCATGAGGAGATGATAGGCTATTACCTGACCAGCGCACAAGAGCGTTTCAATGCAGAGCAGGAACAGAAGAGAAAGGATGCTGAGAAAAAGGCTGCACTGAATGGGTCATCTGGTAGGAAACYGGAGCAAGAAGCATATTCAAAAGAGAAGTTAGAAACATCTCCTCAGGATAGGGCATCACCAGTCTTGCCTCAAAGCCATACAACTCAGCTGGTTTTAAAATTTAAAGATCGCACTAGTCCCACTCCAGGGTCATTTTCTTCACCTAGTAATGGTGCTAAGAAAAGTGGACCCATTCCGGTATCTGCCCACTATAGCCATACACCACCTGTTCAAAGGCAAAGTGTCATCCATTTGCATGATGTCAACTCCAAGCCATCGAGCTTCCAAGATGATACCTATAAGCCAGTGGTTGGCACCTTAAAAACCTGTGCCACCTATCCCCAACAAAACAGATCACTGTCTTCACAGAGCTRTAGCCCAGCCCGGATATCTGGTATCCGTACAGTGAACACGGTAGAATCACTGAGCTATGCTATGCCTACTGAACACAAGTCTCAGACATATACAAATGGGTTCAATACTGGCGATATTAGAGACAGCTTAGAATATGTTGATGACGATGCTCCTCAAACCTGGTTGAACAATGATAAAAATCAAGGCAGAAGCACAGTTTGCCCAATATATTCCATCCAGCAGAACCGCTGTAAGAAGGAGAACTGTTCCTTTTACGGTCGTCCTGAGACTGAAAATTACTGTTCATACTGCTACAAAGAAGAGTTAAAGCGCCGGGAGAGAGAAAGCAAGGGACACAGGCATTGAGGATTCTTCTGTGACTACTTAGTTTCATCATTTTCTTACTTACAAAGTAAACAGTGTTGAATTGCAGTAGAAGGAACCCTTAAAAGAAAAAAAAAGCATTAATGAGTGAAGAGTGTCCAGCTTTTCACTTTTCTGGGGTGATGAGGAGATAATAGGATTAATTTATCATAAAAATTTGTTGTTTTCCATTTTGTCAGTGTCTTTTTTACATATACTGGTAAGCTGAAGGGTTATCTACTCCTTTGTCAGTGCTGTGTATATGTTTGGTCAAAAATTTACTAATGGTGCCTGAATTTACACTGACATCACTCAGGTAGTAAAATGATAGGGGAAAGTATAATACTGGAGATGTGGTGTTGCAGTGGGGTAGTGTCTGCCTTGTAGACATCTGAAATTATATAGCTATTATAAGAGTATTTTTTCTTCAGTAAAAAATAAATTTTTCATAGCCCCCCTTCCTTTTTTTAGAAGAGTAGTGATTTTGCATATTGCACATTCTTAACATAGCAGCATACTGCATTACTRTTGTTTGTACTTACTTTAATCTGAAATGCAATGACTTCAGGAAAATGGGAGTGAAGGTCTGAATTCATGAGGTCTGTAGCTCTTCTTAATTGTGAGTTCTTATCAGTTATTTCTACGTTTCAATAAAAAGGTAGAGATGAGCCGTTCTTCTTTGTTCTGAATTTTAAAACAGGTTTTATGAAAAATATATTATGGCTTGCAAGACTTCATGTCTGAAAACCCCTATGTAACACAGTTTTGGGCACCTGAATTTCAGGTGGCATTTTCATTGCTGTTAAAATGGAGAAAAACATTAAAATCAGCTAATTTTTTTTTTTTTTTTTTTTTTTTTTAGATTTGCAACATTTGATTGATTTGATTTGATTGAGCTGAATGAACTGTTCATCAAAACAAATGTATTACATCAATTAATCCTCTTAGTCATTGCCTGGATTTAATCATTATTTATTACTGGGCAATAGCTATTGCAAAGGTAATTACTTCTAAGCTTTGCTTGAGGACTGTTGGCTCCACCTATTTCTGTGTCTTCTCCTAGAGTGACTTGCGTGCCCACCAAGAGGTTGCAAGGTGGCTATAAAATACCTCTAGTATGAGTGCTACTGCTAGCAGAGATTTCTATGAGTTTTGTTATCCATGTAGTTGCATGAAAGTATATGCAATACTTTCAAAAGTAACTTTGCTCATAGAAACATTTCTGTAAAGCAAATACCAGAAATGCTGTTAAAGCAGATGTATGAGATTAGCAGATTTCTTAAATATAGAATTTGTATTTTTTACACCTCTTAGCCATCAACCAGCATAATGTAATAAGAATAGATTTTTAGTGTTGTTACATTTGTAGTTAATGGTCATTTACTTTCTATGTACATTTTTGAAAAAGGGTTCATTCTCCACAAATAGATAAAGTACTGCCTTCAAGACTTCTTACTGTCCGGAACACAACATAAATGATTTCTGTTCCATCATGTTCTCTATGGAATAGTGAACTTTTCTGGCCTGCACAAAATAAGAGTCTGATTCTCCTCTGYCATTTCTTAACATGTGTGGCATCATTTGACTTGAGTACAGTTAATCCTAGTTAACCTTAAAGCCAAGTACAAAATAGTCGGTGAAACAAGATACRCTCATGCAGATGTGTGCTAACTTTCAGGAAAATCACATAAGCATTTGCTAATGTCCCACTGAAATTTGTGGAACTGAACACATGCTTAAAGTTGCCCATGTGTTTAGGTTTTCTGCTGAATGGAATATTAAAAGAATAGTTTCAAAATAAGTCCCACTATCTAGCCCAAGAAAGTCATGGTCTTTGCCATGTTAGCTGTTTCATGAATCCAGACCTGTACTTCGTATTTCTTGCAGTATATTGAGCATACAGTGAATTTTGCATTCATTCATAAAAGGGAAATACTGGCAAGCTTAATGAGAAGTTAAAACTCCATATAACTTCTGTCTTTAAGGTAAGCAGACTCTGAAAACCATGTCTCCAGTTGTGTACACTGGTATGCAGTTTCCTTTTTTGGTTACCAGTTGTGATTACGTAGATGTTCTTATTGCCAGAGAAACCTGTGATTTCAGATCATGTTGAAACAAACTAAATCACGTGAAAACAAATCAAACATTATACTTGATCATATTTGTTACTGAGATGAAGAAAACTGACAGGATTAAACTTCATCAAATAAGGAAACATTAAAGAATTTTTAGAGCATTAGAGTAACAGTAGCCTCTGATACTTTGAGAAATGCTTCTGTATAAAGTTGCACTTACGAAATAGTTCATTAGCAGCAAGCTACACCAGCCCATGTATTTGAGTCAGTTGTATCCTTTCCAAATTAGGAAAAAATAACAGCACATATGAAAAAACAAGTAATTATCAAGAGATTTTACCGGTTCTCCTTCTAAAAAGTTGTTCCTGTAGTATGTTTTTAAGAGGTAGTACTCAAAAAAGAAAGTTTACAGAGGGTTGGTATGTAGATACGTAATGACTCTGTTCTAAATTACCAAATAGATTGTGACTGTTTACTAGATTATTTTGAAAAATTAATTCATCTTTTGAATATTAACAGGTTTGTCTGAATAGGACAGCAAATTTCATACTGTTCAATGCCCTCCTGAATGCACTCAAATATTTCCATAATTATTTACTATTGCTAGTTTGCTCATTTTATTATGTGAAATAATGATAGAATGCTTTTTAGTTGTATCTGTTTCCTCAGAATCCTTTTCATAGTAACTCTTTAAATRACTTGCTTAATATTATTACTTTCTTTTAGAACTCTTTTTTATTCCATTGTTGTTTAACATTTGATATTGGAAAGAAGTTTCAGGCCCACAAAGCAATATGACAACTATAATCTTACCCGTGTTTTCCTAGTAGTTGTCCTCTTTTTCCTCAGACATACTACTATAACATTTTCTTTCTTATTTCTGAGCAGATGTGTCACTATTTGTGGCAGTTGTTTAATGATGAAACCATATTTGGTATTAAACAGTCCAAACGTGCAGAAATGGTGCCTACCCCTGAAGAAATTTATTACAAACTGTGTAATGAATGTCCCATTTAATGAAGAGTCTAACTGTAAGAGGAAATTTTCTATCTATTTTTATCAGAGATAATTAGYAACTGTTCATGACTTGCATTCACCAGCAAATGAAAGAAATCATGTCATTCCTTAGCTAGGTGTGAGAAGGAATAACCTTCCAATCTCTTTTTGCTATTGCACTAAATGACTAACATTTGACTGCTCCTTTGGTTTATTTTTCATTACATTGAAAACATACGTAGCACACAGGTTAATATGTCCTTTTTTGTGCCTGATACGCAAGAGTCCTGTATACCTATTAGAGCCTGATGGAATTACCACTTAGCCCCAGCTGTACAGAGAGTTTTGGTTTGGAGACCCCTATTTTTTTTTGTCTGTTGGGTCAAGTGGTTGCAATATACATGCATGTTTTCATATTTGTATGTGCTTTTTTTTCTCCTTGATAGTGATTCAGCACTGTTGTCCACTTTTGAAAGGTACAGCCTTTTTCCTAGGTAGACTGCGTCTATCCAAAGTAGATCCAAAACCATCAGAAGATACTTAGTTTGGAGGAAGTTGTGGTTCCTTAAATACATGAATGTGCAATTTTTCTAGTTAAAAAAAAATCTTAAACCTATTATGCAATTTTTTCACTTTGTTCATAAACTCTGATACAAAGGTCTGTTCATAACAGAGGAGGCCTGTAATACATAATGGGTTTCAGTCACACTTTATATTAAAGTTCCATTTGAAATGCTGTATGAAGAGTTAATAAATGATCACTAGACTTTAGAAGTATTTTTTCAGACAAGGGTATCGGTTGTAACAGATGGCTAACAAGGAGCTCATTCAGAAGAAGGTGGTATAGATTATCACAAGCCGCTTTTGATATTATGGATCTTAAAACTATTAAGCACTTATTGATGTAGTTCATTAAGCTTTATAAATGCAGTGGTAATATAGCATGTTACCAAGCTTTCTTTAACATTTAGTTCCTTCTTCCTAAGTCAAAGATAACATCAAAAGAATCAGCGAAAGAAAGATGCTGTATTTAGAAATGTTTTGTTGCTTGTGTCTGAAGAAGTTTAAATAGGCCAAGTGAAGCCTTCAATGTTTTCTTCTCTAAAATTGCAAAACTCATCATGTGAGCAGTATTTCATGATACAGGAAGCATTGAGGAGAGATGCTTAAAATAGATTTGCACACTATTTGACTGCAGATCAAACCAGTCTGCTGACGCAATATCAGTCTTTGTAAATACGGGCATATTCAGGGTAATCTACTTCTAGTGTGATGAATGTTTAGATATCAAAAAGTGCACAGCACATATCTGGCAAAATACTGCCCTCCAACTCTCTGATTCTGCAAACAGTTGCACTGGTGCTCAACTTCACCAACGTATTTGGCCTCCCTAGCAGCAAGGAGACTGCTTATTTGCAGGAACTTAACATAAAGGTTTGCAAGATCAAGGTCTGAGCTTTTGGCCTGAGTTTGTTCTCCTCAGGCTGCCTGTTGTTCCTCTTCTGTGGACCGACCGCCAAAGGATTTAATGAGGATTTTGCCTGAGGAGCAGAGGAAAGCAGTAGATCTCTTTGCACTAAATCTGCTGCCTCCTGAACTCTGTGGGCATAATGCCATCAGTAGTTGGGGGCTTTAAATCAGGTGCTTCGTGGGCACGCAAAATAATTGCAAGGTTAATACGAAAGCAGAGAGCAGAGTAAGGGAGTAATGTCTTCGTAACACTGGGAATGTTTCACACGGTTAGAAACCCTTATATTGATAGAAACTACAATAACTTCAAATCAGCTAACGCCCAGAGAAGCAAAATAACTGATGCTGATTGTAGAGGGCTTTCAGCTTAGTGTATTTTAAGTCTCTGTCTGTGTATTTGAGTGTGTTTGTTTTAAGGTATGGCAACGTAACACAGAGGATCACCAAACAGTATACAGCATAGAATTTAAATTATTTCAATAGTAGACACTAGTATATATTTCAATTTACTCATTAATTTCCAGTGTATATGACTAAAAAAAAAAACACTATTGTTAAAAAAAAAAAAAAAAAAAGGACAGAAAACATAAAGGTGTTTGTAAGTATGTTCTGTTTGTAGACTTAAGGCTGTATTATGTTGGAATTTTACAAGCCAAGTTTAAATTGTAATATAGAAATTATTTTTATAATTTTCAAAATATGCTACAGAGCAATATTTTGCGCCTTTATTATAAACAGGGTCATCATTTTAGTAGGTTACATTCAGAAGTGCTGGTAGAAATTAACCATGAAAAGAAAGCTTTGTACATGTACTTGTTATTTCTAACTGCTCTCTGTTGTGCACATCTATGTCTAATAGAGTTGAATATACAAAATTTTTTAATTGAAAAGCTTTAAATTTTTCTTTATATATTTTGGTATAAACCTTAATCCTCCCTATCTCCTTCCACTCTTCCTTCCAGTCCCCATTAATAGCCAATTTTATAAGCTGCTTCTGAATAAATGTTCATCATACCCAAATGAAACATTTCTGCACAGGTATTGACTTGGGACATTCACAGAATACCCTGAATCCACTGAAGTAAGACTGCATTGTTTTTTTTAAAAAAAGAGTTATAGATTTATTATTCCTTCAAAAAGAAAATCAAAAAAGAGTATCAGTGCAATGACTGCAGCAAGAAAATCACTCCAGATTATAGAAATGTCAGTCTCTAATTGGTAGATACATTGTGTCTTAATATATATCAAATATGCATTCTTTTCTTGCAGATCAAAGTGTTCAAATTTTATTTCTTCCTAGTTCTTTGTACTGTTCATATCAATATAGGACAAACTGTGCAAAAAAGACAGAGAACTAATGCGTATGTTGTCAGCAGTCAGTCYAGCTTTTGAATTCTATAGCTGGTGTGATTTGTGTGGGGAGGAGAAAGTTGGGTTGATTTTGCTTTTGCTTTTAAGAATTTCTTATTAAGGCATATATTGCAACCAGAATTTTCAAATCTGGGTGTCTAACATTAGGATCTAGGTTTCACGTAATAAATAGATTGGTTTTAAGAGGTACAGAATATGAATTTCTGTGGGGCCAAGAGCTCTTTCTTGGTTTCAGAAAATCAGGTGAACATTCCTCCAACATATATTCAAGGCTTTTCTTTGTTATTCTACACCTCTTTTAGTCAATGGAAATTACAGTTTATCTTCAGTAATTTTCCGTGTATAAACAAATAATTGTCCTTATTCGTAAAGTGATGGCTTGAATGTGGAGAGACTTGCCTGGTACCAAAATACCATATAATTGTCCATTTAACTGTTGCATTCACAGGGCTAGTGTTCCTCCTGACTTTGGGGGTTGTAAGTCTTTTAATCATGATCACCCTGTTTTGTTTCTTTCCTCTGAAGTCAATACGCTGTTTGATTGGTGTTTTATCTCCCATTACCTAAATGCATGTACTGTACCAAGAGGATTGAAATGGCTGATGCACATTTGCACTGTGGAACACGCGATATGGGTAAAAGCCACCACGTTGCAAACAGCCTTAAAATTACGACTCTCTGGGGACTGAGAGTCACTTAACTGGATGCAGCCTCTGTCCCCACTTCCTCATTTAGCCATGACTGTAAAACACTAGCATGCTGCTGTCTATACAATAATGTGTTTCTATAAAACTGCATATTCTTATGAATAACCTGTAGTTTTTAAAGACATTTTTCTTAAAGCAAACAATTCTTTGATAAGTGGCAACATGTCGGGAAATCTTGATCAAAAAGGAGAGAGAACAGAAAAAACAGGTAGATAAAATGGTGGGTAACATTGTAACAATGGCACCAAAATAATAAAAAAGTGGAAATAGTTAAGATGTGCCAAAAACTATTTTCTGACTACACTGGAAGTTTTGTAGATCTTTCTGTCTTCTAGGAAAGCAGAGAAGTGTTGCTTTGCCATTCATCTCTACATCTAATGTAGTTTTTTACTTTGTTGCAGAGGTTCATTGTTAGGGGAGGAGAAAAATGCAGAGTTTTCTTCCCTRCTTAAACAAAGTGAATTCCACTGTAATGGTAGCTTCATCTGAAATTACGGAGGTATGATACCGTGCTAGAACTGAACAGTGCCTAAGACATTCCTCTGTGTGAGTTGTATTTTTTCCGCCTTTCAAATGCTGCTTAAAAAAAAAAAAAAAAAAGTTAACAAAAAAAACCTTTGTGTGATAGTGAGCCAGTTCTTCCTTTGTTCACATCAATGTAAACGTGAAAATGGAGTATCACTGGAGTTACACTTTACCTCTCAGGCAGCTGAGAGGTAAAAGCTGCCTTTTAGGCATATCATGCAAGTGCTTTGACACAGAATAAAATTAGACTCCTTTGGCATACAAACTTTTCCTGATGAAGCCTGATGTAGTATGTCAGTAGCCCAAGACCAACCTAGCTAAGCTAGGCCAACCTAGCTAAACCAACAGAGCAAGTCAAGTCATTTTTGCCTTTAATACAGATACAGTTCATTCTGGCTCATGGTATCTGAACAGTATCCGTAGTAAAGATGAAGTAGAGCACTGCCTTGTTTGCCTCCAGGTGTAAGTAATGCAAAGCCTCTTTCCCATGCTTTTTGTTAAATATGCAGGAGATGTAGCAGCAAAACATGGCATCTCGGGCTCAGAGTGCCCTATGTCTCCTTTTAATGGGCTTGCAATCAGGTATGAACTGAAACAGCCATGTGGGCGTAATACAAGCGCTCTTGTCTCTAAACTTTGCAAAATGTATGCACTTAWGTTTTAATACTAATAGAAATTAAGCAATGATTTCATTTTAGTTGCTCAAGATTGAGTACTGTAAATACAGTCCTTGTATAATGCACATACAATGTGTGTACAGTACAGAAAATGCTTTAATGCTTTTTCTKTGGAGCCTCTCAAGGAGCTTTGCATGAACATGATATAAATCTCAGTTTAGTCAGCATAAGCCAAGGAGAACAAATAGTATTTAAGCCTAGATTAAATAATGAATGGAATTAGCCACAGTGACCTTAATAGTTCCAAAGCATAGCTGTATTCCAGGCCAACTTGGACAGTTCTGTATAAAACTTTCCAAATGATCTAGATTAGCTCCATACCCTTCCCTGCAGAGGAGCAATTCCTTCCATGTCATTCCCAAGCCTGTTGCTTTTGCCCTGGTAACTCTGCTTTGCATTCRTAATGTACCATTCTTAGCATAATGTTGTTCTAAAATAGTTTTCAAAACTGCACAATACAGGTCCTGTGTTATTACTGGAGTCAGTCTAGAGCTTTATTTTATGTTCAAGTCTTGAGAAAGAAAACGCTGTTACAAACATTTCAGAATCTCTTGAAGTTGACTGTTGCGTGGCTGAAAGCCTTTGTTCTCCTTGGAAGGCCTCCTCCCCCCTCGTTTATGCTTGTGACCGTAACTTTTGTGTACGGAAAAAGTTTGATGAAACGTTGGAAATATCAATGCAGCTTACATTTATTTCTGACATTCAGTATACTTTGTTGTTGTTGTTGCACACTTCTGTATTGTTAAAACCTGATGCCTCTCAGAGAAGTGCAAATCTTGTAGGACAGTCTGAATTGTTATACACAAAAGGTATATACAACTAATTGACCTGACTTTACTGTTGTATAATGTGGCCTCACCAAATTGTCTGTACGTCTTTTTTGCTTCTGCTAATAGCTTTCCTTTCTTGTTCTAATTTCTTGGAAAAGTCCTAAAGCTCTTTGCTCTCATTTCTGCACAATTTTTTTTAAGCTGGTGGTAGACTTTTCATTAAAGATTTGGCCTTCTCTGTTGAGTTTGCTTGTAGAATGGCTTGTCTCCACATACAAGTGTTGAAATAACATGGATGTCATACCCTTAGTTTACAGAAGTTAATTTACTCATTAACTGATGGTCTCTGTTCAAATGTAACCAAAGCTAACTATATAAAGTTTAAAAAATCAGGACAAATAATGTGATAATGTGACTCTTTCTAATAACCTAGAAAACTCAGCATTTTTAAAACTGTATAAATGTACGATAAATATATTTGTACTTGAAGTCCATATTTCAAAGAAAAGATTGTAGTTGACTCTCGCCAGTATTTGAGTAAATGTTAGTAAGCAAGCAAATTTCACTGATTTTTGTTGGGTAAGAGTTCAATTTCTTGGTAGTCAGACCATCCTCCTCATTTTTCAGAGCCTGAGCTTGAGTTTATTGTTGTCTTCTATAAATTTATAGAATTATTTTAGCAGAGATTGATTTAGGATTTTAAAAGAATAATATAATAGATATATCAAAGATTTATTTAAAGCTGAAGTGACTTTTCAGGTTTCTCTTTATTTGATCGCTTTCATGTAAATTTTTATCCCTTGTGAAAAAAGTTAGTTTATCTTCTCCCATTCCCTTCCCTATTTGTAATTTAAAGATGTGATTGGATGTGGTCACTTTGGTCTGCAGACAAAACATTTGATCATTTCTAAGCTGACTGCCGTACCATGTTCAAAAGAAACAAGAGCATTAAATAATGTTAAAGGATAATGAATATTTTTTGTTGTGGAAAGTATGAGTTCTTGAGGACCTTTTCTACATACAGTCTTCATTCTAATTCAATTTAAATGTTATTTTTAATCTGATCCATTCTTTGACAAAGATGATGTGTAAGAGCTGTTTTTAGCAGTTGGATTGTTACTTTGTAAAGTATTAAAGCACTAAACCAATTTTTGCAATAGATAGTAAAGTTTGCTTTTGTTTCGAAAAACTTCCAGTTATAACTGTCGCACTTTTTATAGCAGAACTGTATTTAATTTCTTTCTTTTATGAAAGATTACTCCAAGTAACTGATAGCTCTGTAACCTGTGTGAATTGGCTTCTCCATTATTTGAAACAGAGAGAAGCTGTAATGCCTATTCAATAAAATTAACTTATTTCTAAAGTATCTGTTTGCTTGAATTCTTACTTGTGTTTTTTTGCRTACTCTCCTCAGTGTTGTACTGGGGAAGCACTGCTGCCTAGAAGAGAACCAAGCAAGGGGCGTACTGTAGATCAGTCGGGCTTTAACTGGCTCCTCTTAAGACCTCATTCTGCTGCCATAAGAATTGCTAAGTTTCGTTTCGAGATTAGTTTGCATAAATTGGATAGCTCTGATGATCTGATACAAAAGCTAGAAATCAAGCATTGCCAGGCTTGTTTAACTTTGGTTTTTACACAGTATTCATAGTACCTACCTTCTAAAGGCAGAAGACTGGAGGTCTTAGTATACAGGCCCTATACACCAGTGGGCTGTGGTAGCACCTGCTAGGCTGCGATAGCTATTGTCCTGGGGAAATCTATGCCAAGAAATTACCTATGTAAGCTGATGAGAGATAGGATGTGTGTGAAACAAGTATTTTTGAACTAGAACATTCCTTTTAGAGAAATGCCATGCACTGAAGAAGCCATATTAATCTCTGGTGAGTTGACAACAGTTAATTAGTCATTTGTTAAATATATATATATATATATGTTTTTGATCTGAATTTGCCTAATTGCACCTTCTGCCTTTGGATCTCATTTCAATTCTATCTGATTGACGAGATATCTCTTGCCCCTCGGGTGCTGGTCTACTGTCACGGAGCCGTCATTTGCCTTCTCTGTGGCAAGATTGAGTAGACTAAACTTTCCAAATCTGTCACAAAGGCCTGTTCCCAGTTCTGTAATCTCTCTCATGTCTGTGCTTTGATGGTCCTTCAGCTTTTTACCGTGTCTCTTGATTTGTACATACCTGAGTTACATTGGAAGTTTTTGTGAAATAYACTTCAGTTTCAACAAGAATTAATTCAGGCAAAACCTGCTGCAGCCAGTATTAGTCTGGAGATGTGTGTGTCATCACTGCCTCTCCTTCAGAATTAGTCTCTGATTCTCTGTAAGAATTGATAGCGTCTTAGTTACTCTACTAAGTTTCTCTCCTAACTGAGATTATTGTATTTTTATATACAAAGGTATCTTTAGCCTTTCCRGCCACGAGATGTGCAAGGAACTTGCATTCAGCTGCTTTTTGCTAGTGTTTTTCAGAGGCCTTGTTTCCTGAGCTAGAGTCCTCCTTTTGGTGAGTACAGCCAAGTTTTGTGGGTTTTTTTCCCTCCTAAATGTTTGACCTAATTTTGATTGTATCAAACTAACAGGTTTGCCTGCACCCAGTGTATCAGGAAATCCAGATTGCTCAATATTTGTAACCCATCATGTAATCCCTTCATGTTGCTAGTAATTATTTTATGTATTTTCCCCTGGTGATTGATAAGACCATTTGGCAAGTAGAACTGGCAAGTAGGATTTGCAACAATGGATTGGTGATCAAATGTTTATCCTTTAAGCATTTAGTCTTGTCAAGTAATCTAAAAAGACTTGAAAAAGATRTTTTAAATAAAATGATACTTTTTAAATTTTACCCTTCTTTCTTTCTTGAGTGATGTTCCGTATTAGCCATTTGATTATTTTGCCTGTGTTCACAGAGGAAGCTCTACCTTCAATAGTTGCTTTTTGACAACCTCTTGAATTTGAATTGAGGATAAGTCAGATAATAAAATAGTCTGGAACAAGGAAAAAAAAAAGTCTGAACATATCTACCTGTTCTGCACATCTCACAGGTTTACATCTGTTTTGATCTACTAATGAGCCAATCTGCTGTTAGCATTTCCCATATTCCTAGTGGAAAT
Organism: Rhea americana; assembly: GCF_003343005.1. Lineage (NCBI taxonomy): Eukaryota > Metazoa > Chordata > Aves > Rheiformes > Rheidae > Rhea > Rhea americana. Next base: position 2,710,614 of record NW_028186149.1, read on the forward strand.
ATACTGGAATATAGAAGAAAAAAGAGGAGAACCTAAAGGGTCAGAATAGCAAAGTCAGTGGGGGTTATGGCCTRCTTAAATCTGTGCATTTGCTGAAGAATTTTCTTCGTGGATGTGACAGAGCTAACTGCTTGCTGAGTGTTGTAGAGGGAAAGGCATAGGAAATCACTATACAGTTCAAAGTCTATTGCTCTTACCGGAGTCGGTGACAGTGAAGTTTTCTGATGTATAGCAGCCTTACATCCAGCTTCTGACTGGCAAAGTTAAGGAAACCCTGCTATCAAACAGGGGAGTAATGTGGATGTGGAAGAGTGATGCCAGTTTTAGGTCTGTCCAAAGAAAATATCCAGGGGCAACCTGAAGAAATACAGACTGTGAGAACTAAAACAGGAAGAGAGATTCTCATATGTCAAATAGTGTATTTCCTCCTAACCAGTATTTTTTGTAAGGTTAGACTTCTGTGAATTTGACCTCTTAAACTAGCTCATCATCAGATAATGTGAACACCAGTGGTGGCCCCGAGGAAGCATCTGCAGCCCCCAAGTAGGAGAGGAGAGCTGCAGCACTGCCCCTCTGTTAGCAAGCCACAGTTAGATCGTATGGTTCAACCATGTTGTAAAACCATATCCTTCAGACGGGGAGAAGGCTGAATGGTTGCCAGAGAAGGAAGAGGGCAGGGCAGAAGCTTTTGCTTCTACCTGCAAGGCCTAATGCAAGAGGAAAATAAGTACCTAACCTCCCTTACAAAAACAGATTAAGCCCCCAAARGTTGTTACCAAAATCTCAGTCTGAGTGTAACATTTCTAAAGCACTCCATAAATTTGTTTCTTRAGCACAATATGTTATCATCTCAACCTGAAATATTTTGAAATACAATGCCTGTACATCTATTTGTAGATGTCTCTTTAAATGCTAGCTTCTTGGAAAATGCTTCTTGCAAACAAGGAGGTTGTAATTTTGAACTCATCTCCCTGGCTGACTGATCCTGGAATTGTGTTACCTTTGTTGCAGTGGTGCTTGAAATAATTCTTGTTTACTCTTTTTGTCTTGATTTAAAGGCCACAATTATTCCACTTGTTCAGCATGATCACATTTCCACATCCTTCTTAAGCTATATAAACTCCAGCAGGGCTCCAGAAACACCCAGTGTACACTCATTTGCAGAACTGGAATTCACACTGAAGAAACACTTTGGGATTTCCCTTAGTGAAGGACATGAGAGCAACACAAGTCCTTACCTGTTGAAATCTAGTATTGAATTGCCTCCCTGATCGGCATCCTAGCCAAAATCCAAACCATCAGGTGACCTCAGCTTGTTTTGGAGGTTTGTTTCTGTGTGCTCAGAACAGTCATGGATGATCAGTTAATCCAGAAGTTTTGAAAATAGCATTTAATTAATGCTGCTTGTCTCTTACCTCTTTTATAAGAAGTTTTACAGAGGAAAAGCAATGTTGGTAAATAGAGGTTTCTTCTGGGTCATCCTGCCAAATGGCTGTGTTTTAGGTGAAGATTTTCTGCCAGCTTGCTCTCTGCCTTGCCTAGCTGCACTGGAAACCACAGAGTCCCAGCTGAGTAACTGTCCCCAACTACCCGCTCCTGATCTGCTCAGGGAAAGGAGGAAGCAGTGCTCATATCACATACCACCGCTTTTAAAATTGGTGGTAGAAGCTCATTTTTAATAGCATATGTTGAGAGTTCGATTTCTTATGAAAGGAGAGGAAATAGGCAACATGTGCAAGGTGCTGATAAAATAGAATTCTCCCTTTGTGATCAAGTGATTCCAATTTACTTCTGCAGCATTTTTTTCTTGCCAGGATAACAGCATTCATAATTGATTTGTACTAACATCAAATCCTATCAAAAAGTGACATAATGTAGTGTTGCTTAAATTTAGAAGTCCTCTTTACTCCAGAATAACTTTTTCTGTTTTTTTAATATTTCTATTTGTTTGATTTGTACACAGATTAACCAGTAAAACTCCATGTTTTGAATATCAGTTAAACTCCGTGTGTAACCAGAAAACATTTCTAAAAAGTAGCTTTTTTGGAGTGCCCAGGTGATTCATGTTTCTAAATCTTGCTTTTTATGAGATCTATAAATTGCAAGGAGAATTACTGATTGGATAAACTATATCCCTAGAACCCCAGGGTAACTCTTTAGCCAGAACTGTTAAATAGCATATATTATATGGCTTATCTGAGTGGATTTTAATGACACATATAGTTCAGCAAATAATTAACTTGGAAACAAAAGGGGTTTATGTAAGTGCATTTAAATGTAAGTGCAAACCTGATTTTGTTCACTATAGAGCTGTGTTCAAAAAYACAGTTTTCTTCACAGCATCAGGCTGAACTCTTCTCCAGTGATACAGTAATTGGCTATTCCACCTTGCAATGAACTTTTTCACCATTTGGTATTCACTTTTAGTGTTTTGCYAGTCATTTCTGAGTTCATAGTTCACATTCATTGTTCATAGTTCTGGTCTTCAGTGTTTACATCCATCCTGGTAAGATTTCTACAGGTTCATTTCCTCAYGCATTCTGCTCCTGTGGTCACATCTACTCTATCATTCTGAATTGTCACCACATTTGAAAGACTCCATGTACTTATTACACAATTGCAATGTTTTTCTTTGTGTAACTTGATTTCCAAGAAAAGGCAGTGATTCAGAGCACAGTTCAAAAGAAGAATTTGAGTACTTTTTCCCAAAACTCAACCTGTCTTGAATGGCTGGCCCAAGTAAAGCTGTTAATATTGTTAACTCAGCGGAAGTAAAATGAAARTAGTTCAAGCAACCCAACATAGCTGTAAAACATAGCTATAAAACACAGCTCCGCAGTGAGTACCAGTCATGGTAAAAAATCAGTTTCTCCTCCCTGTTGTATGGATTTATTCTCCCTCMTCTTATTTCAGCATAAATGGGAACGGTGATGATGCAGTTGCACCACTGGAAAGCACTGGTTTGTATCACAGGGAGCAGCCCAGGAGAGGAAGTCACAGCTCAGGGGCATGGGGTGATGGGCGAGCTCACCCCAGCTGACACCCTGGGCGTCTGTAGCCTCAGTGCAAGGCATGAGGCCAGAGGCAGCTGCGCATCTCCCAGGAGGCGCCTTGAAGGCTTCAGGTAGAATTAGGAGACTTTATGGGGCCACACTTGAAGATGATAATGATGGTCTACAAGACTCAGTAAAGGGTTAATCAAAACTAGTAAAATGCTCTGAATCAAAGACAAGAAATGAACAAAAATATGATTGTTACTGCTTTGAGCACAGCATTTTCCCAAATATCTAGCTACATGCAGCAAAAGGATTCACAAAAATGGTGGCTGATGAACCAAAGGCCAAGACACTTACCTTCATTTCTGGAGTTGAGACAATCTTAAATGATTCCTGACCTCCTCTGCTGTGGCCCATTTTCCCTTGTAGGATGAAAATAATGTTTCCCGGTGTTAAGTCGAGAAGTGTTAAGTCACTCTGTTCACTCAGGTATCTCTCAGAACCATCTGAACAGAAAGCCCATGTSTCTCAGTGCTGTGCAGAGTAATAGTAGATTTAATTCCTTCCTTCCACAGCAAATCATCTTCAGGACACCAGAGAGATACCAAAGGTTGAAAATTGTTGGAGTGACTGGAATGAAAATGAAGCAAATGCAAGAAACTGTACCTTTCATACAAGATCCAAGAGCATGTAAGTCACATCTTCAAGTTGTTTTCAAATGTGAAATCCTATACACATGGATTCATCTACTAATTCTAAAAAAAAAAAAAGGGGTCATTTAATTAGAATGAGTAGGAAGGAAGAGTGGCAAATGGCAGTGGCTAATACAGGACTTAGTTACTAATACGTATTAATTAGTAACTATGTGAATGGAATTAGTATAGCAAGACCACTCCTCCCTAGGCAAAAGATGCTGTTGGCTGTGTATCTGTCATCTGCTCTGGCCCCACCGGCTTTTCAGTTGTGCCAGCTGGTCCAGCAAGTCATCCGAGACTCCTGCYCCCATAGCGAATGTGCGCTCAGTGTGGCAGCTTGCGAAGACGTGATGCCTTCACAATTTGCATTTTAGATGTGCTTTCTATTGTCTGTACTTGTGAYCAGAAGAGTAGATTTGGTGCCTAGATAAAAATAATACTGAAAAGTCCAGTTAGGTTGAATAAAGTCCCGCGTCTGGTTTCCAGCCTGGGGAGTCAGGAAGAATTTCAGTTCCTCAGCTCTAAAACTGAATTTGATTTGAAGGCAAGTACAAAGCATCGGAATTAAAAGCTGTGGGGACGTAATTGCAGGGGAAAACTTTGTATCTCTCTTTACAGTGCTTATAAGTAACACTCTCTGTTTAACATGATTGTTTATGTGAACAGAAGAACCACAAGTTTTATCTGGTATCAGAGAGAAGTTATTGACTTCTTGCCTTATGCATAGTATTCCAGGAAAACCAAAGACTTTGGCAAGTATRCCATCTGGGAGGTTTTAGGTGTGGGTAAGGGATTCACCTCAAAAATGTTTCTTTTCTTCTTCAAAGAAAGTTTTTAACTGAAGTAATTACAAAGGGAAAAAAGTTATTTCCAGACATGAACTCAGAGTATGGATGTGTTGCGATATAAAATAACCAGCTACTCCCTCAATTTTTCACCAAAGTTTAAACAGTTCTGTAGCCCCTTCTTTTTGAAAAGCTGGCACTTCACCTGGGTTGATAATTTAACGCTCTCTCTACAATTTCCAGGTGCCAGCTGGGATTTAATGGAGTAACCATCACTTTGCAGAAGGCTGGTCAATATGTTACTGAACACRTTACAAACGGCCTATCAGGACCAGAGAATTTCCAGGGTTTAGGGCAGGCAGGAAGCGAGCTGTGGAGCAAGGCAACGTTTGTAGGGCAGGCTGTGAAGAGCAGCAGCTCCAGCTCTCCTTGCTGCAGCATCCAGGTCTTTTAGCSTGACACAGAGGAAACTGCCTACTCTGCGTTCGTGTCAGTGCAACGCGAGTGTCTCTGCGAGGTACCCAAGGACATTGAGGATGGTGGTGTTTGCTAGGTACTTGTCACCTGAGAGCTGGACGAACCCTCTGAGCTCATTTCCCAGGTAGCAATGTAATCTTCTGCTGTCTAATGGCCATTTAGATACTTGCTGCGTAAAGGGCTTAGATTTGGACAGTAAAGAGGGGACCGTGTGTCTTACTGCTTATAAAACCAGTACCGCAGCCAGTCCCCTTTGCCTTTGGCTACCGTGGTTTATACAATGACTTGTTTTTTGAGGAAATTGTCACAGCAGCCAGGAGCTCATTAACTGCAGCAAAAATGTCTCGTGAATCTGGGCTTCTAGGATTTGTAGAGAGTAGTGCTCTGACTAATAAATTATTAGCATCAGTAATTGAAGGCAAATACAAAATACAAATGGTTCAGCTTCAACTGTCTGATGGTTCGAACCATTTAACTGTGGTCAGCACTAAGAAGTTCAAAAGCTCATTACAGCCTCTGTCATATCTGTATGCCTTTTGAAAATCAGAAACACTTTTCAGGAGAAAAGTCAATCTTCAGCACGTTATTATTCTTCAAACTGTTTTGTAATTCCCCACAGCTGATACTTGTCTCCTTGAGCTTAGAAATGAACAGAACCTCACCCAATGGGTTTGCAAAGAGGTCTGTCTAATTAGGGACTCGGGGGCAAGCGTTTACCAGGCAGGAAATGTATGATTAGGAAACTGAACTGAATAATTAATTCCCAGAGATTTTTCCTAGCTATGGCCCTTCCCAGATCTCAGCCATACTTAGAGAAAACAGCAGTTCTAATTGAAAAAGCAAATGTTGGAGTGATGCTCCCCGGAGCAACCACACAACTCTTTTGGGAGGCACCTAAAAGGGAGGCACTGTTTCAGATGTGCCTCCCCTGACACCTTCCCTCTCTTTGATGTTTCAGGCCAGCGTCCGCCACGGCGTCAGGAGTTTACAGGCTGGGTCCTGGCTGAGCTGAGGGGACCCTTGCGTCAGGAAACCTTTCCACTGTGTCTCTGCTGAGTGTGTAACAGCAATATGAGTTGTGGCTAGATAACGTGGTTTTCCTCGGGGGAGGAAGAAAACACCATTCATGCCTGTGTCTCCTGCAAGGTGCAGTACAGGCAGATGCAAAGTCCTGGCCTTGGAGAAGCGTCTGTTCAGAGCAAGGTAGGATGTGAAGGCATCCGTCGAAGAGGTGAGGCTCCGTCGTTTTCTTTCTTCCGCGGGCAATGGTGACATTAGCGCTGATTTGTGGCTGTGAGGAAGGGCTGGGGGTGTGTGAATCTAAACCATTGTTAGCAGCAAAATAATAGCTGYATTTTAAAAGCGCTGCACCTACGTGTCCCCTCATGTTTGAGCTTCACATGCCAAAGAGGGTTCTCTTYAGTTTTCTTGAAGAACCTCCTATCTTAGTTTATAAACTGATTTTCTATCCTTAAGAATAGGCTTGAACTTCAGGCAGATTATTTTAAAGATCTACTTTTCAGTGTTTAGAAGAATATTGCTATGTTTTGTATAATAATCYAGCCACAGTGAAATGGATGACTCTCAGTTTTCTAGCAGATGGTTAAGGATGTCATGTAGTTTGATTGCAGGGTTTTTTCCTTACTGAATAACTTATTGCACAGAAGTGGATAGAGCTTGTGCCAGTTGTTGTGGAGGTCGCAGCAGCCCCTTGCGAGGAAGAGCCAAAACACGCAGAYGCCAGGGTCTGCGCACAGCTGGGATCACACGGAGACAAGGCGAGGGTACAGCTGTGTGCAAAAGATGGGTATTCAGCCATATTTCACTCCTGTTTAGTAACAGGTAAGTAGTGAAGTGTTGTCTTACTGAAATTCTTCTTCTATCTGAGCAAGCACCATGTAACATACAATTTTTACAGTGATTTGTAGAGTATTTTTACTCTTGAAATACAGACCTTCCTTTTTAGCCTTCCTTAATCATAGTGATTTTGTGGAGAACACCAAACTTTCCATTACTGGATTTGAAGCTTGACTTTTTCTTTCCTTATTTCCCTTTGCATTAATTATCTCTCCTGAAAATAGACAGACAGAGTCCCAGAATACCCCATGGAGCCTTAACGGAAACCCAGGGCACCGGCATCCCCGCGGCCCCACGTGCCCAGGGCGCCGGCGTCCCCTTGATGCGGCACCGCGCAGCCGCCAGCCGTGGGCAGGGCTCCCCGCGGCCGATCCGGAGCGAAACTCCCTCCTGCCCTCTTCCTGCCGAATCCTCCTGTCGCTCCCAGCGGCTGCAAGTTGCACTTTGTGCAGCAGCCGCACAGTGGGAAAACGTGTGATCTTTTTACTACTTCCAGGGTCAACAACGTGGTTGTGTTTGAAAACCAAACCTGTGAGGCCTTGTGACTTCATGGGACCTTACTGTCTGTAGGTCTGAGGTAGCTCTCCGGACGGTAATAGAGGTTAAAAAACAAAAATCTAAAGAAAAAAATGAGCAAATCCGCTCCGCCGGGCAGCGGGTCGTGCTGAGCCTGYGCTTTGGGGCGGCCGCCCGGCTGCGTTTGGGGCGGCCGCCGGCGCGAGGGCCCATCTCCTCGCTCCCCTCCGCGGCGACGGCAGCTGTGAGGCTGATTTTTATGCGTGTAACATTAATGCGAGGCGGCGGGCGGTGCGCGTCGGCATGTGGCGCTTTGAGAGAGTCCCAGGCTGACATCTGATTTGCAGAGGGTGGGAATGAAGCTTGGGAGAAAAATGCAGGGTCTTTGAAGTGAAAAACTTTGAAGTCTCTAACAGCTAGGAAATTCCTGTTGCAGTTTACTGTCTGTGGAAAATCTGGAAGGTAAGATACTTAACAGAAGAAACAGGGTAAAATATTGAAAAGTAACGCATTGGGGAAGGGTGGTTTYTGTGTTCAAAGTGCTTGTGTGACCGTGGGGAGGGCGACCTCGACTGCAGAAACGGGTGCCCAAGGGCCGCCGGCCTCTTCCTCCCTTCCCTTCCCCTCCGGCTGGCGGGAGCGCGGCGGCAGGCGGAGGGAGGGAGGAATTTCTCTCTTCCCGTTGCTATTGTGTTCTGTTATGTTTTGCGTCCGTCCCGTTTGTTTCCAGGATCAGAGAAGTGACTCAGTGAGTTGTCTCCACGGTGGGAGAGCCTGGGAAAATGCAAACATGGGCCTCTCAGAGAGGCGCTCTGGTTGCGGGGCGCTGGYGTGCTCTTGCTCCGGGGCTGCTGCACGCCCACCGCCTCTCTTCCTCCGCACCGCCTCTTGCGTTCGCACCTGGGCTGCTTTTCAGCCTCCCTCTTTTTCTCCAGAACAGGATTTAAAATTGCCCTCCCCTATACTTCTTTCTCATTTTTCCAGACTCATCTTCCCTCAGCTTAGCTTTTCTCCACCATTTCTTTTCATCTCTTTTCCCACYGTTTCTCATCCCGTTGCTCGCGTGCTGCTGTACACCAGAAACCCTCTCTCTAGCCGTCACTGTCGCTCCTGTCTTTCGGCTGTGTCGCCTTCCTCGGCAGTGCCCAGGACGCCGGTGTGTCGCCCCTTCCCTGCGGGACGCGTGGTGGCGGTCGGGGCTCCCCCCGGAGCCGCAGGCCAGCTGGGCCGGGGGAAGTGCCGCTGCACCGACACGGCGCTCGGCCCGGCCGACTGGGCGGCGGAGGGCTGCGCGGCAGTCTGAGCAGAGCAGCACGTCGGTGCAGCTAACCCACCTCTGGAGCTAGCCTGGAAGGGAGCATATGCCCTTGTTTGTGTCTGCAAAGCTGCTACCTGTGTTGGGGGTGGCAAGTTTTAAGGAGAAATTTGGGAGTGCAGCCCAGCAGGACACACGTGTAACTCTTCGGGGGCCTCTTCCTCCTGCGGTCTGGGGAACGTGGGCCGAGTTCAGCTTTCATCTCCGCCTCGCTCCCGTGGGCTTCGCGCCTCCGCGGGACAGCCGGCGCCTCGTGCCTGCTGAGGGTTCCCCAGCCGGCGGGAGCCCCCTCCGGCACCAGTGGGGTCGGGCAGGCTCATCCTTCCTTCACAGCCCCGAGGAAGCGGCCGTCGCACGGCGGAGCTGCTCTTTCCCGGTGAGGCAGAGCTATTACCAAGCTGCTGCTGTTCCGGCTTTGTTAGCAGCGTCCGTGCAGCGTCCGCAGACCTTTGGGGCCTGTTCCTGTCCAACCCCCCTCGCTTCTTCCCCGATCTGCTTTATTTGCCCTTTTTCTCCTCCRGACTTGTTTAATCTAACCTTGTTCTCTGACTAGCCCAAAGCACGAATCAGGCTCCAACCAACCGCGTTCATTCTCGCTTCCACCTCTGCTCTCGCTCCTCGGACACCTGGGCCCCCGGCTGCCCCCTCGCCTGGCACAGGGCTTGAGGAATGTATTAAAACATCCCTCCGCTCCCTCTCTGCGCGTAGCTGCGCCCAGCCGCCCTGTACCTAGCTRGACACGCGGGCTCGCCTGCTCGGGCTGCGGTGGGAACGGCGCGGTGCCGGTACGCGGGGACGCTGCCTGGCCGGCACACTGCCACCCCCGGGCAGCCCAGGTGTCTGCTGGGGCCACATGGCCCTTTCTGCTCAGCTGCTGGAAGCCCTCAGCCCACCCGAAACACTTGTTTTTCATGTTTTCCTCATCTGTTTTCTATTTCAACTTCTGTCTTCTCTCTGTTTCTATCGACTCTATATTTATCTCACTGTAATTAATTTCTTGTGATCAACTGGCAAAGCACATCATGGGTGTGTTTCCTTGAAAACCCGGGGCAATGAACCTTAAGGTGGACTATTTTGAAGCTGGAAGTGGCAGCACAGGTAAATGCAAACAGGAAAATCTCATCATAACTCTAGCGGCATGATCTGTCTTCTGAACCGATGGGCACGTGCCAAGACTGTGAGCGGTTGCTGGCGAGTGCTGAGTCACAGGCAGGGCAGAAACCCGGACGTGTGGCAACCCGAGAGCAGCAGTGGCTTTTGCAGACGCGAACGCATTAACACAGGCGTTTCGCTGTGTGGGTGTCTGGGTGGGGAGGCACGTAACATCATCGTACCATGGCAACAACTCCGTGCTTACCTGAGAAGGCGTAGTTTATATCTGCACTTCGGGCGGCTAGGACCGTCCCAAGTAATTCCTTTTCGCATCATTTGTTTCTCTTCTCATTCCTCTATGAAGTTTAAAAAACTTTGTCTGCCCCTCTGTGACTAGGCATGAGGTGGGCCCTTTACTTAGGAAGGCTTCAGAAATGCTTCGGGGATGATCTTCACAAATAAGCAGTACCTTGAAGTGCTGTGTAACCTGTCTTTTCAGGAAACTTCCAACTCCTTCCTCCATACAGAAGAGGAGCAGAAATCCATCTCTCTACTTCCTCCAGCATTAGTGAGAAGGGGACCTTTGCCTCTAGTGCGAACAGTGAATTCGAGCAGAGGGAGCAGCCGGAAAACTTGGAAGAGGCAGAAGTTAGACATAGGCCGATACACAAGGTCTGCTGGGGATCCACAACTCCCCTTGATATTAGATGGATTACCTGGATTTTTGCTTAAGGATTCTCACAGCTATAATGAGTCAAGAGTTCTCTGCTGGGAATTTCCTGGTTATAACACAGACTGGAAATATACAGAGAGGAGCCACATCATACTAATGCTTGTAGAGAAGGATGAAACAAGCCGATGTGGTTTCCTGGGTCTGCCAGACTTTGGCATTTTATCTTCAGCTCCATGAGGTTCACTAATGAGGAGTCAAGGCTATCCGCTGCATGCCCAAAGAGAATGTTACTCCCAGATAAAGAGCCCTTAAATAGTGCATTAACGTTTTTAAGCGTTTATGTGATTTAGCTGGTTCCTTTGTGTAAGCCATAAACCAGCAGTTGATCATAGACACATACAGATGTCCAGGCTCAGTGGTGTGTGGTCAGAGATAACGAACAGCACTGGCAGCTCAGCACTGTAATAAACACGCAGGGAAACCTGCTATTAAAGATAATGGCTCTCCAGGTTACTTGCTGTGAACAATTTTCATGACCTCTGCACAAGAAAAAGGAATTAATTTTAAAGTTATTCCCACAATTGCCCCTACTTTAGTAAGGATGTTTTAGTATGTATCTTTAAATAGTAGCCCACTCCTTTTTAAATCATTTTTGCAATTAGATATAATGTTCCCTAGATAGTTATTCACTATAGAACATAATATTGTTTTCCTGAGGGGGTGGTGATATTTTCAAAGGACAACAGCAAGTCCCTCAACTTTCTTGTGCTTCTATCTCCTCACCTTCAACAATGAGGATAGAACATCTCAAGGGGCTGAGATTAAATTTACTCTTTCTATAGGACATTGACACTTGCAGAGATGATATTGGAAATGTGCACAGAATTGGGCGTGGCCCAATTGGAGAGTGGTTGACTCTCTGACCTTTAACTCGTCCACATTAATCTCATGAGCATCAAGAAAAGGAGAGGAGAGGAAAGCAGAGTCTACGCCAGCCTTAACAAAGGAATTTCACTGTGCAGCTACACGAAAAGGAGAGTACGAAACATCACGTAAGCTTTGTCTCAATGGTGAAAAAAAAAACTTTCTAAACAATAATACTAGGTAAAATTTAAACAGATAGAAGATATTAAGTGGTATCAAACTTCAAACTAACAGAATAAATATTTACTAACTTCAGCTTTTTAACTGATACAGAGACAGAGGAATTAAGAGGAAAACCAATATTTCATAATTGTAAGTTTTATTCTGGAAAATGTAAACGTCACTAACCATGCATACAAGTTAAGATGCTATTTTACAGTTAATATTCTTTCTTTTTCCTTTTTTTTTCCTTTTTTACTGTTGTTGCATAGGACATTGTCACAATATATGATCTATGCGATATAAAATACATAAAAAGTTACAGCAGAGCAAGAATAGATTAGCATATAACTGTACAACTGTAATACTTCAATGTAGTGATTTATAGAGTTGCAAAGTGACCCACGGAAGCACGGACATGCTGCTGACAAAATCGTCCAGATGAAGATGACACCAGTAACCTCGCCGTTCAGCACAACTGGGAGCACGGGGTAAGCCCCACGCGCGCGCGCCTGCGGCACCGCCGAGGCGGGGGCAGCCGAGCGGCACCTGCACGCGCGTCCCCAGGAGGCAAACGTACGCGCGGAGCTGCGGCCCTAACTAGAGGTGAGGCTCGACCGCAGATCTCGAAAGGGGATTTAAACTTCCCAAAGGCAATGGCGTTTGAATCTAGGATTTTGGTTCAGACCCATCGCTAGTTATAATGAAACGGATACCTGCTTTTGCTCTGTAGACATCCCTTCATTATTCTGTGTGTATATGTACACTGATGTGTGTTTATGATACACACACACTAAGAAAAACATACACAAATATATGTATTTATATACACGYGTAATGCACATGTTTATATAAACCCATATATATACACACATACATATATTTATATAAAAAAAAACTATACCAGTGAATGGGCTCTTGTCTTCCATATTCTTGTTTAGGGGTAAACAGGTATAATTCAGTTATCTTCTAGACTGCCTCAGGCTATAGCTTTATCCCCAAAAGGTAAAAAATACAGAATTTCATCATACACTGACCAACTATACGTTAGCACCAAATGTACAAACAGATGGTGTAAGGGACTAAAAGAGCACCTGAAATTCAGTTTGTAGGCATCATATGGTGAAATTAGTAAATCAAATGGCTACAAAAAGGCAGGCTCATTTTCCTTCCTCGTTGTTCACGAAGCATGTCTCCCAAAACAACGCTGCGGTTTGCGCCGTTCGAATCGCAGACCCGAGGCCAGGRCCGAGCAGAGCCCGCCGTGGACCTCGGTAGCCGGGGGCGGGTAAGCCCCTCGCGCAGCCCTTTTCAGCCCGCCTGCCCGAAGCGCAAAAAGCCCCCAACTGCTGGAGAGCAGCTAAGAGGCTTTAAAGCTTTACRGGGGCTCTCGGAGATAAGTTAATGCGGCAAGGAGAGCAGGAGACGCACAGGAATCAGCTGTTACCATCGGGCAGATGCTTCTGATGTCCTGTTACAAATATATACCCTTACGCTTACGTATTGTAAACAGACACTATGCATATGTTAAGGAAGCAAAGAACCGCTAATTTGCAGACGTATAAAGGGTACGAGGGCGTTCACACAGTAAAATGTAGCTGCCTAGACCTTACCAGGACTGCTTTCTAAGAAGCAGGAGGAAAACTGAATTCCTGTGGCCATAAATGCGCTGTAGGCCTTTGCACAGGATGAGGTTAATGGAAGGGGTGAACGAGTTTCTGAGAGCTGGCCTAAATTACATCAATAAAATTTAATTAGAAATCTGGAGGACACTGATCTCTGTCATTTCTGTCTGTTTCCACAGAGTACAATTAGCATCCTGACCCTAAAATATGAGCTGGTAGTTTGGAGAGATGATGAGTAGCTTTAGTTTCAACTGAATGCTGGTATTGAGGTGATGATTTTAATTTGTACCCTTTTCCTATATCAAGGCAGTGCAGCTCAACTCTTAGGGAGGAAGCTAGGATCACAGCTGGAGAAAAGTAAACAAACTTCKGGGGCTTTCTCAATGTCAATAGCCTATTATTAGGTTCTGAAATTAAAAAAAATACAAGGCAATTCTGTGGTTTGTGATGATCTACCTCAACAGATTACTGGGGAGAGCAGGAGGCAGGAGAGGGAGATGCACTCCCGATGGAGGACTGAGAAGAAATCTGCTGGTCAGAGCGGTGTTTCCTGAGTGTGCAGTGCTTGCTGCTGTGCCAGGGACTGGCCTAGGTCAGGCCACTGGGTGAAACAACAGAAGGGTAAAAGTTTGGATAAGCACCCAGATTTGAAAACATAATTTGAGCTWTTCAGCCTTCTCATGTCTGTAAATCTCAGGAGAAGCAATCATGAGAACTGAGTCTTATGATCTTGCTGGCACTTCTGCTTCCAAGAGGATGGTGCAAAACCCAAAGTCTCTCTTTACACATGAGAATATTCACAGAAGTTTTGTTCACATTCGATTTTGAAAACTACTAGTGGTTTGAAATTCTTCACTGTATCCTGTAACTAGCATTTATTAACATTTCATGGAGATTTTTAAGCTCCAGTTAGTTTACAAAAACATGCTAATTTGACTGTCCACATAACTCTCTCTAAGGTGTTTACAGCTAGCACGYAAAAATTTTAAAGTTGTAAAGGCAAATTTCAGAGAATTTCCTGAAAGTATAGCTATGTTGACTATATATAGTCTCACAGCCTTCTCATTAGACAAACTGGCTGAACTGGAAATTCAGCTTTGAATCAATATTTTTTTTCCATTTAATTTTGGATAATTGTTAATAATCTATATGAGGAAAATATATAAAAAATATTTAGTTTGCTATTTGAGTTAAAGATCACTTTGTTCTTGTATCATTCAGAATAGATTGTCCCATAATCTCAGTACTGATRTAACATGGTGAGAATACTCTTTCTCTAAAACATTTGTTTGTAAAATACCTACGTTTCATTGATTCATGCTGAATATTATGCCTTAAATGAATAGACAGGATTGAATCTCTCTTTGCTAAATATATATATATATATATATATATATATATATATATGTATGTATGTATGTATGTATGTATATATACTTTTGCTGGAGAGGGTAATTTTATAACAAAATGAAATTAGAATGCAAAACCTGTAATGTTTAGTGATATTTAGTTTTCTTTTCTGTTTTTCCTCGTATCCTTCTATTATAATCACAAGGAGAAATGTGTATTTTATTGTTTTAAAGTATGTGCACAAGGCACAGCTGACCTGTAGAATTCCTTTAGCTAAGTGTCTTAATTGCCCCTTTACCAACTGCAGCACAGAAGCACTTTTATCAGTCACAGAAATGATTGGAATGTGAATTCYTATTACCTGAAATGTATCAAACTGTTAATATTGTGTATCTCAGCAGACGAGTTTTTTTAAAAAAGAAAAAAGTAAATCTATGGAGGTAAACATGTCTGGCTTTCCCCTAATCCACAGTGGTCAGGCAATTCATTACACAAATTTAACAATTGTCATCTTACAAAAAATCTTGCTAYGTTTCATTTTCTTTAAAACAAACAGTAAATTTTTGCCTAGCTTGACTTAGAATTCAAAAGGAGAAAATCATGATTTTATAAAGGTGAAATCTGAAGGAAATAAATGTGAAAAAAATACTGAAATATCTGCAGTTTGAACTGTTTTTAAGTATTTACCCATACAACTAACAGAATGCTTAGTATTAGGAATAATGTAAGTGTTATGGAAGTACCTATGAAACTACTTAAAAATCTATGTTAGCCTCTCACAGTTAATACACAGTACAAAAAAACTTGCAAAAGTGGATCAATGCAAAGTAGCAAGAAAGATAGAGATTCATCTGGAATGTGGAGGCATTCAGTCAATATCAAACAGCAGGTTTGGCATACAGACTTTCCTTTCACTTTGCTACACTTGACTGCATTTATATCCCACAGTAATGTTAAAAAACAACTCAAAAATCAAAAGGACCTAAAYTGCTAATATGCACCATCTGAGTGAGCCAAATCAATGAAAGCAAATTTGCTGCCAATGAGGTCTCTACTACAACACAATGCTGTGATCTTTTGCTGTATTCTCTACCACATAAAAAATAGAAATCTCTCTCCTAGTGCTCTATCTAGAGCCCAATATTTGAAAATCACTAAAAATAGCCAAAATTCCCTTTTTGTTTTTAAGCAGTTAGTCAGAAATGTGAGAGCCCTTCTTTATGCTGGTATGTGTATATATGAGGAACCTGAAGTACTGCTAAGCTAAAACGTCATTTTTTTTTAACACTTAGAAATCCATATTTTATTTTTCCAGTCAGAAGATACCTTATGATGACTTTTGTTTCCTCTTTCATCAGTGACCAYGATTTTGAAGCAACAAGATACAGGAACTTTGTCTTAGGCATTTTGTCTTCCTAAGATAGAGCTGTACACTAGGTAAGTACCTTGATAAAAGTTTYGATGGGCATTGGTTCAGCTATGCTATTTCCATAGTTTATAAAACAAACAAAAAAAAAAAAAACCCAGAAGAATAAAATTGTTCAAGTCAATGTGGTTTGATTTGAATATTTAGTTGGTCCCATGCTGAAAAGGCAGTGCAGAGAGCTTAACAACTTGGAGAAAGAGAAGACTGAATGCCTCGAGAATGCCATGCCACCTTGCAGGAAAATGTTACCCAGTGTAATGTGTTTCYTCATGTTTTTGTTACTTATTTAAGGCATCTTGTTTAGAACTTTTTCTCAGCATTTTATCTAGCATTAAACAAAAAAAAAAGTTTCAACTTCACAGAGATTTTTGCAATAGGAAGTTGGTTCTGGAGCATCTTCAGCAGTGAAGTGAAAAGATGGCTTGCTACCAAAAGCAGAGGGCAGCTTGAAGGAAGGAAAGACGACTCCTGTTTGGATGCTTCCCAGTGTAGCTGTGTAACCAGGAAATCAAGCAATGGAAGAGTCTGGTAGTACATTCCAGTACTGGTTTGGTTTTTGTTTTTTCTGTTTTGTTTTGTTTTGTTTATTATTTCCCCAGTGTGTGAAAGAACCTAACAAAAAGCTTTCTGAGTGCAAATACATTTACAGAGTAAGGCTGCGGTTAGGGTGTGTCTTCACTGTAATAATTGTGTAACATAAATATCCATCCCTGAGAAAGGAGAAGGGGGACATGATCCGCTAGTTGATTTGTAAGTGTATGTATGCGCATGTTGTGCAATCTGGTCTTACAAAACTACTTTGACACCTGAGGTGAATTGAAGAGGTTTCTTTTCTTTTTTAGATTTTCTCATTTTCTTATAAAGAATAATCAAGAGGATTTGTTTATGTTATAAAATGTATGAAATAATGAGACAGCAGGAGTCAAAAAGTGGAATATGTAAGTCTGTCCATGAGGTTAGAATGGCCGCTTGTGCGGCCAAGTAAAGAAAATATGTCTGGAAATTGCAGTGGGAGGCAGCTGTTTACTGATTTTACCAAAAAAAAAAAAAANGGGGGGGGGAACAAACTAGGGGGAAGCAACAGTTTTTAAAATGTGTGCAACACAAATGAAACTCCACGACAGATAACAGAGGCAAAGTGCTGGCATCCAGTGCAGGTAGGTCTATGGGGAACTGGCGGGGCTAATCGTGGGGCTCGAGGCATCCGAGCGGCTGTAGTCACTGACAGACCCTGTCCTAGAGCTGCTCCCGCTTCGCCTCTTGAGCATGCTGGGGTGGAAGTTGGCGTGCCGACGGGCATGCTTCGTCAGGTGGTCGCTGCGCATGAAGCGCTTCTCGCAGAGAGGGCAGCCGAACTTCTTTTCTCCAGTGTGAGTGCGGTAATGGCGGGCCAGCTCATCGGAGCGAGCAAACTTCTTGTTGCACCCTTGCCAGTTGCATTCAAAAGGCCGCTCACCTGTGGAAGGAGAAGACGGCATGATTAGAAGTGTTGAGCAACTTTCACATATTTTTATTTGCAAAAGGTAGAACAAAAAAGGTTGGGAGCCAGACAGATGCCACTTGTCACTAAATGGAAAGAGATGGTGTCATTCTCCCGAAACAGGAGCAAAAACGGACACCAGCCAGCCTTCAATCTGAACAGCCAATAATCTGTTTTGAGTTCAGAAATTTGGCCATAACATTTATCTCTAGGATCTATGTGAGAGGCTCCTACTCAGAAAAAGAGACCTGGGGTTTCTTTTTTTCCTGTTCATGAAGCCTCCAAGAAATTTCCATAGCCGAATCTCAGATAGATAGTACGTCAGTGAGCAGGCAAAGACATTAATTTTTCAAAGTGGATTTGGTTCAAGAATAGGGACACACAAGTGTTCCTAATGTAACCTTCCTTGACTATTAGGAGAAAGAACAAGGAACATAAAAGCAATTGCTCTAAAAGCTGTTTTGTGGATTTTGGGGGCTACACTAACAACCATAATACATAACACAGTGGTTGTATCTCTACAGTACCCAAAGGGAAAGAGATTTTCATATGGATGTCCATGAACAACAACAACTAGGAGATCTGCAGCAGGTGAGACAAGGCTGTTTTCAGTTGCCTTCCACTGGACTGCAGCCTAAAAACTTAGGGACCCACAAACTTTAAAAAACAAAAACAAAAAAATCCATAACTGGCTTAATGGATAAACTTCTGTTGTATATATATAAAGAAATGCAAATCTATTCAATATCAGGTATTTTCCAAAGAATAAAGCTCTTATTTCATAGATGCAAAGAGATTGCTATGACCTTGACCATATGCAGCAGCCTGGGGCAGAACAGGAACAGTTTCTGCATCCCAGCTATCTCCCCCTTGCTGAGCTTCAGGCTAGTGAGGAACCCTGGGCTAGAGTAGGCCCTGGGTGTGGAGCGCTGGGAGAGCATCYGCCTGGGCCCTCTCCTGGAAAATCTCAGGGACTTGTCTTGTTCTTCTGATAGAAGCATTGGGGAAGGAGCAAATACATTTTGACTGTGATTTGGCAGTGTTAGCCACCTGTTGGGTACACTCCTGCCTTTTGGCAGGTCATCCCCATTGGGTGACCAGATTCATGAGTCTTTTCCCTATGTTTTGGCCATGCAWCAGATGTACTTCTGTGACAACTGGGACCCTTGGGAGGAAGGGCAACAGGAAGTGGGCTGACAGCTGGATCTGGCCTGCCGGTTTGACGCTTCTCATTCCTGGGCTATGGCATCTTTTTTGGTAAGTCCATCATCTTTGGGTCGTATCTTTTGCCTAAGTTAATTTTCTCTGTGTTCACTCTCATTACAAAYGGGATCAGCAAGCACTCTTCACTAGCAGGACTGCCCCTTGTGATGCCTGCTTTTTGGAGAGGAAGGCAGGTGTTAACTTGCGTGTTTTGCTTCTGCTGTTGTCAATGCCATGCAGTACAAACCTTTTCTGCTGATCAGCTAGCACAGCATCAGCTGCTTTTTCTATGTCTCACATGGGGTAACCAGCAGTGGGCACAACAGTTCAGCTCCTAATGAGGGAAGAGGTGCTGAAGCCAGATTGTGCAAGATCTATGTTACCCAGTACTAGCACGAGGTGATGAAGGTATTGCACCACCCACCTCCTCCTCTCCCCACTGCGTATCACCCACAGCTGGGAAGGCTCAGGTTCACACTCACCAGCCTGAGTTGATGTTAATGATGGTGGTGGTGATACCGGGTCAGTGAGCCAAAGAGAAGTGTGGCAGTATGCCTTTCTGCCACTCTTTCTCTACTCTTGCCTGTTTACCTTTTTCCTAGGAACTTGTGTTTTCTCAGTCCTCTCTAGTCTAGATTCATGTCTTCTTGGTAGTTCCCTTTAAGATTTTTGGCCAAGTGATTTTCCCTTCCCAGGACTGACTGACAGCTGGCATCACTCTAGTASTGGTATTGAATTTTCTGGAGTGCTTCCCAGCTTTGTTGAGGTCTAGCAATACCTCCTCAAAGAAAAGCTGTATTGTGAGGAAATGCCGGATGCCWCGTGTAAAGATACTAAAGTCATTATTGTTTATGAAAAAAGCCTAGCACGCAGTCAGGAACAAAGTTGCCTTGGGGTGTAAATTAAGAAGAGAACTAGCTGCTGCTCCAAAACCACACATGGAGATTCACAGGCTGTCATCAGTCTCATCCGTCAAGCAGAAGGGATGTGTTTTTTTTGTCCAGGTAAGCTATATAAAGGTCCTTTTACTGGCAGTAAAGTAATCAACAGAATGAGAGATTATATGAATTGATTGCCTAACCTCATCAGGGAAGCTGTAGCCACAGTACAGCTCTCTTGCATAAGCACTAACCCGTGGACACGGTGTACTCAGCACAGAGCTTTCACCACTGAAGCGGCTGCATCTGCACACCACAGCTCGGGTTCCAACACTGCAGCTTAAGCAGTGYCGAAGTTAGAAAAATAAACTGCTGTGCTTGAAATAAAGCAAACAAAGAAATTCAGGCTTCTCTGTTCTTCAGAGAGGCAGGCAAGAGGTGCCTTTCAAGGGCATATGATATAAATATCATATTTCATCGCAATTTCAAATCGGTTGGAATTCCACGTTCCAAATCCAACTTAAGGGTAACCTTTCTTGCTCCTCTGCCAGAGCTCATGATATCACATAACTTCTGTTTAGAGTTACACAAGCTGGTGGAAAAACATCACATTTGAGAGAGAAATTCAACTGACATTAATTCAAAATTACACAAGCAGGATCATTTTTGGCTTCTCCCTGAACTCCGCCCAGTCCTGGGTGCAGGGCTGTGTTCGAGAAACCCAGAGTGGTGCCCGAGCTGCAGTGAGCGAGATCTGCAGGTACACCAGCTTCTGCGTTCACTTCAGCAGCACAGACCTAGCCACTCACGCTCCCTACACTGTCTGCTAGTGCACGCTGCCAAAGGAGCAGCAGAGTTACCTCGGCTATAAAAACAGCATAAAAATGTATCTCACTTGCTGGAAGGGGTTTAGAAGCAAGTGGGGCCRGCCTGTTCTGGAACTTTATATGAAAGTCATGTGTATTACTGCACATTTGTCAACCATTATTTATATTGATGCAACAGTGGTGGTCGTGGGAAAYAACTGCAGAGATGGTAGAACCAGATCTGATATCCACGTGACAAACTAAGCTTGATTTCCTCTGTACTTTCAGCACATTGTTCACTTTACCCTTGAGCCACTTATATCTTCGAGTGACACTCCTATGCAGTCCCTGGAGAAATCTGCCTTCTGCTTCACTAGCTCATCTGGATGATATCCAGGATTTGAATGGCAGTTAAAAGAGACTATGAGACTATGTACTGTGTAGGTTTCAGTGCACTGAAAAATAACCTATAAATGACTGAGAGGACAGAACAGGCTGTGAGACAGCATCCTTTCTCAGAACTACAACGCAGGATTAGGCAATCACATCTGAACAGTCTGAAATGGGATATCCACTGTCTTACGGACTACAGCAACAGTACATCAAACCAGTTATTGAAGCCTGTTCTTTCAATTTAWCTCATGTATTGGTTCTGCATGTTCCGTTTCCACCTTCTAGCATATGTCAAGGTCATRCAGGAGCAAAGAAATGCTATGTATCCTGGGGCTTCCAGGAGTGACTGCAAAGCTAGAAGCAGTTTTCTGTGTGATCTTTTGTGTGTTCTGCTGCTTCACAGGACAGAATTGCATGTTGTCATGAAAAGAAAGTAGAAGCCTGAGAATGCCACTGTGTGCTATTCTTGATTTTCTGCCTTTTGATATACATAATTAAAGGTATATTTGGAAGGACAGATGAGCAGGCTGGGTGGGGAGGATGAGGGACAGACAGTTAAATGGAGATGTGACTGAAGCACCCTTCCTCCAAGAGAGGAAATGCTGTCCTGGGATAAAAACATTTGGACAATTGGTTTCTTGAAACTGGCTGATATTAAAAAGGAAGAAAATAATTTTTCAATAGCACAGATAGGTATTTAGGAATATTTTCATTTCTGTTATTCTCTTGTTTACACACAGGCRCTTTTGAATAGCTGAAAAACAAGCCCTTAACCTTCTGAGTGCAAGAGAGAGAATAACATATAGCTTTGATGTTATGCAAATGGCAGTTTCCTTATCRAGTATTTAAAGAACCCCAAAGCCTCAGATTTTCAAATTCCTATAAAGTGAAACCAGACAGTTCTAAATTCATGATTCGGGGTGGGGTGGGGGGGAGCTTACTAGTTAACCAAACAAGCCAGTGCCACCCTGTCAGCTGCTGTTGCGCTTGTCTGTCCAGCAGAATGTCTTGGCTAACTTAACCAAATCTGACAGAGAGGTGGAGAACTCAAAAATGTTTAGTTCTTCTARTTCCATGAGAGCAGGATAGAGGAGATCCTCGCCATGTTTAGCTGCCTCCAGGCTGGCTTGACTGTCGTTAGATAGCAGAAACCCGGGATGGCAGAGAGTCAGAAACGCCCCAGATCTGCGACAGGCTGCAGGGTTCAGGCGCTCTCGGCGCCGGGTCGTGACGCTCCCCCCGGCCCCGGGCCGYGGAGGCGCTGGGCTGCGCCAGGTCTGCTGCCAGACGTGCGCCCGACCCTGCTATTTTCACTGCCAGTGATGTGGGGGTTTCAGGAACTTAAGCTCCCTTCTCAGATGCAGCAGGCAGGTGCCCRGGCATCGTGTACAACCTCCCTTTAAAGTGTGGGCATCTTTATTTTAATCTAAGCAAATCCAGTCACGAAACTGGGAGGTTRCTGGCTCTTCTGAGCGCACAGGCAAATGAAACTGGGCGGGAGCTGTGACAGCTATCATGTAAATCCATGTCATAGTTCCTGTACTTTTGTGGGGACACCTGAGACATGCATGAATCCTTCTTCAAATGGGAATTTCCAGGCTGCAAGTTTACGTTGTAAATGAACGTGTGTTACTATTTGGTCGAGAACAGCTTGCAATATTCCATCTGGGAGCGAGAATCACACCATGTGAGTCATCTGTAAAACCACCACTAACCAGAGCAACTCAAATAGCAAATGATAAACACACAATTCAGATACTAGGATGATAATGTGTATAATGCCAGAGAAACGTAAGAAGTGCAAATTTCCTCCCCTAGCCTTAACCACAGCCAGCTCCTCYCAAGAACCAAAATAACTGATTTGGTATGTTCCACACAGTTATCTGATCCTGCTTTAAAATATTACCACTCACTTTCATCATAATGGAAACTATTGTATTTTTTTCAGAGATTAGATTTTATCAGTTACATTCTAGGCCTTTATTTCAAGCCTGCTCAATAATGTCAGCCAGATCTTAAATCTTATTTTTCAGTAATTTTAGCTACTTTACTGTACTGTATTTTCATTAGCCACATTTTCATCACCTTTTCTCAAGGCACAATAATTCTAGCTTTTTTAGGCTTTCCTCTTCCAGGATACTCAACCTGTCACAAAACCTTTTTTGTTTACAGAATCCCTCTTCAAGCAAGGATGCCCAAGCTGGACTGCTCTGCATGCTTGATTTTCTAGAAGTCAGCAGTTTTAAAATACCCGTACGTTTTAGCTTGCATTTTTGCACAGTGAATTAAGACTTTGGAATGTGTACTTGTTGCCTTTACCAAGTCATCTTCTGCCTACCGTGTTAACTCCTGCTTGAGTGCCATTATTTCTGCCCCTGGGATGCACACCACTCCGTAGGCAGCACCTCACGCTCCGGGCTGCCCCCCCAGCCGGAGCCCCGGTCCAGACCCCGTCACACGCAGCCAGTAAGCGGCCGAAAGTTAAGGCCAGCAGCTGGAAAATGAACCTTAAAGCACACTGGCTTTAAAATCAAAGGGCTGTAAATATGTTAAAAAGAAAGATTGCTGCTGCTTTTGCTAAGGTTTAGAATAAGAGAGTGAGATAAAGGCTAATAAGGATAATTTATTTCTCGATTCATTTTTTCCAATTGAAAAACTAAAAAAACCCTTCGAAATACAGATGAGTTTTTACTTCTCAGCATATCATGAATCCCACAGTCATTTTATTTTTGTTTGATCTAAATGTTTTATTTCTTTTTGGCATGTTTTTTTAACACCTTTTAAATTCTTTTAAGCATTGGGGACAATTTTCAACATAATGGTAATGTTAATCTGAAATGAATCAATGAAACAAGTTATCACAACTTTTCTGAAATAAAAAATGACCTAAACTATTTGCAGAGCTTAACTTGCATATAATTCTGTTCTTCTAAAAAGAACAAACTGTTTGCAAACAGATAGTTTGTCTAGCATTATTAAAAATCTTTTCTTTTTGTTCTTGGAGCTGTCATGTTGAACAGGTAAAATGGAAAGCTCTTTTTCACAAGTTATGTTAGATAACCTGTATGTTAGATTTTTGGTTTCTAACTTACAAAGAAATGCAACRTTACTAATATTTTTTATTAAATTTATTGGCAGCTTTCCCTCTGTGAAGACTGAAATGCCTGACATTTCTTATTAGGAGGACTGCTGGAGGTCTGGCTATCCATCTTGTAAGAGAACAATCTTACTTGTGATTTYCACAATTAATTAGCTCAAAATTTTCCTCTGCTTATTCCCATTTCAATATAAGTTTTGAAAACTGATCATCATCACATTTTTCCACTCGGCTTCCTGGTGTTTATAACCACAAGGGATTCCCAGGGACGACCTGCAAGCGTAGGCCAACAAGCAGAACGCAATGACCGTGCAAGTCTATCCTCCCCTCCGCAGAGAAATCTTGGAATAGTTGTTAGGTCTATGTCGAGGCTGTGAATGAGAGATGCCCTCTAGCACTGTAGCGGGGCCCAAAGTGTTTAGGTGATTCCCTACAAGGTACAAGAAACTCATTTCCCACTGCCATGATGAGCTACTTCGGTTTCCATGTGCACTTGTCTTCCTGAGCCATTTTGTACACTGTTGGTAGTAGTGATGCAGCACTTTAAAATGCTGTATCTGTTTTGAGTTCTCCTTTCAAAAGTAAAAAGATGCATAACTTTCGACTGTGCTGCCTCCTAGTCACCTTGCTGAACTGAGTTCTAGAGGCAGACAAGAAATATGATTTAGATACCATATCCTACAGACTCTACCCAAGCAGAACTGCAGACTTGCACTGAAAGTGCAAACTGAGTACTTGTACGTTGAGTTGTCTGATGGCAGGTGATGACTAAGGATAGCAATTACTGAAGCCTCCAGGTTAATTCTAAAGTTGTAAAAATCAAATACATATTTGCAGGTACAAGGTTCATTTGCAAAATGGTAATATAAGATATGAGCTGCCCAATTCTGTCCACACTTGTGGACTGACGTTTGGAGACAAAGAGCGTATGTGTTGCCTCACTCTAAAACAATGTCTTTTTGCCTCTACAGCAGGGTTTTTCTCCAGGCTCTGTATATTTGGAAAAAAAGCAATGAGCACCTGCAAAACTTCTGTGAGCGCRAGACCCAGGAACCTGTGATCTCCCCTTACCTTGTCACATGAGCCCTACGGAGTGCCACTGCGCAGCCGCGAATGGACACGTCTTTCCCACAGAGTGAGTGAGTGGTGAGGACGCTGCGAGCGCCTCTAAAAACAGGTGAGTGACTTTTCAAAGGATTCAGAATAAGCCGTTTTATAGCTAGACCTAGTATACTCTTTTCCCACCTCTAACATGCTTTCCTTTTTTTTCTGAAACATATGCAGACACTGATTTCATGAAGTCTGCCCAGCCCATCACACAGGAGTGATGGGTGTGATTCTTCTTGTCATATGTTTAGTGATTATATTGTTACTGTTTGACCTTTGATTCTTGTCTATTTATACCCTTATCTGGAGAGCAGATGACAGATTAAACAGTGGCTTGCAGAAAGTCTGCGTTATCTACCTGTCATCCCAATAACCTACCTTCCTGTTGCAGGAAAAATCACATACAGCTCTGAAGCACTAAATGCTTCAAATGAGTTTTTACATTTCTGAGAGCTCTGCACTGCTCAAAAAAGAAAACTCATAGAAAGTTATGAAATTAAATGGGATCTCATTTTCTGAAAGCAGCTAGGAAAGTGTCAGTTTGACTTTCATTTACTGCTTATGGGCAAATATTGCCAGCTGCATTTTTACACTTAGTTAAGTCATAACTTTATATAATAAAAAGAAATTTTGCAGAAATTTAGTCCAAACTACTACTGTCACCAGCATAAAGTATTTTGCCCAGTGTGGAACTCTGCCCATCTGTAGAAACTATTTTTAACCAAAAACATCAGAAAGATTAAGCTAAGTTGTAGCTTAAAAACTTTACCAGAATATAAATACTAGTATATTCTTAGGCCAAGAGGCTGCAAAAGAGCCAAAAAATCTTGAGCTTCAGGGCACCTATTAATTTCCATAAATGGCAGTAAGGAAAGTTGTCACCACTTCCTCCAATTTACAATTAGTCCCTTGCTGTATTGAGGGTTCAACCTTGTTTCACATCAAACATGTGTCATTTGACATACTGCTAAACACAGGACCAGAAACGGCATCTCACTCGCTCCTACCAGTACGACAAAGAAGCAACCAACCCAAGGTCCATGCCAAAAAGACCAAGTGTCTTCCCAAACTTACACACTTTAATGATTGTTTTCTGGATTGAAATAGATTGTTACAGTTCCATGGATACTTACAGAGTAAATTGTATTTGGTTTTCTTCTCTCTAGCTACATTTACCTTGTAGTATCTCTCTCTTTCTTTCTCTCTCTCTGGCTACTAGACTCTGCTAGAAACTGGGGTAGCCTCCTGGGCAATTGAGAAATTCAGTTCTTTCATATAGATTGAAGACCATAGGAAAAGGTCATTAGAAGTCCTTTGGGAATTCCATGGTTTGCAATTCACATCAATATCCGCAGATCTGAGCGTTGAGAGTCTGGCAGTGCAGGTTCACTGTACTTCTGTACTAAGATGCATCACACCTGTCATCTCTAATATTAGGCTTTCTCCTCTGCAGTTTCTCAGTTCCTGGATTCTGACGAGTTCACACTTTGTCTCTTCTTCCTGCCTCGCACAACCCCTCCTTAGCTTGTATCTTCCTTCCCCCTTTGAACTACAAATATCAGTTGAGCTGGGCCAGAGGCTTGTGAAGCTCTTAGGTCAGCTGTACAGACTATGTCAAAACTGGCTTTGTGTAAGCGTAATTATGCTTGTTGTGCATGTTAAATATGTTAAAGAGTTTTCCCCTTGAAACACATTCAGATACAAAATCACTAGACTGGATACAGCCAACATTTTAGGCTTCAGGAAAAGTCATTTTATGGGGTCCAGCAGATGATGGGAATGACAGATGTTTTTGTAGACAGTTGAAGTCGGTAGCAGCATCATAAATATATAGGCACAAATTGCTGAAACATCCTCTCTAGAAGTAGCAGAAGCATCTGAAGCTGCTTTMGCTAACAGACTGAATTCAGTGGAATAAAGCATTGAACCAAAGGTGCTTTTATAACTTTCTGAATAATTAATGTGGCCTGCCATATGCTTCCCACTTCAGTGAGAAATGTGTGCATCTGACAACTCCATTTGATGCATCAGTAGAGCCTAGTGGGGTAGAAAAGCCATCAAAAAGACAACTCTGAAAGTAAGGGCTGAGAAAGTGAAACTGAGGGAACAGAGACATGCAGAATTTCCAAAACACTCCCACGGCTTAGAGATTCTCCAGCGTTYGTCTAGCCAAGTGTCACGGGCTGTCTTCACTTACTGGCAATATTCACTCTAATGCCATGGAAAGCCACGAAGGGAGACAAGCACAGTGCTCATCTTTGCTGTCTTCCCCAGCTTCCCATCACAGAACTGCTGGTGGCCACGTAAAGAAACGATATTTCTGTGGTATCTAAAGCAGTGAGATTTAGCAAAACAGCTCTGAATAATCTCTTCCTATGCATACTGCTATGAAAATGCCCAATGCCTTGTGCATGATCCTCTGCTCTCCTTTCTTGTCTTTGTAAATTATTACCAAGAGTAAAATGCAGGTGTGATGCCTTTGAATAYGCTAACCAGCTGGCAAACAGCAAGATTACATGTCAGCAGCCTTTCCCTATTGAAATGATATACCTTACGTGAACTACTCAGCACAGTCAGGGCAGCCCTGCGCGACCGCGTGCCCCAGCGAGGCTGCCTCTGCTCTCCCCGGGTCAGCCCGCCTTGCCTGCGCTGCCAGGCTGTTTCTCGCTCAGGCAGTGAGGCTATATTCCTGCCTCTCCGAGGAGCCAGTGGCTGCRTAACTCACGTCTTCACCTGCTTTGTGCCTAGGCTTGCTAGTGAAAGTTCTCATTTAAAAGACAGGTATTTCTTTAGCTAGCTTTTCTCTAGCCACAGCTGTYCTGTGTCTGAGGTCGTAAATAAGGTCAGTTACTGAGCAGAAGAGAGGGAACAGATGGTGGTAAAGGACAGTGTCAGACAGATGTCACCATTGCGCTCTTCCTCGTCCTCACTAGGATGAAGTGGGGCATGGTTAAAAGGGATGGGAGAGGAGCAGAGCGAGAAAGAGCATAGAAAGGGGGTTGCTGCAGGCGAGCCTGCGGCCTCGCAGGGAAGCCAGCCTCAGTGCCTGCCCCGTGCGCTCCTGGCYGCTTCCAGAACAACCATAAACCGTATCAGTCTCACTGGAAGCTCTTCCTGAGCAAAGACGGTAAGTTTAAACTCAGATCTTAGTACTACTTCTACCATTTATACTACATCCTTAGTGCACTCCGATTAGCTGCTGTAAATGCTACTTGGCTTTGCAAGCCTTGCTGGGCGGCAGGAGGAAGGATGCCTTTCCAGGGTGCTGCTCTCCGCTAGTTTCCCTCTGCTCCGTTCCCTGGTCCGAAGCAGTGCCGCGCTTTGCACGCCTCAAGGCCAGGATGCCTCACAAAGCTGGGCTTTAGGTGTGGCATCTTCCCTGCCACCTTTACTTCCCTTTTCTGAAGTTCTTAGGAAAGCATTTCCGAGGGAGTTGCTGATCATTTCCAAACTCAGTAAGAGGAATTCTTTCTGGGGTCTCGATGGCTAGCAAAACCAATGGACATCTCAATGATAACAACTGCATTATTATTATATCTTCTAYCTGGCCTTGTCCAAATCTACATACATAATATTTTTCCCCAACTCTTCTCCGTCATGCTTGCTGTAGTCTGTTTTGTGACTGCATTGGGAGTATGTACATTTTAAGTGCACTATCTGTATTGCAGTACCACTCAGTCTGTACAATTGTGAAGAAGCAAAACTTCAGCTACCTCTTATAAAGCTGGGAATCCAACAGCCAGAAGAAACTCCTTGCTAGTAACAGTGTTATATGATTATAAGAGGTGGCGTTTACAATGCATACAATTTCAAACTTAAGATATACATCTTACAGTTCCACATAGATGCATTGTTCCCATTTTATGTGTCTCTTCTGATGATTTTATCTTGATTGTGTTGCGTAACACTGACCATTGCCCTCTCCTCCTCTAGTGTTCTGAGACATGAGCAAAGCAGAGACCTCTAATCGAAGACATGAGGGACAGCTGAGGTGCGAGACCCATGAGGTCAGAAACTGCCTACCCTCACAGAGGAAACCTCCGTGTGCAGGTGAGTGTTCAGACCAGTCCGGACCCTGTCTCCCCATAGCAATAACTGCTCTCAGTCATGCTCCATTAAGTGTCGTGCCTCTGTTTATATAGACTTTTGCAGCATCCTAGTATAAATGCAGCATCTGAAAAATGTAAAAAGACACCCTCAGCGCCAAAGAGCTTATATTCTAAAACAATGCAACCTAGCTGTTGGGTTTTCCCTCAGAGTTAAGGCCCTGCAATTGCTGTATGTAATTTCTGTTCGGTAAACATAGAACTCTTACTGGATCTCCGTATCTTTGAGGCACAAAATCCTAGACCATTTCAGAGTTTAATAAAACAGCTGAAATGCCGCTACCTTAAATGGCCAGCATCTTCRGTTTGATTTGTCCCTCTTGTGCCTTGTTCTAAGGATGGAGATCGATAACTAACCCTTTGACTTTTGCACTTAAATGAAAGATAATTAAATTTCATTATGCTGAAATGATGAAGTGATGAATTCTGAGGAGAGGAGGGTGTGCCTTAGCTATGTATCATTTCCAAACCACATTGAAATATCATACTCTSAGCAAAGAAAGGACCTCTGGGGCCTAGTATAGTACTCTTTAATCATTGTACTTCTCTGACTTGTTGTTCTACTCAGTTCTGTGAATGCAAGGAAGGGGACTGACTATTACAGTTGCTAGTGTGAATAGAAAATAACAGAAAGAAGCACCACAAGTAGAGCCTCTAAACACATCTGGGTATTACTGCATGATAAAACTAAAAGAGGGGGATTTTTATGTTTTTCTATGGATCAATTATACTTTTAATAAAAATACTTCATAAGAATTGGGGTTACAAAGCCAAAAACTGTAAGTGCTGATCAGCAAATCTGACATGTGGCATCATCACAGCAAAGGAATTTCAGCCTAGAATTCTTGCCTTGTGCCAAAACCCTGTTGAGCAAGAGGCTCTCTTCATTCCTTGTATCCAAAGCTTACATCTTCAAAATAGGTCAGGGAAGCCTGAGCTGTTATGGTGTTAGCCCCTGCTACATTAATGAAGGTATGTGGGGTTTTGTTCTTCTTTTTCAAAAATGTTAATAAGCCAATTTAAGCCTCTTGAAGTGATAAGGGACTAGAGAAGGGCTTTCCAAACGTGAGTGGTTAAAAAAACAGTGCTTCTACAAGTGAATCCGTGTAAAATTTGAAAAGTCAAGTATTACTATRGACCCTAATGAACATATGTGCTGGATTTAGATACTGTTTAGTCATTTATAGTCTCATGTTTCTTTTGTCCCAAGTACATAATACACGCCAGCACACTGACTGGTTGTGTGCTACAAGCTGATGATTTGGGCTGCACCRCTCGCTGTTAGAGTAAATAAGGTGATTAATTAAAATGTTATGCAGACAGCAACTGAAGCCAAGGAAGGAAACTCCCCAGCTTTGATTCTTCATCCTCCAGGAGGGGGAAAAAAAAATCCTCCCCACAGCTGGCACAACTACACCAAATGTATCTACAGGGAACATGTAGTCAAGGTACCAACAGAAACACAGGGTCTCCATTACAAGCTGCTGCCTGGATCTTTGCCCTGCTGCCCTAAAACTGTTCCGCCTGTCACCTAGCCCGCTCTGAAAGCGCCAAACAGCCCGGAATCAGGCATCTGCCTGTTAGCAGCTCCACAGGAGCACCACAGTGTTATGCTCTTTGGCACCATCTCTTCCTCCAGCCCATCATTACACTGGAAAAAAAGACTGTATGCTCACCATAGAAGGACAATTCCCTCTCTTCTTCCAGTATGTGCTATCACCTCTTGAAGCCTAGGATTATGTACCAGCAGAGCTGACAGAGTAACCATCAAGGTGTTCATTCTTAGTTGCGTAGACTTTACACAGTAAAAATTACATGGGTAGCAGAACTAACCAGTAGGTACTCCTGGAGGGTACCAAAAATGCAATGCAGTCATTTTTCAGCGTCTCAGCTGCATCTTTGGAGGTTCTCTTGCCAACGTATCTCCAGGGAGAACTGTGGTCCCTTACTGATCAGTATGATGACCTGTCTTCCTTCAGTGACCTGAGTGGGACACAGGTTTCTCCTTGCTGTTTATAACAGCCCAAGGTTCTTCTCTCTCTACCTGAACATGCTGTTAT
Organism: Rhea americana; assembly: GCF_003343005.1. Taxonomy (NCBI): domain Eukaryota; kingdom Metazoa; phylum Chordata; class Aves; order Rheiformes; family Rheidae; genus Rhea; species Rhea americana. Next base: position 2,741,634 of record NW_028186149.1, read on the forward strand.
CTACTGTTGGACTGAAGTTGGAAAATTCTAGTTAGCTTAGATGGCCTTAGGTTGTAATGTATCTACGTTCTGATCACTGTGGGAGGTAGGAGCTTAGAAGTTAGACCAAACCTAAAGCCTCCAACCTGAAGATACTTGTACTGCAAGAATGCTTGAAAGCAAATTGAAACCCCATAGGCCATCCCTGTCTATGCAATGAAACAGAAACTACCTTCGTAGCAGTTTAAACAATGCTGTCATTGAATTGAATCCACCGCACAAATAATTTTGATAGTGATTTCATCAAAAGTTTGTGTAGTAATGTTTCTACTCTCTSATATGGCAACTGAAATGTTTTAAGTTGGAGAGTAGCTGAATAGCTAATGACAAGTTATATGCATCTGGTGTGAATTGTGAGTGAATCCATGCTGAAATTGTGAAAATTTGGCTCCGGGAGCTGTTAACCAGCAACAGTCTGAATAATTGCAAAGGAAGAATCACATGGCCCCACGGATCTGTCTTTTCTCTGATCATTGTGATGACGTATCTGTAACATTTTTATTATTCTATTCTATTAAAAATAGAAAAGGGCTTGTAAGAACAATTGTTATGAAATTTCAATGAAAAGCTGTTCTGCTATGCAAAACAACAGACCAGAGGATTCTTTGCTTACAGTTGAGACCTTTGCTTCATTTATCTGAATTCTGGAAGATGTTCAGTATGATCTGCCTCCTACTGAAGTCCATGTACTTTGCCACAAATAGACATTCAGGGTAAGTTATGACATTTTATGTGCATGGCACCTCCCAGAATCTGGGGACAGGAAGAGATGTCACTTTGCCAGAAGCCAAGCAAGCAGAGGTTAGTTAAGTTAGCTGCAACTGTAAAATGTCTCTTTGTGTACTTTACAGTTGTTTAATCAATAACTTCATGGCAACACAGCACACAAAAAATGTGGGATGTCAGGGTTTATAAGCACAGCAGATGCTTTACAGCAGTGACACAGTCTGGTACTGCGAGTTTATTACTACTGTATGGAGGAGAGAGGGAGTGGGAATTTCCCTTTATTTTTATTCTGATTCTGGATGGATTATCGTGCTGGAGAGCGAGGTTGTACTGAAGCAGTTTATGAGCAGCATCAGCCAATGACCATATGGAGCATCCAGCTACAGGGAAGGGGCAGCCTTGGGAAGTAGTTTTATGGGCTGATAATCAAACTGTAGGTCTGTGTTCTGACTGCCTGACACCAAGCAGCTGCCATTCAAGGCATGTCATAAATCCATCACATTCACTTTAGAAAATGTTCTGTCCAGATTATAAAGCCACACTTGCCATTTAAACCAGGATTCAGGTTTTTGTTTTTATACAGGAATCAGATTCTATGAAAACAGTTTGTCATATTCTGATRTGCTCACTTTTAGAGTAGGTCAGCTTTTTAGAAAAAACAATGTTTCTGGTTCAACATTCAGTTCAAGAGCTGCATTTATATAGCCAGTTCTGACAATATTTTCTGTATTTTCCATCTCCTCATCTAGCAGTCTCCTTTAACGAGTTTCTTCTCAAGACCACCCAGCTTTCTCTCACAGCCACATGAAATGGAAAAAAAAAAAAAAAGTTACCTGCTCCTTTCTCATTCCAATTTGCTTTTCATTCTTTTATATGCCTTAGTTCTTTAAAACTACAAACGTGTTTAGGCATACACACATCTAGATGTCTTTCTCGCATATAAGAGAATAAAAAGAAAAAAATATAAGAAAATAAAAGAGAGGTTTTCAGCAATCATCACTGCTCTGATTGTCCTTTAATTTTGGCTGTCTTAAATTTTTAATCACTGGAGAAAACTTAAAATGTACACCCAGTTCTCTGAAAACTAGGCTCCCATCCAATGTCTCGAGCTGTTTCTAAAATCATGCATGACCACCTTGGTCATACTCTATACAAAATAGAAATAAATGCTTATTCATGAGATGTTGCTATGAGATTCCCTTAGACTTCCTCCTTAGATAGACTTGCCAAGCAACTTCTCCCTAAGCCTGCAAGACCTTGGGCATCAACAAGCCATGTGGAGGGGGCCACGTCTTGCRAAAGAAGACCAGCTGCTTTGTTGGACTGCAGCAGTGGAGTGGCGCTGCTCAAGYACCGTTACTCTAAGTGTAACACCCAGGTGCAGCATGTTTCCATAACCTCTGCATGTGTTACGATCATTTTGCAGAAGAGCTTGTTGCAGGATCACAGACTGGCCTCACCAGCTGTGTCTGACAGGCGGGGTCACAGCGTAGGAGAGAGGCCATGGTGAACGCTGGAAATTAATGAATGAAACATGTAGTTGTGGAGGAGGACAAGCCGGGAGCCAATTATCTGAGTATGACTCTGGATGTGAGACATAACTGACATGCTAAGACATGAAGTGGAAGATGGACATGTTTCAAAGACAGCCTTGTCAATGGTGTGTTGTTATGCATAACTTTGAAAACACTTCTCTTTACTTTTGAAGTAACTAATTGTATACTCACATTTAGAATCCATTCAACTGGATTCTATTTCTCAAAGCAGTATTGGAAGGAACATCTTTCCTATTTCAAAATTTATCAAATTAATATACAAGCATGGCTTCTTTATCAAACATAACTGTTCTCCCTTGTAAGCCTTGTTTATGTCTTCATTGTTTGCCTTTACAGAACAGTCTATCATTAAAACCAGTTATGTCTCAATACAAAATGTGGCTTACACATAGGGAATCATGCTAGAAGGGCTGCTGGGGTACCATCATTTTCTCTAAAAGCACTATAAAAGCTTCTCGATGGGTAAACCACTTCAGTGTGTGAGTGACTTCTTAGCAGTTTGGTGTTCTACAGACCACACATACCATATAAAGATGCAGCCACTGTAACAGGCAGACAAATTAGAGAGATCCCTATTACTTGCCAAAACATAAATTATTAGTGCCCCAGGCATGTTTATTCATGCTCAGGTACACTTTCTCATTTAAGAAGCAAACTGGCCTATGCTCTACTACGCCTGTTGACCTGAGTGAGGAGAGGAAACTTGCTGGCCTTTCTACCTTTCTGAGATATGGTACCTGTTCCCTGTGTATGCAACAAGTTGATCACACTTTGCGTGCCTAAAGCCAAAGGGGCTAATGAAATATTCTGCAAAACACAGGATTTTGTTGTTACTGGAGATATTCAAGAGAAAATTTCTGTGATGGAAAAATCCTGTGAAGTGCAACAGAAAATGCAGATTATTTTAAACTATTACTAGGAAATTCTAACATGCTATTTATCCCCGCTATGTAAGTCGCTGCCTCAAAAAGCCTGTGCGAAGGACACAGTAACTCTTCCTTTGGAAAAGGTCACACAAGTCCCCAGCTGTTCTTACTTCCACTTGGACTCTTGGCRAATGTAGTTCTGATGTCTGGGAACTACAAAATGTTTTGAAGCTGCCTTCCTGTCTGTACGCCTACCTCCGATGGAGCACAACTCGGCCAGCCATGCGTGGGCGCAAGATGGGATTCGAGAATTGCAGTACGCAGAGCTGCAAGGTTCATCAGCTTTGTTAATCAGGAGGTTCTATTACAACAAACTGTAAGTAAAACCAAAGAAAGCAAGAATTGCAGCTTCATGAGCTGTGTTGTATCCTGAGTTAGCTTTGGGGAACGGAGCTATTCTGACAACTGCAGTTGCAGCTTGACGGTGCCAAATAGCAGTTTACTTTTCCTACGAAAGACACGATGCAGAGAGTACTTTGATCTTGAACTTCAGCCAATTCTTTGAAATTTGTTTCTACTTTCTTCTGAAAGAATACTCTCTACAGTTCAAATTTAGTACTGTTACTCTTTGTAAATAATAGAMAAATAAAAAAATCTCAGGAAAAATGATATACAATACCCTACGCACAGAGAGATACATGTTTACCATTTTGTGCAGAAGACACACAAACTCTGTACTGTGAAGTGCTGTCTGCTTGCACATTTGGGTGCAAGTCACCTTTTTAACTTCTCTGCACAGTCACTAMAGGCTCTAAGTGCTGTAGGAAAATAAATTCACCATTCTGAGTAAGGCAGCTAAGTCCTGTTTTCATGCCTTGGTATATGGGAGAAGGGACTGGACGCTAGGAAAGTGCATGTAACCCACAAGCAGGAGGGGTCAGAGCTGTTCCTTCACTGACTGTTGCTGTGTCTGCGGAGTTCTGTCCAGGCAGTATCGAGCTGTAACTGTGCTTTATAACGAGAAGAGTCAAGCACAAGCTTAACTTGGAAATGAGACCACCTTTGATTTTCTCTATTGTATAAATGTTTCGAAGTGAAAACTCAACTGTGCATTGGAGGTTACAGATGTTCTTACCAATTTGTCCTTGAAACTGCAACAAACTAGGACTCAACTGAAAACCATGGTAGCCCAACTGCTGCTTCGCAAAGGCAGCACCGCAGAACCTCCAGCTCGTGCAACACCTGTGCGACTGCTGTAGCCTCTCTCTGACTACTTCACTGAGAAGACAGTAAGTGATAATTTGCTTCAATTTCTTTGCAAATGAAGATTTGCAAATCAGTCCCTCCAAAGCATTCCAAGAAAAAAAAATGTCAAATATATCACGTCAGTTCCCCGCCTTTCTAACAGCAATTCATCTAAAATCGTAAGCCAACAATTTTCTTACTAACACTAGACAAACATAGCTTGTACCAAATGAGTTAAGAGTATTTTGTTGACCTACAGGACCTACTACAAACAGCAGCRATCATATCCAGTTTATAACGTAGACATATAATACAGAAATATATAGTGTTCTCTAGATTTKAAGTCCAAGAAACATTCTCAAGAAACAGCAAAATCRATTGCCATCAATTACCACAAGTGACCACATCCAACTCTGAAAAACTCACACGGGAGAAAGTGTGCATAAGAGACCCAAAACAACTGCTGAGATCCTGGAATGGTGAATCCCCACGAACTGCCTYGCAAACTAGAGCTAATTGAAGGAGAAAAGCTTTAGAAAACATACAGATAGAAGCTCAGCACAGGTATTGTATGCTGACAACATTGTGAAAAATGCCAAGCTTGTAATTCACCAAGAAAGGTCGAGTAYAGCAGCACAAAGCAGGTTATTGACGACGTATCCTCAGAAAGTGCAGCTGTAGAAAGTGCAATAACTCATTATAAGCATCAAACATTATCCAGACATTATTCTCTCAGACCTTTTTTTCTGTAACCTATTAAATAGTTAATGAAAAAAAAAGTTCAGTGATTTGTACATTCAAAAGAGAAGAGTATATTGCACACAGAAATTAAATTATATTCCTTCAAACAGTGTGTAAGAAGACAAAGGTCAAAGATGACAGAAAAGAGGGAGAAGCGTTCTTTTACATAAGAGTTGGTGTTAACCTGGGCAGGAGGGCTGCTAAAATCATTATTTTACCCAGTTATATATTTATTTGAAGAGCCGAACTATGACTTTTATTGTTTATTTTACAGAGCCCTAACACTTTGAAGAATTAATATTGACCTGCTAAAATCTCATTTTAAATGACAGAAAAAAATAAAAGAAATATCAAGTCCAACATCCAAGTTTAAAATAGCATATCGTTACACAGATGATTTGCTGTTGATAAGGTCAGTGACACTATTTTCTCTAGAGGCAGCACTGCTCAAAAAATTTCACGTACAGAAGTGCACAGAAAACAGGTCAGTTCCACATGGCTCTTCATCAACAAACAATGCTAGTGACAAAGTCTCTGAAAAATAATAGTTCTTCCCTGTCTAGGACCCTGTGGTATGAATCAGGTGAGAGCTCACCCTCGGAGAGGAACAGCAGGTTTGCTGTGTCCCTGCTGCTTACTAGACATGTCGGTCACTTCCGTATGCAGAAGCTGCTGTAAGAAACGCAACGACAAGATGCTCATCTCTCCCTCGAACGTAGCATGAGCACCCTGTGGGGCCTCCCGAAACTTTGCTGAGAAGATGCTGCTGCTGAACATCTGTGTTTTGATAAGCAGCGTCTAGAAGCTGTTTCTCATTACCATTTTGTCTCTGGCTTATGTAATGAGAGCTCCATAGATTATCACATTAAACAATAAGGTGTCTGACAACCATGTTGCTAAACACATTTCATCCGTACGCTTCCCAGTGGGGTAAGTCTGGGAAGAGGTTCATGGTAAAGCGTTTGTGCTTGTTGCACAACYTTCGCTTACTTCATTGACCACAGGAAAGATGACACTGCAGCCTGTCCAACCAGCTCATCCTCTAAAAGTCACCAGTGACATTTATTAATTAAAATAGCTCCCCATAAGTTAGATTTCCACTTCTCCTAAACTCCAAGTTCCAACAGATACTGGGTTAAATCACGTCGGATTTGGTCACTGAGACGATGCCATTGATGATACTGTTCCGCTGACTGARAGGAAGTGCCAACACAACAAAATTCACTCCAGCTCGAAACAGAAGTGGAGAAAAATGGTCAAAGAGTYTCTTGGCGTGGATGAAGTGATACATGAACCCACTTGCACATGAGATGCTAACAAACTCGTGAAACGTAACCGAGGGGAATGCATGGTGAGTAGCACTGTGGTCCCATACTATTTGGTTATGTTCCCATTAGAATACCTGTGCTTCCACAGGCCTTTCATAAGTCATTCCATCAGGAGTACAGAGCGGCTACGATACTTATCTACTGTTTTCTATTATTTGAACATTATCTTAAACATTTTTTATGATGTGAATATCAAAGTTTTATTGAGTTATTCTCTGGACTTGAGCATTTTACAGATTCCTTGTGGTCTATACCATAGAAGAGGCTGACTGAAAAATCATGAGTCCAAATACTATATATAAAAGCTGAACAAACAGAAGTTAGAAAATAAATAGTTCTATCTTAATATGAATTACCCAGAAAAGATGGTACAGAAGATGAAGTAGAAAGACCTGTGCTTTTTACATGCTTGTACAGTATTCACTCTTATCAGAGTTTCCCAGATGGTCACAGTACTGAGCAATAATCCCAACTTGCGGTTTTACATGCTGTTCTTTTAAAGGTGCCCTCCACTCCCTTCCTCAGCTTGATTTAGAGACATCCTCCCCCGCAACAGGCTAACACAGAGTGTTCACGGTACGTGATTTCTTCCTGTGAAGTTTGACGAACAATGAAACAGAAAACAGTACTGGCCTCTAAAATACCTTCAGTAGCATCTGTTACAACTCACTGTTAGGGGCTGAGACATTTCACTTCTTAAAGTTGCTCTTTCAGATTCTCAGCAAACCCTGGCAGATGCGCATAGTCATACCTGCTCCCATTCCTGAGCTTATCTTTGCAGCAAGATCAGCTGATCTGCAGCTCAGTGAAGAGCTGGAGGTCCTGGGGGAGAGGAGGAATTCCCCCTCCCCCTAGGGAGCAGGTGCCACAATTYGAGCAATATGCTGAATTAATCTGTCTGGCAGCAACAGTCCTAGTCGCCCTAGTAAGCCTCACTAGTATATCAAGGAGGAAGAGAATCAGATTCAGAGGTAGTTATCACCATAAAATATCTTTAACTGTATACAAAAACAATTTTATGTATATTATCAATGCCATGCTTATTAAATGCACAGATGCTGAGGAGGGGAAGAGGTTTCTTTCCAAATGAAACACAAAATTCTGTGCTTTAAAAATAAGGTCTTACATTTCCTTAATAAGAGCAGTAACAGATTTTTTTAAAAGAGGTAAGTGTTTAGCTAGAGATAATGAGGTAAGTGTTTAGCTAGAGATAATCTCACCTCTCTCACGTCATACAGTTCAAAGTGAATGACCGAATCTATTAGAACCATAATATACGATCTATTGAACTCATGATATAGAATTTGTCTGATGACCAAATTCTGTGTCTTCTCAGCAGTTTTTTGCAAAGATGAGCTTTGTTGTCTGTGTCTTACGGGTGTACTTATGCTAACAACACTATGTAGGATCATTGCTAAATTCCCAAGTCTTTGTCTTTTTGATTGCTCACAATTGTCCACATACTTTTGGGCTAAAATTTGGTACAYGTTGTCGGTCTGAGAAAGAATACTTATAAAAAGTTAGCAAAAAAAATCAGTTGCTTTTAAGAATGAAGAAAGCTGGGGAAATGGAAGGTGCAAATGCTGAAGAGCTCTGCACAAAGGAGAAAAAAACATATCAGTGTACATCCTGGTGGAGACGTAATCCTTTGGGGTACCTAAGAAAATCAGTTTTGCTTTAGCTGCATTCTGAGAATTTAAAAATCATACCTCGCAAATACACTCTAGGTTTGTTATACAATAAGCAGCATTCTTTTGGCACTGCTTGTCTCTACATATACAAGCCAAGTGGAAATTTCCATTGACTTAGAGTGGCTTTCAGGCCTGTTATCGTCTCACATGTGTGCACAAGAAAGCTGCATACAATTCACATTGGTCTTGCAAAATGTATCAACRGCCAAAACAAACAAAAATTATCAAAACAATCATATATTAATGCTTTCTTTCTTTCTGTTGACATTAAAGGAAATTGCACATTTAAATTCAGCAAGCCTCCACAATACATAACAAGAATTATTCTGTAGTTCAATAAGATTTTTAGTATCCCTGTACATATTTGCTATTGTCAGATCCTAAATCATGAAATTAAGAATGGAGAAGAGGCCAATAAGCACTGTGAGGTTTTTGAAGAATCTCTAACGCTTCAGTCTAGTATGTAGACTTATACCCATATAATTTCATTAATTATCCCAATTCACTAAACATGTTGTTCTTTGATCTATTAATGAACAGCTTAGTAGTTCAGCAAWTTTTTGCAAGAAACGTCTGAGCAGGGACTAGGCTGCCATGTTTCCTTCTCAGCTGGCTCCACTGATAAGTTCTTGTAGTGGAAATACTGACAGCTATTTAGCTGAAGAGGCTGAGTTCACCCTTCGTGGCTGCTGTATTGTAGCTGGTCTCACGCCGGAGCTAAGTGCTTAGCGTTTGTACCTCTGCCTTTGACCAGTTTTAAAAACTGCTGTTGAAGGTGGCAGAGGCTACACCCCTGACCTGCCCGTTCTGCTCTGACCACAGTTACTCTGGCTGGCTGCAGGCCCAACGCACATTCAGGTTGCAAAATGTGTAGCAGCAACACAGCACTCTCCCATGTGAATTTTCCAGGTGCCCCTATTCCAGAAACTCAGTTCACAGTGAATAAGTAGAAAGCAGTCTGGTAGAAACAGAGCGTGCAATAAATCTAAGATAGCTTATTGATCCGTTGACTGCAAAGGCAAAAGATAGCCAATCACAAATATTTTGCCTGCAGTTCCTTACAGCATTACAAAAATGCTGTAACTGCTTACAGAAAATCTTTCCCTTGCACCAGAGGTCATTTCAGGACATGCTCACTTTAATACCGTTTGACTTCTGCCAAGTTCCTGGTTAGTAATGCTTTCTATGTTAGGGCTGCAAAAAAAAAAGCTTCTGAGGTCATTTTTCCACCAGTAGCTATGAAGGTGGCACGCTGAACTTTTAAAAACTTTTAACACAAGTGGAGGCTCTGTAAAATCTGCTGAGTCTGCAAGACCTGCTGTATACAGGACATATGTGCCTGAGATCAGCGCCTGCACTTATAACCTACATTGTCTAATTATTGTTAAAGTATACACAGCAAGGTAATGATCTCCCTGCCCATGTGAATTTACCTAATAAAAGCCAAGAGGGTAACAACGGCAAAAAGTCTACCTATCCATATACTACAAAAAGGACCCTTCAAAGTTTGTCCCTCATTTGAACAACAAAATATTTTTGGCTCTGTCAGCACTGACTTCCAAACAGCTGATCCACGACTGGAAGGGGGAGGGGGGAACTGTAACTTGCTTAAGTTATAARACAGAACTAGAAACCACATGTTCAATATAAACAAGTTCCAGGTTTCTGCTCTTGGACGTGCCTTGACCACATTCAGCCAGACAGTAACACAGTGCAGTACTTGAGTTTTAAATGGTTAAGGGCACCTTCTTTTCAGATGAAATCTGAGTGTGAGTTTATTTTGTAATGGACTCATTTGGCAAAAGGTTTATTTATGCACAAATACTTTGCAGTGTGCTGCACAGATGGAGCGATGCGTGTGCTACTGCAGATCTCTACAAGGCATTCAGAATGCTTTTTCCTATGGGTGTGTTTAATTTCTGATGCAAACAGCCCTGGTCATTAGAAGAGTTTTTTCTAGTTTACTCTGCACTATATGTAAGACATAGGTCTTACCAGTGAGAAGGAAAAGGCCAGCTATGGGTGTCTGAGGTGAAGAAAGCAACAGAAAGATGATCTGCTTCCACCACTTCCAACTGTCTAGTTTAAGAGGCCCCAGTCATGTTGCAGTACTTGGTGCTTTTCATTAGCTAACAGTGCCACGAAAATGATACGAAGCAGAGAGCAGAGAGGAGGAGACAGCAATCCCTATCATTGACGGGGATTTGGCAGAGCTGATGGATACTGTTATCTAAGGATTAAAAACTTATTTGAAAAGCTACTTTCGTAAAGTTGTAGTATTGTATTAATATGTCCTACTACATTGGACCAGAGTGGCCACCTCCATGTTAAAAGGAAGATGGTCTTTGGAAAGAGAAATCTGTGGTGTTTCTGCACATTGATCCATTAGACGCAGGGGGTTTGCCCCCTGTAGAAAAGGCAGTCCCTGATCTCTGCAGTCTGTGAATGGTGTTGGCTGGAATGACTGTGCCGTAGTTGGGATATCTCCGTTAATTATCCTCCACTGTGCTGTCTGCTGTCTCCCAAAGTGAGATCACAGACTATACTGGTTGGCAACTCACTGCCAGAGCAAGACTCAATAACTGCCTACAGYAAAATATAATTTACAAAGAACTGTGGAAGTCATAAACTGATTCATTTTGTCTGCAGATTTTCTTTCCTGTTACACTGAGTATATTTCAGTGCAACATAACCCAGCCACGTGCATCCCCTCAGATACAAAGCAACGCTCATTCGTCTTTCAAACAGATTGTCATCTTCCTTTTCCCTCCTTATTCACAAAGCCAAGGGAAGAAGAGTGGGGAAAAATCATGGAGAGAGAATCTTTAGCTATGCTGGTTACAACTATTTCCAAGAGGGTGGTGAAGAGGAAGAAAGATACTACAGTTTCTTTGTAGCAGGCCCTCTTTCCATCACACTTAGGCCAATGAGAAGCACAGCTTTACTTTAAAGGCTTGTTAGCTACAACACTTCAACTCTGTTAATTGTAATCAGAAGCTTTATTTCTACAAAATGCCTGGTAGAGAAACTTTCCATTATGGACCAGATTCCTGAAATATTTGCTCATCTTTTGTTTTGTTCTTAAGTGATGTAAAACTGTTACTGACTTCCACCATCTTTTTAGAGAGATTTTTTWAAAAAATTTACAAACACTTTTTGCTCTTAAATAGCAAACTTAACCATAACTCCAGTATTCCTAACAAATTTCTATTATATTTTCTATATGCTAGAATTATTTGCTTTTTGTATGCTCCTTCATCTATTTTTTTATACTGCCTTATAACCAAGTGGTTGTACAGCAGTAATATCCAGAAGATASACTGGGCCAAGATGAACAAATTCGTAGTAAAATTAGATCTTGAACAGATGCAGGGCAGTAATGGCAGGACAAAGTGTTTTTCAGTTCCATGAACTTTGGCGTTTCTTAGCTCTCATTGCAAAATACAGACATGCATAGCTAAATATGTTGGATTTTATTAAGCGTGTGCTTTGTATACACTGGGTTGGGTTTTGGTAACCAGATAAGTGCAAGTTCATGCCTATGCTGCTTCTACACTACCCCAAACACACATTTTGGACAACAGGCCAACTTTCGGGCCACAGGGRCTTTTGCACAATTAATATCTCAGCAGAGACTGTGAGGAGGAGGGAAGGAAAGTCTTTCACAGAAAAGCTGTGTAAGGATCAGAGGATTTAGTTCCATTTAGTAGCTAATACTACTGAATGTGTGGTTAATACTGCRGTCAGCCAGYTGGATACTCCATGCAATCAATTTAATCCTAACTCTTCTGCAGCTGAATTGGATACTCCATGCAATCAATTTAATCCTAACTCTTCTGCAGCTGAATTGGATACTCCATGCAATCAATTTAATCCTAACTCTTCTGCAGCTGAATTGACTGAGGCCTCTTACTCACTCCCTAAATCAGTCGGGCAGAGGGAATGAGCAGTAATAGTTTTGCCTTTCCTGATTCCTGACTTCAGCTTCATTTGAAATGTAAGTAAGTTTTAAAACCCTGTTACTTTTCTAAGAAATTCATGCCTTGTGCTTATTTCAGAGACTTTACATTGAAAGACTCAGAGCACGTATAACAAGCAGTGCTTTACAACTTTATATTGTTTTTCAAAATGTAATTTTACTAAATGACACTTAAGAATATCAGTTTTCAGAAGGCTGCTGAACTGTTTAACCCTGAGAAAGACTGATAGGGGCTGAAGCTGAAAGCTAGCTTGAAGTGTTTCATGAGGTGGGTACTGGAAGCTGTCCTGAAGTTACAGCGTTCGAGCTTGTCTCAAAGAAAGACGATAGCGGAAAGGTTTTCACACGCTTGGCAAGGAGGGGAGGTAGAAAGCACTAAAAGAGCACTACAGGGCCCAGCGACCTGGAAGCACCCTGACGCTTTTTGATGATCTGAGCGCATGCTACTGGCAGCGGACTGGGCGCGCACGGCCAGCCAGCGGTTTCTGCCGTCTGCCACTGCCGGCAGCAGCAGGGCCGGCTGCTGGACCCGCGATCGCGGGAAGCCAGCAACGCGCAGAGGGCCAGGGCCCCTTTGACCAGCACGCGCTCCTGCCTCCAGGACGCTGGCACTGGCCACAGGCTGTCGCCCTTCCAGTGTCCTCCGAACTCCTGTCCTGCAGGTGGGCAGCTTCRTGTTTGGTCCTGGTGTCCAGAGCAGCCCAGCTGGCAGCTCAGAGCATGGACTGGACCAGTGGCTCCCACCCGTTTCAGCCTGCTCTGCGCGTGGGCAGTCTGTGGCCCTGCACTCCCCCGCTCTCCTGGGCAGCACAGGAGGCGTTAGATCAAGTTTCTGCTGTTGCAGCATTTGCTTGCAAAGGTTTGGCTCTCCGCTGACCATGCCCCTGCCACACGTGTGCGTGCGTGCATGCCTCTGCAGTGGCTGTGTGTCTACAGGCACGATAAAGGAAACCTCAGCTAAGCCTCTAGTCTGTGGTTTTTAGCTAAACTTTAGCTAAATTTCTGATAATTGGAGGTGCTAAAATCTAATATATATTTTTTTCATTGACAKGTGAGCTTGCTTCTCCTTACCCCAGTTAATCAGTTTGTCCATATGCTCTTTGTCCGTACGTTCTTTGAAGTCATGCTTTCCCCCGTACTCTGAATTAATGTAGTTAAAGCAAAACAGGCTTGCTAGAACTGAAAGTGAAAATCATTCTTTTAAATGATTCTAAAGAGTCCAKTTTTTTTCCCCAACCTAAACACAGGTCAAATATCATTCTAGCTTGTCCAGCCTAATCACTAAGCTGTTGTCACACTCCTCAGACTGAGGAGTCTGATTGCTTTATTTCTCAGAAATTTGCTTCAAATACCAAATATATTATGAATCTTTACGTAGCCTAGTTGCAAAGCCATTAGAAGAAATCTACTTAGGGAAAATGAGGTACAATACTTAAGAAGAAATAGTACACAGATTAAAAGTTGACTTTTATATTGGTTCATTACTCTTGCGCTTAAAAGTATTTATAGAAGTTAAATGAAATCAGGTGAGTGAATGGAAATGAGTCAAGTAATCTTTTCTACCTGTTCCATTTCAGCTGATGTTTGATGAATAATGATTAGACTAAAATTAACAGATACCTAAAGCATATCCTTCTTCAGTCATTATCTGACTTAGTGTCACTGATCAATCAATCAGTCAGTGCAGGACTGCTGCAACATTAAGCTGGCTTAATTTATACATAGCTGGCCCACAGGTTTATGTTCCACTGTAAGGCTCTCTTTCTATCACATCAGTACTCGCAGCTGAGTCTAGTGGCCACATTTACTTATCTTATGGTATTTTCTGCAAACACATTTGGGTCTGAGTACTGAAAGGTTGCTAATGGGTTATGGTGTGGTGCTTACAGAGTAGAAGGAGTAGGTTCAAAAGGAAATTTTACTGTAATTAAATGGATTTTATTTTGTGCTTTCTCTGCATGCATGATGGTATACTAATGTGATAGATGGCAAAAAGCTTGGGTGGTCACAGTGATTTCAGGGGCTGCAATACACAGGATTCTTGGGATCCCTGCCCAAAGTCCAGTCTGTTTTTCTCTACATATTTGGATGTAGTATAATGCAATGAGTTGGAGCTCTCTATAACCTCATAAAACATAGTGGTCTTGGACTATGCTTTCTTTATCTATACATATGAAGCTCTGGTTGCTAGACTGCTATTAGACTCTGCACTAACTCTCTCCTCCCACTGGYGCATCAAAGGAGACAAACTGGTTTCCAGCCACTCCAGAGAGTTTCCAAACCTTTTCAGTGAGCCTGTACCGAAAATCTGCTTGAGGGGAAGGAGAACTTAGTCATATAAATGCTTTGTCTGATTTTCTGCAGTCAAGAATCTGAAAGGAATCTGGAAGTTTAGGGATCTTTTTCAGGAGTAATCAGGATTTTTAAAACTGGGATGCCAGTAAGATTTCTGCATCAATGGAATCACTATAACTTGGGACAAACAGAATGCTGCATCTGTGGATCACAGCACAGCTTCTGAGGTCCACAGGAAGCTCTGGAAAAAAATGGACTTGAAATCTATCCACTGACACTAAATATAACCTTCTGGTAAACATTAAAACTTCAAGGGCTTTGTGGCTGATGATCATGTTAAACTTCAGGATATCCAGTGAGAGGGTGGGGAAAAGAAACCTACAGGGAGGGGAAAAGTTTGAAGGCTGGTGGAGAGAATTGCAAAGATTTTGGTGACTAAAGTTTTCTGCCTGGCTCTATGGTTTTCAAGTTAGTAAAGATAAAGTAGTCACAAGGTTGAGACAGCTTCAATCCTAGTGTATAACATACGAGAAACTATGGGTCGCTCTTGGTTCCAGTGGAGAACTTCATTCTAAAAAACTACTCTGAGTGAGGCTTAAGGACAAAAGGCAGATGCTGCCTCCCTGCTGGTTCCATCTTGTTCCTTCTGCTTGRAAGATGATAATTAACATTCTCTGCACTAGTGTCCTTGCCTTGGACATCTGTGCCCTGAAAACTGGCTAAAACAACTAGAAGGGATTTCACGTGGGGCATCAAACAGCCAGAAGATAGTACTGGCTTTCAGTCCCTACCAGCGTGGGCTGGATTTGACCCAGTAGTACTTGAGAGCCTCTGTATCTCCTTGTGACACCGTAACCKCAAGCATTTAGTCTGCCCTTTCGGCAAGCATGAAGAGCATGGCCTTTAGTTTCTGCGCACAGCTGCAGACAAGGACAAGCAAGTTTCTCAAGCAGGTCATAAACTGCACTACACAAATATATCTCTAGCRCTATCAGGGCTATCTTCTAGCCTGAAGTGCTGTTCTTAGCTTTCTACTTGCCCCTGAATACCAGCAGGTCTAGTCATACAGCATGTGGAAGAAGTTTCACTCTGCAGCAAAATGTYTGGATTGTTTCTTAGTAATCAAGTTTAGGAGTTACTGGGAAAACTGATGAAAGCATCTGGGCTACTTTTAGCACTGCTTGTTGCGGTGGGCAGCTGTTATTCTATTTGATAGGTGGGTAGACTGATGCATATGTGGTATCTGCCAAACACCCTGACTGCTGGAAAGCAGGAGACCCCAAGACCTTGCTCTAAACCAACATAACCCCTTATGCATTTTGTAAAAACAAACATTTACCAATCCTGGAAGTCATTGCTTGTTCTGTTAGTTTAACTCCTAGCGTGGTTTAAAATCCTTTTTCAAGCCTACCACAATTTGTGTTCCTTTTTTTTTTTTAAGTGGGAACACCTTACCAAGCATTCTGAGAGAGGAGCAAGAGGCATTAAGTCTGTTTAAAACTGAATCCAAACAGAGACAGACCTGTTGCCAACAAGGAGGGAAACTTGGCAGCTCTGTTTAAAGCTTCCCACACAGACACCGAAGACGCAAGAAAGCAAAGCAGCTCTAGTCTCTRAGGGTCCTGCCACTCCCAGGGCAAAGCCATCCCTTCTCTGCTGCTCCTCTAGCTCTCCTCCTCGCTCAGGGCCGTTTGGCACGGCAGTAAGATACTAAGCCTTATAGAMCTGGAAAAAATACAGGAAAGGGTTAAGAAAAAAAAGGAGGGGGGAGAGAAAAGGCGCTCTGCACAGAGGCACAGAGAACCTGGAGGCAAGCCAGCGTCCCCGAATGACTCTGCTCGGCTCAGCCGCAGCCCCAGCGAGCGAGCGATGCTCCGCGCTGCACTGCCCTCGCTCGCTCCGCGCTGCTCCTCTCCTCTGCCCGCGGGGCGGGCACGGCCCAGCCCTCTTGGCTGCATCAAGGAGAGGAGTTTCCCTGCGTGGTCTCCTCTCCAGCCAGTTTGTGAGCCCAGAGACATTGCCAAGTTTATCGTGCGCCTTGAAGAGAACAGCAAAGACCGAAAGCAGAACACCGGAGAAAACAGCTGAACATTAGGGGAGACCAACTGGAAGCACCTTTCCTGTGTCAACCTCGGGGGGACAGAAATGGTGGCACAGTGCAAAGCAGGGCAAGCTGCCCGGGTGCCAGGAACGCGCCGTTCCCCTGGCTGCGCGATGCAGGGAATTGTTCGTCCATATGCTCAAGCTTGATGGACTCTCTTCTCCCACGGAGAGCAAAACATACCCTCARTTCAGAGGGGCTCTTGCGCTATCTCAGGGAGGCAGCGGGAAAAGCTGGGCGCACTAAAGCGCTGTCGTGGGCGTGGGTGAGGCTGCCAGCTCTGAGCTAGAACCGCTCCRGAGTTATTTGTCGGGTACAGCTTTGAGGTCTTGTTCTTAAATCTCTTTGTAAGCAAATGGACTACAGATTTTAGTAAAATACTCTGTTGTCTGAAATTACTCAGTTGAACAGCTCATGCCTGCCTACCCTGGTCTCTGTGCTGCTTCTATGACCAGTGCTTTCAGTGGAGATCAGTCTCCAGCTTTCTTGGTGTTACTTCTGGGCTGAAAGACATCCTGATCCGCAGCACCACACAGGCAGGAGGGCTGGCAAGTCATGGGGCCTGTTTCAAGATGGTCCTACCAATACGAGCGTGCACGACTTGACAGAACTGGCAAGACTTCTGTTTTTTCTGTGTCTCATAAATCGGAACAGCAACAAAAAAGTGATCAGATGAGAGTTCAAGAAGTGATCGCGTAAGGTGTATCAGAGCATTCAGATGTTTTCCTGAAGTCAGTTTCACCCAGCCGCCAAAAGCCTTTCTGAGGCTGCTCGCGTCCCTCTCCCTCTATGCTTACGATAAACGTCTCCTGGTGACTCACGTTCAGTCTCTCTCAACTGCCATCCTGCCTACTCTAGCTTCACGCAAATGTCTGCTAAAGAAAGAAACAGAAACACTCATTCAGGTGCCTCTAGAAGATTTAATTTTAAGAGTACTRCTGCTTCCATTGTAAGTAGTAAGCTCGTATAAAGGTAGTGACAGGGGTGCAGGGTAGGGAAAAGTGAATGGGGGGAAGCTGAGAAGCATTTGAAAGGGAAGCAGACGATGCACTGAACAAGGAGGCTAGCAGCTAACAGTTACAGCTTGGTAGGAGCCACACAGATGACCCACACTCCCTTCCCTGTGACTTTTAAGCAATAAAAACAGAAACATTAGCTTTGAATCTATGCCCAGTACGGGGTTATTCCCAGAGGGTTTTTTTTTTTTTATTTCATTTGGTTTTCCTGAGTTTGTTTTCTGAGAGATGAGACCATAATGGTGGCCAAATACCGTTTTGTTTTTGTTTTTCCTTTTATTTTAACATTCATTTTAATTACCAAGCTGTAACAAAYAAATCTTTGGCTGGATTGTAACTAACCTGTGTGGGTCCTTAGATGAGCTTTAAGATGGGAAGATTTGCCATAAACTTTTTCACACCCCACATAGTGGCATTTGTGCTTTTTCTGGGGTGATCCAGGGTCAGTCCAGCTTCTCCCGCGTTTGTTCTTTTGTCTGGGGCTTGGCTCCGTTACCGCAGCCAGGGTAGTAGGTGTGGCCGCTTTTCCTCCTCCACGCTTACCAGCCGAGGACACACTTTCTTCCCCAAACTCCTTAGGAGCAATAGAAATGTGTATTTGTTCTGTGATATCAAAGGTCTCTGTTTTTTCTGTCCGAAGAGCGGGTGAGTTTGGGACGTGCTGGTTCAGATCTGCCAAAATGCTAGCTACCACAAATAACGACGATCCGTTGTCTTTTCCAGGCTCTCTGACTTCACGCTTATCTTCTCCATTTGATGAAGGCGGTATTGCTGCATCAGGTTGGGAATCAGTCTCCCCTTTGGGGCTATGGATAATCACACGACTGGACATAGAAACAAGGCACTCGGCTGCAAAATGATCCACGTATGCTGCTGTTGCCATTTTTCATGAGTTTAAAAAGAAATCCCAAAAAAAGGGGGGGAGAAAGCACTGCTCCCTTAATAATAATAATAATACAAACAGATTTTTCCCTCTCTTATTTTTTAAGATCTGTTTGTAGAAGGGATGACCGAGCAGCTATGAAGAATGCACTCTGTTCATGAYGATCACACCCAGCTTGTCCCTAAATCAAAAGAGCATCTGAAGTCCAATAGAAGAGAAGAAACGAAGAGCAAATCCTAGCAGTGGCAGCTTGTTGCTCGGAGTAGGAGTTAACGCCGGTTTTCCAGAAGGCCATAAAGTAGGAAAGCAGTTTCTCCAGCCCTTCCCTCGCGTGGTGACAGCCGAATAAGCCTTCCCCGCTCCCGCTCCTCGGAGCCGCCCGGAGCCCGCGGGGGCGGCGCCGGGGGAAACATCTGGGCCTGACGTCACCGCCAGGCCGCGTCCCGCGCCCAGCAGGTTGGCGGCGAGCGCGCGCGGGGGCTCCGCGGCGCCGCCGCCGGCAAGTGAAAGGGCGCGTCCCATTGGCTGGCGGCGGGGCTCGCGCGCGCCAATCGGCCGCGGCGGGGGCGC
>NW_028186149.1:2760779-2786506 GCF_003343005.1 Rhea americana
CGGCTGCTCGGCTGCTCGGGAGCGGCCCAGCGCTAAAGCTCGCGCTACGGGAGAGAGTGTAATAGGTAGGAAACGGCCAAAGAAGGAGATCAGAAAAACGTCGTAAAGCTGAAGCCGCTGCAGGCGGCACAGAGAAGGGCGGTAAGACGGTTTCGGCGTGCAGCTGTGCAGCTGGAGTTCCCGAGTGGGTTTTAACGGATTGTGGCAGGGTTAGTTGAGTACTAGGGAGCACACCGTTGAAATCACCTTCTTGTGCGTCAAGCCTCTCCCAGCRCTCGGCTGCCTCTAGATTATTTAGAGGTGCAAATGAAAATAACTTGCTTTTTATTATTATTCTCAACCTGCGAAAGATACAGCGCTGGCAGTTTTGTAGAGGTCACTGGGTTCAGTGTGTGACAACTTACTGAGCTAAATGCATACGATTTCAGATCTGAAAACAGTCTGTGGTGGACTGACTTACCTTCTGTTGGAACATGCTCTCTGAACTACATTTCCTGTGAAAGCTCTGTCTTTAGCACAGAGAAACGTTTTCTTGTGAGACAGAGTTGGTTAAAAACAAAAGGGCTTCCAAAGAAGTTTTTCCATGTTGGAAAGTTGTGGAGTTTGAGGGGGTGTAGGAGGAAGTCAACATCTGCTGCAGAAACTCAAATATTTTTGGTGCTGAGTAAAACTTTGGTTTCATACACGTCAAAATGCCTTGCTTGGGAGTCGCATCTGCCCGTTCTGCCCTCGAGCCATGTTACAAATGTGCTCTGGGTTGTCCTGCAGTGTCTCCCCTGCAGACCAGGCTTGCTGGTCTAGCTCAGAGCTCCCTCTCTGCTCCTTGGTCACGCGTCCTGTTGGTCTCCGTGGCGCTCAGTCCCTCCCGGACCGCAGGAGCAAGGCAGGGCCTGGGCACCACACCAGCGCGGGAGGGTGTGGTTTCAGCCTGAACGGAGCCAAATCACTTTGGCATAGCATCTGTTTTGCTGAGAATGTCAGTAGGAAATGTTTTCACATTTCCAAACAACAAAAAAAAAAAGTCGAGTGTGGGAATTCCCCCCATTTTTTTCCCCTCATGTTGAAAAAGTAAATGTAATTCCGGGAAAATATTTGTATAAGTGATTTTTTTTTTAATTCCCAAGCTTTGTGCTGGGGAGAGGGTGTTGCTAACTGAACTTGCCTGGCAGGTCTCCAGTTAGTGGTAGATTGAGAGCAGTAGACCYGCAGCTCTCCCGGCGCGGGGAGGCGCGTGGGCCACTCGGGCCGTGCTGTTACCGCCAGCGGCGTTAGGAGCGGGCAGAGCTGAGGCACGAGTTSCCGGTCCTCACCGCGGCCCTGCGGAGCTTGCGCACGAGTTCCCAGCCCGCAGCCCGCGCCGGCCTCGCAGCCGTGGCGGCAGCCGCCAGCCGGGCGCGGAGGGGACGGGGGTCCCGGCGCGTTCGGTGCGTCCCGGCGCCAAGGCCGGTGGGCTGAGGAGAGACCCGCAGGACAGCCGCCGGCGCCGGTCTGCTGCTGCGGGCCTTTCCCTCCTGCTGGAGAGCAGTTCCAGGTGGAATCCACCCCGTTCTGCCCTCCCGTGGTAGCCCATTGCTTTGAATTACAGGATTAGGAAGACCTAAATTGCGTTGTGAAATGAAATGAGTTTTACAATAACAAGAATGTTGAGTTGAATATAACAAAGTCCTTACACATGCCAGACGAGCTTCAAAATCAGCTGATATTTAGCCAAAAAGAAAAACTATGGCAAGATTTTATATCTAGTGTCAAAACTGCTGTATGAATTATAAGGAWACTGTAATATACCCTTATAAAGCAAATGATAGCAGAAGTCTGCAAAATGCACAATTAATACACCCGTGYGGTCTGAAGCAGGAATCTTATGAGTGGCAGCAATGAGAAATTTTAACCGACAAAAAATAGTTTACTGTTCCCCATAATGTGATGAGCTAAATGGGCAGTTTTGTGGTAGCAGACATTTCATCAGCAGTTTTCCTGTGCGAGTCTGCTCAATAATTTCTTCTATTTTCGTACACTTCTGCTTTAGATCCAGTGAGTCAGATCCACAAAAGTGTAAAACACTGGTGTTCTGTGGGCTTCAGTGAAGTTATGTTATTTTCCAGCATCTCAGGAAGCTGTTCATGAGAACAGAAGAAGTGAAGGCCATGCAGTCCCTCTTCCTGTTTCAGTTCCTACAAGGTAGCTAGAAGATGTGAAGACCTAATTCCATTTTGTTTTGTCTCCATAAATCGTTCCCTRCTCAAAAAAAACCTCCGAAGAAACTGAGATAAAAAGGAAACAATGAAAATAGCAGAYGTCTCTGGTTGGTTGGGTTCCTGCGGTACCTGTCTTCACAGTCCTCTATTTTAATGCAGTACTTGACTTTACTGCTGCTTTCCTGTGGTCGCTCCTTCATGGTTCTGTGGTTTGAGAGGGGTCTGGAAAGCCACCGCGTCGTCCTGGACAGTGCCTCCCTCTTCCCTTCCGCAGAGGGCTGTGCGAGGATGCGTCTTTGAGTCAAAAGCCAGGGGAGCAAGTGGGGACAGTGCAGCTCTTTTGCGGATGAGCAGGCCCAGCCGTGTCTCGTGCCTGTGTCCGTGGGGCGGGAGGTTGGCGTTGCAGCAGCGGGTCGCTGTACGRGGTGCGGCAGGGGCTCCTTTGTCTCTGCTGAGCAAGAGCCTGTCTGCACCTCTATCTTCGTACCTCTCACGAGGCTAATTTTCTCTCAGACTGCAGGACTCACACTGGGCAGTTATGTCTTCTGATCAGCACTGAGATCTACCCGTTATCACGTGTTTACGAATGTCTTTTGCTGGTGTCAAGTTAACAGTAATGCAGAWCTAGTAGAAGGTGGGAAGAAAGGGAGGAAACAAAAAGTTTTCTTCCTGTTGAGCAATGCTCTCCATTAAATGTTTGTACATTACTGTTTCTCCACGGCTGCAGGTAAGCCTAATAATGAGCTAATACCAGAAACACACCCCACATTTTCAGGATCCCTTTAACTAATTTTATTTTTGACAAATTACTATGTCAGTTGTTGGCAAGCAATTGCTTAAATTCTTACCAACACCACCAAAGAGTCTCTGGTTGTTGAAGACTTTTTTTTAAGACTCTRGTGGTTTAAATGTGACAGTACTTTTGCAAAAGGCGACGAAAAAGCTTGAATATCCAAAAAAAAACAGGAAGCCATTCATACATGTTATATGGGAGTCAGCAACAGTCACTGGTTGCCCAATCACTCGCTTGTGTGTGTGGTACCACTGGAGTGGTAGAAATTACCTTAGGAAGCCTCAGGTCTTGCGTTTGCGCTAGCGCTCTGCAGAGGTTTGTGTACCCCATCGCAGAATCTGAACTGGGCCTGGTGATATTTATCATTTCAGTTATTATGAAGACATCAAGATGAGACTTTTTTTTTTTTTTTTTTTAACCATCTCTTTGAAGTAGTTACCAAAGAAAACTTTTACAACAGCTTACACTGGAATGAGCACCTGTCTGTACTAACATATGCAGGCTGAGAGCACTTACAAAGAGAAAACTGCTCATAGGAACAAGGCTGCAAAAATGCCTAGGGAGTCTGCTGTGCCTCCGTTCCCCCGGCGTCTTTGCCAGTCAGGATCTGTACGCACTTTACTGGCAGTCATATACTTAAAGTGCAGCAGTGCTGACAGTGTGGCTTCAGGTGCGCTGTTCTATGCTGCTCAGACTCTGTATTCTGCAGAAGTTGTAAAGCTACATCCCTTGAAAAGGGATTTTGCCTTGCAGTCAGTGCTGAATCCTGCGTAAGGATCTCCTTCACAGTCCTCCGGGCAAGCCGGAGCTGTGTGACTTGCTGAACTCTAAGGTTCAGTATCACCAAGGTGGGTCGTTTTCTGCTTTTAGCTGCTTTATGCCCTGCTTTCTGTCTTRGCAGAGTGAGATTGGTGTTGTTCAAGGGTTAGTGAGCAGATCCTGATGAAATAATACTGCTCTTTCCCTGGCAGGCTGGTCAGGAGCACTGAGCGAG
The DNA here is from genome assembly GCF_003343005.1 of Rhea americana. NCBI lineage: Eukaryota > Metazoa > Chordata > Aves > Rheiformes > Rheidae > Rhea > Rhea americana. The sequence continues at coordinate 2,764,762 of NW_028186149.1, forward strand.
CGCCACAGCCTACAGCAACAGCAACGCGCCGTGCCTGCGTGTCCCGCGATGCCAGGGGAGGGGAGCAGAAATGCAGAACAGTGCACAGGACGCTGCGCATGCTGTCTTTCTAGCTCAGCTGGAGCCATGCACGTTGGGAATGCCATGAAACTGATTTTGGAAAATGTCCCATCTGATTTCCAGAATAATTTGGTGGCTTCTGTGGGCAGTCGTAGACTTCTGACTTGCTGAGTATTGTCCTTCCTTGGTGCCAAGAGCGAGTGCTAGAGAGGCGCTGTTTTAATTAATGATTGCAGACAGAACAGCAGTAGGCTTTGGCATGGCAGAGGTGAATGAATGATTTGGAAAACAAAATCTGAAGGAAACATTTGAGAAGCATTTTGTGCTTTTGGTGGAAGGGACATAAACAAAGACTTCTCAGTACTGTATCAGTTTCTGCTATCATAGATGCTATGGGAAAGGGAGTACAATATAGATATAAAAACATGCTTGAATTAAAATAGTGTGTTAAGTTCTTACTTTATTTTCATTTGTTGACTGTTAAAACAGCAGCCTGGTGTGAGCAGCGTGTGCATCACTGGCGTGACAACGCAGGGTGTGGGGCGGTGGAGACGCGACTCCCACTGGTCTGCGTGAGGTGTTACGGTGCAATGCTGTGTCTTTCTGGAACGTGGTGGGAGCTGAGGAGCAGAAGGAAGCCTAGAGAGGCTGTTCACRTAATTGCAGCCTCTGTGTGTGCAGGTTACACCTGTGTATTTCTAAGCAGCTAGGCTGCCTGTAGGGGAAGGCTTCTTTTTCTCTTCTTTCTTCTTTCCCCCCTCTCCCCCCCTTCCAGTTCCTTTCAGCCGTGGCAGTGCTGTTTCATGCGGTAACGATGAGCGAGGAGTCCTAAAAGACGGCACAGTGATCGGTGTCACTGAACGCCCCAGCAGGTCTCCCCCATCGTGTGTCCAGGCTCCACCGTTCAGACACGGAGGTGCCTGGGTTCGTTTCCCAGTACAGGCATACCTGTCTGCCACCGTTAGCCCGCTGGGCTGGGGACCCACAAGTAAATACTCCCTACTTTTACTTATCATTTCCTTTTTCATCCTCCTTTTACCCTTCTGCTTTCCGATTTAAACAAGGTTGCTCTCTGTCGTATGTTCCAGGCGAGCAGCTCAATGAGAGCAAAGCTGCAGAGCTGTGACATGCTGTGAATAAACCTCCAGGCAAGTGAATAGTATGTTGTGGCCAGTGCTTCTGAGACATCCGATCAYAACAAATCAACAACTGTACCAATGAAAGGCCTTTAACTGTTGAGGTAAAAACTTAAGAATTTTGGGAAATACAGCTTTCCTGCCATAAGAAAATTCATAAAACTTAGAAGGATGAAAGCCAGGCCTCCATCTGGTGTATATTTGCATGGAATCAGGTCAAAAAACAGAAAGTAACTTCTTTTAATTTCAACAGCAGTGTGAATAATGCTGGCCGGAGAAAAGGAGGATGGAATATATTCAGGTTAAAGTATATCAATCAGACATGAGAAGATAARATATAAAAACGATAGATTAGTCTATTTTCAGACTCTGTAACAGGAGTCTGCTCTGGGTCATATTTTGCCAGTTACAAAGCAGAAAGTGATGAAGTTAGAGGCTAWGTGTTGAGACTAATCACTTCCACTGGATTTTGTCCCACGGTTGTTCTTTTGAGATCTGTTTAGCTCATTTCAATGTTGGCTTTGGTCTTGTATCATTTATCCGTTTATAATTGCTAGTCTTTCACTTATGTGTGCTTTTTGCAAGGTACGACTATTGCATGCTGCCACCTTTGCTAAGTTTCTTACCATTCAAAACCACAGAAAATACCAAAAGACGTCACCAGCTCTTGAGATGAGTGAATTGATCTAGTAGAGTTTATTCCTCAGATGTTGTGTAACATTTATTCACGTTCATGCTTGCATGCCAACAGTGAACTGCAGGTGCAAATACCATTGCAAAATACTGAGCTCTCTGAAGCAGATGGTATAATGTCAGAGCAGTAATGTATTGGGTCTACTAGAACTGGTCAGGTCTCAAAAATTGGCATTTTGTATTTATAAAATCATTATGAAAGATTTGATGTTTGGGTACAGTTTACATACGATGTTTGTTACTGGGCACTCTGTGTGTGTGTGTGTGTGTCAGACTGCAAATTGAATTTGGGATAGGGAGTTTATCTTTCTTGTCTGTTTTTCCTTGACATTGCAGGGAACAAAAAAAATTTTTATGTTTAGCTTAATGAGGTAGTTGAATTTTGATAGCTGTGCATCCCACTGGAGCATGCGTGGACAAGAAAGTGGCTGCTTTCCATGACAAACTATCAATTTTCACCTGAGCCTGGACATAAGGTGAAGTGCATTGGAGATTCAAGAGTGGTGAGCACATGATGACACTGATCATACAATTGCTTAGCAAAGCAGCTGCAAGTTACAATAGTTACAATACATAAAAACGTCTCTGACTGGCCTTTTTTTTTTTTTTTTTTTTTTTTTTTTTTTTTTTTTTTTTTTTTTAATGAGCATAAATGTGGTACCAGTAGAGGAAACAGGACAGAGGAGAAAGAGAGAAATCCATTTGCTGTTGCATGATTCAAAGGCGAGTACAAGAGGCAGACAGACTGAGCTGGATTGTTCAGGGCCGTATGATGTTAGAGCTAAGGTGAGGTTTCTGAAAAAGTGACTAAGTGTATGTGGGTGGGTGCTGGTGTGTCTGTATCCACCTATGAGTTGTGAGATGTCAAATAAAAGTAATTCTTTCTTTCTTTTTTTTTTTTTCAATCTCAAGTGGCCTGTATATTTCTTTATTTTCCCTAACCAGTGCCCCTGAAGAAACGAACTGTAACCCAAAATGCCTGTGTGGCTGGGAGAGAGGATTCTGGGAAGATTGGACCCATCTCAGCAGTCCGTGGGAGCTCACCTCTGCAAGGTTTGCTCCCGAGGTGCGAGAGCTCCGGCCACCTGCAATCAAGAGCTTGTGGCACCAGTGTCACGAAACCAAAACCCGCTGGGGGGCTTGCAAAGGGTCCCACCTGAGGACCTCCACCCAGGCCACAGCAGAAACACAGTGAGTTTAGGTGAGTGTCCTGTGTCAGTCAGCGTGGGTCTCATCTTTGTTAGAAGCTGGCCTCTGTGTGGTGAATCTTCCTTTTATTCCTGTCTTTAGGCTGCATTTATACCAAGCTCACTGTCCCATGTGTGTGGCCTATCCACCATCCACATGCCCCTCTGTGTAAGTAAAATTGTAAGTAAGTCAGCTCCCTCAGTTCTGTGCAATAGCTAAAATGCAGCTAAAATGCACAAAGCTGCGTCCTACCCGCTGATTCTCTCACCCGTAGCCATAGACAGGGCTGCTGGAGCAGCGGCGGCACCGAGCCCCTCCGTTCCCCCGGGGGCAGTGCTCGGTGCAGCGAGGGCGCTGCGTGCGGTGTGGGGCAGCGGCTGGGGATAGGCTCAGGCAGCTCTGACGGTCTGCGCGGGAGCCCCCTTCGCTGGTCCCRTCACCCCTGAGCACTGTCCTCGTGCCCCATTTTGGCTGTTCCTGCCAGGGCTTCCTTGACTCCCGGTCTGCTGTGCGTTTCTTGGCAGCAGTGGGAGGTTTGCCTGATTTGAGGAGACTCTCCCCCCCCCCCTTGGCACCACTATCAGTTCTCCTGCAGCCAGGAACTTTTATTGCAACTTCTGCAAAGGAGATTTACCCAGCAGATAATCCTGCTCCCTGAAACAGAGCCTGACAAGCTAAGCCAACCTTTCTTTCTCATCTGTGAATGTGCAGTGCTTCACTGCTTTATACTGCTGTAAACTCTGTGAGTCATTGTGTCTCCTATGTATTTAACACATGTACTAGCACAAATGCAGCATTTGTATGGTTCCTTATAAACAGAAGACATTTATGAAGCCCTGTTCTGCTTTTCTCTCCCTTTCTTCTTGTTTATTACCCCTATTTGAACCATACCCAGGCTTTCGGTAGAAGACTTAGGTCTGGTCCATCTCTCTGGCTTCTTAGCCACTGTGCTGGCATCTTTCACCCTCGTGACAGTGTTACGGCTTCTCATCATCTTTTCAGTAAGCATCCTGAAGTGTGAATACCAGCCCTACAGATAMCTAAAACCAGGATTATTTTGACTGAGATAGGATGAGCAATTTACAAATTCCCAAACTTACTCCACRTGGGAAGCTAACATAAACTAGAAAGCTGTATTCTGAAGCCCAACCAAGCAACATTATTGTTCTAGGATGAGAATTGTGATACCCTTGTGTATTATTTGAGAATCTGATCCTGGCATCCTCAGAAATGTCCAGCCGCTGTTAGAAGCAATATATATTGAAAATGGATTCAGTGTATCATTTGACATCTGAAAAGCAAGTACTTTTGAATGTCATAGTTTATGCCATTAAATGGAGTAAGTGCTAGACAGGCAGTTTGGATGTTATGTGTAATGTGCAGACAGACTTCAGATAACTCTTGTTTTTTTGGTGATACTAGGTGATGATGACATCGCCAGTATTTTCTTCTCTCCTGTCTGAGTCAGTTCCTGATGTAGAAGATTTATCGTATCTCTAAAAGTGGGTAGGGCAGTTGCAGAAATGTGTCATCAAACTACCACAAGGCTTAGTTTGTAGTGTGAAGCACAGAAATGATCATTCAGTCTAAGCACTCTGCAGAGTCTCAGAGGTATTTCCAGGAATTCCAGGCAAAGGGAGAAGGAGATGTGCACTTCATTGATCACAGGAGTACCGGCCACACCAGCCGGCACTACCGAGCAGGCCCACGAGTTCTYCCTGCCCCCCAGTACTTCCTTGCCTAAGCATGGCAATGCTATCCATTTCTTCAAGCCGTTAGGTGCACAGAGGTTTTGAAAATTGTGTGGCTTGTTTGGATACTTTAAATGTAGTTTTGGACAGAGACCTTTGACCCACCCCTCCCCCCCATTTTGTAAACTCTTTGATGCGATTCCTTCCTTTTAACCTAAAAGAAGTTTTGTTTGTTCTAAAGAAGGGCCAGGTGCTACAGGGAGTAGTATGAGACTAAGTCCCTTTGGGAGCTCTGGAACCATTTCTTCCTCTTGAATGAATGTATTGAGAGATTTTGTTGTGCGCCTACTGGTCCATTGGTGTAAACATCTGTAATCCCATAATAATCTTGAGGAAAGGCTTACCATCCCAATCATGTCACTGACACCAGCTTAATCAGACTTTGCCAGGATCAGGAAATGATTTTCCACAGTAATGGTTTGCCCTAGGAGTTATCCTTAGTGTTTCCAGCATTTATCATTCRGGCTGATCCTCCCGTTTAAGGAGGAGCATGTGCCATTTCTCTGTAAAGCAAATTTACCAAATAGCTTCTTGATGCAAATGAGACTGTTCAGTAGAGACAAACCAAAAACCTTTTCCTCTCTTTCCTTAAATGCTTAGTGAGATTGTTGCTATAATTCTCATGACCCTTTAGTGTTGTTATTTGTGCACCATCCTATTTCCTACTCAGCTGACATCAAAAGCACTTGGCCCATAAGATTTCAGAGATTACACCAAGTACATGAAGAGGTATTCATACTGAGGGAAAGAAGATCTGGAGCTCATTAGAAGACAGAGAAGTTAATCCATTTACCACACAAATTTTGCTCAAGGAGAAATCTAGAGACATTCCTGGAGTCTCCTTTGCAAGATCTTAGATCCTTATAGTTTTTTTTTTTTTTTTTTTTTTTGGAAACCAGGCTTGCTCATTTTGCATCCGCTGACTTCTTAATACTCTTTGAGCTTGTTCTGTGAGTTCAACCAAATTTTTTGAAACAAATTTGCTGAAAACAAGTGATTTTGTAGATGTCCCTTGTAGGTGGATGGGTAGAGAACAGTTGCTGATGGGAAGTTGCACCAGAATTATCTCCTTCTGGGGCTTCAATGATGTCCATAGGAAATCCCTTTTCCTTCATTCTGGGGCCTCTGGAACTGTCTGCTCATTGTTGAGCCACCTGTGGATGTATCACAAAACTGTTTATTTGTTAACACTAGTCACAGATTATGTTAGGCAATTCTTATTCTTATTAGTGTGCAAATTGTTTAGACAGGTAATTGTGAAAATCTGCAGTTTATTTTCTTGATTGATTTCCCAGTTCATGCAATAGCTTCCATTTCCTGAATGTAACTGCCATAGTAAAGCACCAGTAACATGGATTTCCAATGTGCAATTTGCATTGTTGCAAACTAATAGTGCAACCTAGAATTTACTTCGAGCAAATGTTTAAAAAAATAAGTGAACTTAAAGTTAGCTCTTCAGAGCATTTATTGTTCATGAGAATTAAATGTATTCACTCAAATATTCAGGGAAACTAAACATAAAAAGGCTCAAGTAGGACTGACTGGAATGTATTTAGACTAGAAGTACAGATGGTTTTCAGAGCTCATTAGCTGATTTAGTCTTAGCGCAGATTATATGCTTGGTAGTGAAACTGATCTTTGTTTTTCGCATTTGTRTATTTTCAAGCATGAAAATGTACAGGGAACTGTGGTCTGGCTAGATCACCTGGGTGATCGGCTTGTGCTCTCTGCAGGGAAGTGGGTGCACACGTTTGGCAGGGGTGGGAATATTCTTTGGCTGAGAAGCCTGCTTTCCTTTTGGTGGTTTGTGTATTAAAAAAGTTAAAAATCTTGATCATTAAGAAGACATGTTCGGTGACATGGAGAGACAGTAGCATGTTGATAGTCACCTGGATTTAGGACAAAGGCTTATTTGCAAACTGAGAATGAAAATTGACTCAGGATCTCTGCCAGGGTAAAAAGCAGTGGGCGGTTTCATGGTCTGTACAGTAGGAACCACCGTAGCTCCCAGGCCCGGCCTGTGTGCAGCCTCCTCACGCTCTTTCTGCTGCCGCTGCCAAACGCCTGCGCTGAGCCCGCAGGGTCTCTGCAGCTTGTTCCCTCTGTACCTTCACGGAGGGATAGGTTTTTTTCCCTAGGAAAATGTTGCGCTTATTTCCTGATGTTTCTTGTGCGGGTGCGTGGCGGCGTCCGAGGGGAGCACGCCGGCGGCGTGCAGCCGAGCCGCTGCGGAGCCCGGGACGGGGGAGGCCGCGTCCTGCCGCGGTGGCAGCGAAACGCCGAGGGGCAGCGCGGGCGGGCGAGCAGCTCCGCCTGGCTTCGTACAGCACAAACGCCGAGCAGAGCACAGGGGATGAGCGATGCGGTGTAATGCACTTGCTGGCAAACCTAGGGAAAAGCAAATGGTAATAAACCTCTTCAGTGGGTGGGATGCTCTTTAGGGAACTGACAGGCCCTGCTCTGCAAGCTGCCCTAGGAACAAGAGTGCTGCTTTTCTGATTGCCATGAGGTTATCCCACAGTGCAGAATTGTTGTGTTCTGTCTCAGGGTAAGGGAAATAACATGCTTATATAACTGTGCTCAAGTTATTTAAGGTGTGTTTCTATCCTTCTCTCATAACAACTGCCTAATTTTTTGGTTGAACTATGAAGGCTGATGTTTGCAACAGGAATCTTGTACAGGCAAAATAAGGATGCAAGTTTAATTCCTGTAGCACTAATTAGTACACTACCGTGCTAGCACTTGTTTGTGAATTAGAAACCCACATTTCATAACTAAGTTGGATTTTGCTTCATGCTGTGTGTTTTGAATGTTGTAACCTGCAATACCTTTCAGAAATAATAATCCTGTGCAGGCAGTTCAGATTAGCAAATGGGGATATTTAATAACACATGGAAATGTTTTAGTGATTATACGGTGAAAATATTAAATATGACACCTAATGCCATTGTTTGGGTGAAAGGTGTTAACGCTGTGTGTATTATGAGCCAGGATACACATGCTCTGCCTGGCACTCACAGTATCCACAGAGGTGAAGCAGAGCAGGTACCGTCCTATGTCAAAGAAGCCAYGTAAAGAGAAGGCTGGTTCCCCACRTCATCTCTGAACAACAGGTTTTCTTTGGGCTAGGGGATTTCCCAGAAGAGAACTGCAGCAGGTGAGGCAGCAGCAAGCATGGTGATGTATAGGCAATGCACAGCAGCTGACCCTTAGCGAGGGCGCAGGTGAGCTCTGGTTTTCTCTGCAGAAAGGAGCCCAGGTCTGGTGCCTGGCAGCCTCTGATCAGGGAACAGGCCACGGATGCCTTCAGATTAAGGAAAGGGCTGGGTTGCATCTCTGATTTTTCTTTCAGTGGGMAATAAATTTTGCCAGTTAGCAGAGAAAACCTGCATCTGCTTTTAACAAGGAAGCAAAACAAAAAAAAATTTTTTTTTTGTTTCTTCTCTTCCCTGGTTCCTTTCTATCCTATTCCACCAGGTCCTTGCTTTAAAGGGGGCACTGCTTTCCAACCTATCTGCCTGCTGCCAGCGAGGTTTAGTAACTTCACCTGGCTGGCCTCACTTTTCAGTTCCTTAAAGCCCTTGTCCTAGCAGTGTCCCTGGCTCTTTAATTGTATCCTTAATGTCCACCACTGTCAACAGTGTTTTCCTGAACTAGGACCTTCTCACCTGAGCAGGGACTGAAGCCAGTGTCAGGAGTCTGTGTGGCCTGGTACTTGCATGCTGCAAGCATACCATGGCCTGGTACCTGCGTGCTCAAAAAGCAAGCATCACATACACAGAAAGCTGTTAGTGAGCATCCAGAGAACAAAAATGTTTAGGAAGATGCTGAAGCAAGTAAATTCAGCAGGGAAGAATATAGGTAAACAAGAAGAGGAGGGGAAGGCTAAACATGTCTAAAATAATAATGTTAACAGAGAGTTGCTTTGAGATACTCAGTCAAGCACTGTCTTGGAGAATCCTTTTCTCTCYTAGATCTCTGAACTTCCCAAAGCTGTTTTAGGGGGATATATCATATATCTTACTTTTTATGGGGCTGACTTCATCTTTTATGGAGATTACTACAATGACTTTTTGCAAATAGTAAATGACACAATTAAAAGCACAAGTGTTTTGAGTGTGTCTCAGGGGCTGGCGTGGACCATGGGGCCAGAACGCAGGGTTCTGGTGGGGCCCTCTGCCCCCGCCCCAAGCTTGCAGCTCGTAGCCCCGATGCACAAAGCCCCCTTTGTATCCTGCCACATGACGTTCAAGTGCATTTCCAGAGATGCAATGTACTGCAGTAAGCAAATGGCACAGTTATACACAAAGCCTGTGGAATATATCTTAAAGAGAATTTGAGTGAGAAAATGTTATGTTGTTAGCTAGCGTGTTCCATGCTGTAGATGAAAATGTTTTGACTTGGGAGAGGAGTGCGTGTGGAAGTTTGCCTGTAGATTTTACATAAGCAAATACTGCAGTTTACCTTGGAGGAATATTTCCAATATATTGAATACGCAGGATTGAGAATAAGGGAAGTTTTACAGTGTTGCAGTAATTTCTTCTCTATTGTTTCCTGCCGTCTGAAATAGGCTCACCATGTTTTGTTTCTTCCTTAATTTTCCATTTCATTGTGTGGACGGCTTTTTTCACACTGCCTTTCCTCAGTCCTTCTGCCATGACTCGACTTTATTTAGCTCWGACAAACGTTTGCCAAAGTACGCCTTTGCAGCAAGCTAGTGCAGAACCCAGGGCTCTGGTCAGAGCGAGTCAGAAGGGTTCAGCATTTGGCATAGTGGACCTGCATCGTTCTACTAGAGGTATTAAACMGGACTTTGACAAGTACCACGTTAACAAGATAAGACTGCCTATTTAATACTCTGATCAGGGTGCTGAGAAGCCATTTCAGTAATATCCAGCGAGGGCCCGTTTAATACTCTTGGGTTTGTCTTGTTTCTGTACTGGCATGTGATTTGGTGTCTCTGCAAGCAGGAAGAGTTAATGCTTTCCCTCTGTGCAAGTCTTTCAAGCTACGCTGCTAACAGTGTTCGGATGGAGGAGTCCCCTGTGGGAGATGCTCTTACTTTTGCTGCATTCAGTTAGCGTATTTGTGCCTGACGGACGTCACCAATCGCTACCTCTAGCATTGCTCTGGTTCGCTGGGTGCTGAGCCTTATCGGTTGCCTCCAGGCGCCTTGCAGGTGTTTGACAAGCGGGGCGCGTTGAGCTTGGAGGCGGCGTGGCGTGCGGGTCCCTGCCGTGGGGGGCCGTCGCAGCTGCTGCCGATCTTACCGTTAAAACGAGCTGGGGGTGCAGGGGTTCCCCAGCTCCGCAGGTGCTCRGGCGGAGGCCGAGACAGCCAGGAGAGGAGGTGCCTGCCGGACGGGAAGGCATCTGTCTTGTAACAAGCTGGGGATGRCTGTGATGGGCACGGAGAGGAGGAAGGGTTTTGGCTTTCCGTCAAGGCAAGTGCAGCAGTTGCRCCCTGCGGCTTTTGGAGTGGAAGACCTGGGCCCTGGCCCGGGCTTGTGTCTGCCGTGCGCTGGGGGTGAGTCACGGATGCGGGAAGGCTGAGCCAATGTCTTCGATCTCATCGGCCGCCCAGAAGTTGCCCTTGACCTAACTTAGCTGGTAGCTTTGTCACGGGGAGGAAAATGGTTGTTTCTCAGGGCAAGGGAAGGGGAAGTCACTTTGTTGTGAGTGCTTGTTGCCATAGCGCCTGCCCCAAAGTATTTTAAGAAGCAAACATTAAAATGTTGAATAAAGAACCGAGTGGAGATGGGCAAAAGCTTACCATCTTCAGGCAGRTGCTCACTGCTTCCCTCACTCAGTCATGTGGATCGCTGCAGTCTGGAGCTATTCTTGAATATATGTGCTAAAAATTACAATTTAATTATGACAGCCAGTTCAGCCTTGCTCCTGCAGTGGGATGAGATCCTGAGCGTGCCGGGTCCTGTGTGTCTTCCTCTGCCGGCCCTTTGTCAGCCTGTGTGTAACCGCGTCTGTGATAGCAAATATCGATTAAAGCAAATGCCTGTTACTGAGGCAAGGAGGCAGAGAGGGGAGAAGGCCACTGTGCTCCTTAGCCCCTATGTAATTCTAAATATTTTTCCCGTGGTTAGGAAATACCCTTTCAAGAGACCACTGGCATTATGTACAAGTTCAGTATTTATAGTGAAATAACCCTGGGATATGTGATGTCGAAATGAACTGGCTTAGCTAGAAGACTGGCCAGTTTCTTCGCAGCCACACCATACTCCTCTGATGGGATGTACCTCAGTAAAGGTGTAATCCCACCCAGTATTTTGTGCTTGTCTMTACAGGGCCCGCATTCCTTGACCTTTAGGAAGCCTGGAAGTGTCAGGCCTAGGAAATAGGTTCTTTGTTTTTCTCTTCTGTGGTGGGTAGAGATTTCAAACACAGCCAAGTGATTGAAGCATTCACTTTCCTTTATCAAAAGTGACATAAGCCCTTGGGACTTCCAGTGAGATGTAGGTATTACAGGTCTTCTCACAAACTGGAATCTTCAAACTGTCGGTCACCTTCAGGAATTGTTCCTATTTTAGACTAACTCTAATCAGAGATACTAAGGAATGATGTTGTTGTTCCCACTATTTTCCATGACAGAGCAAAAAGGATGTGGCCACAACTGGTGATCCTGAGGCCATACATAAACTTAATATAAAGGAGCACCWCCTAGCAAGTGGGTTGATGTACGGTGTTATTGCTGGTACCAGGGCTGCGGGAGTGCTCCTGTTCTCTTTGAGGCACCGTTCTGCCCAGATACTCTAAATAGTTGTATGTGTTTTGTTCTGCACTGTTAACAGCAAGGAACGCTTAAGGTTTCTACTACTGTAAGGTTTCTGCTATTGTAAGCACATTTTTCTATGATCCGTGAAACCACSTACAAAACTTCCATGGACCAGCAACTTAGGGTGGAGGGTTTTCTCCCTCCCTCCCTCCTTCCTGCCCACCCYGGCTCTCGGTGCATGTGACCGAACAGGCCGGTGTGTACCCTGCCAGCCAGGGGAGCACACTAAGAGCAAGCCCACACTTCAAGAGTGGGTTGTTTCTAATAACAGCATGTTCACTGCTTGCAGCTAGGCATTTGCCTTATGAAAGGAAACCATCCTTCTAGGATCCAGAAACTTCAGAGAAAGAGTAAAACCAAGAACAGAATAGCTATCTCTGAGTAACCTCCTACCTGCAGGTTGTGATGCATTGCACTTCCCCTGTTAAAAGTGAATGAAGATCAGTAGTGCTGATCAGTAGCTGGCAAGCAGCGCGTGCGGCAGGAAGAGAAGGGAGGATGAGACGTTGTAAGGAGCTTTGTGCAGAGTGTGTTGGGCCACTGAGTCACTGATCTGCGCTTGTTGGCTGCAGTGAGTCTCACCAGGAGTAGACTTGGCTCTCGCGGTTGATAAGAGCACAGACGGGCACTGAAGGGCTTCCCAGGCGGTTCAGTGGGGGGCTTTTCTCTTGTCTTTCTTGGAGGGGAGGTGCAGGGGCAAAGAAATAAAAGGTGTATGAAGAACTTGCAGTGTGTGTAACAGTGCAAAGGTAAGAGAGAGAGAGCAGGAAGTGGCATGCAATTTTTTAGGAGCAAAGATATTTTGGAGATTGTTGGTTGAGTTTTGCATTATGCACAGAAGTTATTGCCCTTTATTTCTCCTTCTGTCCCTGAGGAACCTAGCAGTATGTAGCAAATATCTCTAGTGGCAAATAACTCTAATGGAGGTGTAAAATAAGCAAAGTGGTGCTCGGATCCTTAAGACTGTAATTGGCTCAGAAGTCCTGCTGCATGGTTCCGATCCTGTACCACACCAAGTTCCTCGTAGTAGGTATTTGCATTCTTTTCCCCCACATCCCCACGTCTGCTCCTAGCAGAAGCTAATTTATGAAATTGTGAAACCTTGTGTGAAATCCTCTTGTGTAACGCTGCCCAGAAAAACTGCAGCAAGAGCATCTCAAGTGAACTCCAGATTACACATGAATATTTGTATCTAGTTTCAAGGATACCTAGGTAGTGGGAAGATGTGATAGGCTGGCCTTAGGTGACACCGTGTGACCGGAGGGTGGATCAGACCATGCAGCGGATATCCATTCCTGGCAGTTGTCCACCGCAGAAGGTGGCTTTGAACCAGCATGTGTTCTTCCAGGGAGTGCTAGGATCAGATGGGGGATGGCATCTACACAGGCCTTTTCTCACTGCATGCTTTGTGGCAGAGCTAGAAACTGGAAAATGAAAACACACCCCACAGGTGCTGAAAACCCAGCTTCAGGGAGTGTTGTCTTCTATTGCATGTGCTAGTGGGGTGTGAGACCTGATGCTGAGGGTTCGTTTAAGGAGCGACTGAATATTTTGGCCCAAACCCTAGGCTTTCAATACTACCACCAGTGCTCAGCTGGCTATGCCGCTACAGGCAGGGCAGCAAGCCCTATGATTGCCAAGGCTGTGTGCCGTGATGGTGGCCCGGGACAGCTGCTGGAGGTGCAAAAGGGGTGTTACTGGAAAGCACAGTCTGCTTGCAAAGCACCAGCACGACCTGGAAGTGGGCCAAGGTCTGCAGAAATAGGTGAATAAAGTAGCCAGTCCTGATTGTAGACAACTCTGATTGATGACTATACTTGCCAAGGCCTTAAAGTATGGAAATCCCCCCTCCCCATCAAGGACAATTTAATGTATTTTTCTTGTGTTTACTACACTGTATGGTTTAGTCCGATACTGGCACTGGGAAGCTGCAGCAGGCGTTGTGGACGGTTTGAATGCTTTGGAGGTAGGCGGTGCTGATGGCACAGGGACAAGGTGCTCTCTAGGCTCTGCTGGGTTGCTTTGTTTCTCCTGGATCCGAAGTGGAGGTGTTGCACCTCGTCCTCATGCAAGCATCAGTTCTCTGAGAGTGCTGGTCTGTGCATCGCCACGTTGTCTGAATCCGGGCAGTGAGCAGTGCACCAGGCCCGCTGTCTGTTTACCCACTCCTTGTGTCTAAAGCTGAGACAATGAATAGCAGCAATTCTTTTAGCGCTGGCTTTGTGCCTCGTAAGAAGCATATACTTTCTGCCACTTTCTTGGATTTTACTCTTGCCTGAAATTCGAACTTACAGTACAGTTTCTTTTTTTACATTTCTTTTCCTCACATGGGCCAGTCTGGTTATGTAGGATGATATTCACTGCTGGGTTAGCATCAAAGAATTTCTTGGTGTGATGAATTTTGGAAGCACGCTAGTCAACTGCCCTCGTGACGCTTACATCTCATGTGTATGTATGAGCTACACAATGGAAATCATGAACTATTAATAAAGGCTGAATTGTCAGCTTAGGGCGGCTGCTGTTGTATGAGATCCTGTTAAAGTAAAGGAGAGTAAGGAATGTTATACTTCACTAACTTTATTTCAGAGTATAAAAACTTATTTCTTCTGTTCCAGCCACTGTAATACAGAGGTGTAGTTTTAGTGAATCCAGCCAGTGAGAAAACTTCCAAGGTGCATGTTCATGGATTTTGCTTAGCTAGAAAGTGATTGGGTCTGGGAGCTGATCCTCTTCCCCAGTCTGCAATACGGAACCACAAATGAAAGAAGAGGTGCTCAGCCTGTGACTCATTCTCACTTCATTTTTTTATTGCCAAAAGTYAGATTTTTCTGGTGAGTGTCATTCTTGCCGTCTCATTCAAGGGTTTGAGGGAAAGAAACCTTATCCACTGAAGAGCTTGCGTAATATTCAGATGGAAGTGAGTTCCCAGGAGACTCTTCAGCTATATTTGCTGTTTATTCCCAGCTGGGAATTTCAAGCAGAAGTGTTCTCAGGCATTGTCATGCATATGCCATGAATCCAGTGTTTCTACAAAACACTGTGTCTGGTTAATTTAATAACTTTCAAGGTGCCTCACACCTACCTGTTGCCTTCTCAGGGATGGTGCTTCTTGAAATGGCAAACTAGCCCACAAGGCTGGATGCAACTTAACTAGTGAAGGGAGCTGGGTGGTGGCAGCAGCACAGCAATGCAGCCTCTTCCCATGAAGTCTGTGTCTTCCTACTTGATGCAAACAGAGGCGTGAGGCCGTGTTTTTCAGCAGCCCTTTCTCCTCTCCTTCCTTGCCCGAGACATTGTCCAAAAAGTTACCCCTTTGACTGGGGGCGGGGAGGGAAGTACGTTACGCTAATGATGCCGCTGAAGTCCTCTATAGCCAAGCACATAGCTAAACCTGCAAAGCCAAACTTGTAAATAGACCTAGTGGGGGGGAGGCTGTTTTGTTTTTGTTTGTTCGTTTGTTTAAGAGAGCATATTTTGTTTTGCCAATAGTCAAACTTTTTGGAGGGGTAGAAGCAATTACTGGACTTTTGAACTACAAGTTCTATACAGACATAAAAAAAGAAGTTGAATACAAGATAGACCTTCAGGTGACTTTTAATCTTTTTATTTCAATAGTTGGAGACTAGGGCCGTGGGAGGAAGACACCAGCTGCAGAAACACTTGTTTTTCTGTTCTTGTGGTTACTCTTAAGGGTTAGGCAATGTTTCATTTCCCAGCATTTACTGCTCAACAGCCCTCCTTTCAGAAGTGTCAACACACGCAAATACATGTTTGAGGAATTGCTACTACAGTATATAGCAGTTTTTCTTTTTCTTTTTTTTTTTTTTTTTTAAGTTCAGTCACTTGTGTGTTGTAGAGGTTAGAAAGCCCACAGAATTTCACTGCAAGATGTATGCAAACTCTGCTGCATAGTCAGGATTGTTGTGCTTTGTGTCTGAGCATGCATTGTGTTACCTTAGCCATAAGCAGTCTGCTGCAGTGTTGCATTAAAATTAATTAATTTGTCAATGAATAACTTTCATAGTTCCAAACCCAGCGAGGCTTCAGCCAGCTTTGCCTCCCCTTAAAAACACAAGGGAGAGGGGGAAGTTCACATCCCCGCAGAACAAAAGCATATCTTGTTCTCAGTGCTTTCATTTAAAAGCTGTAAGACTTGCTTGCGTAAAGGCAGGCCTGAACTCAGTCTCTGTCTTTCAAGGGCCACCACATTCTGCTCTCCGCATAAACAGTGAAATGCGTATGACTGTCACCATTTCCCGCTACATTTCTGTTGGCTTTTCACTTGATGATCTAGTCCAAACTTAATCTTTCTAGGTGAAGTCCTGGTCCAGTAAAAACACTGGCAAAACCCTCGTTGACTTCAGCGGGGCAAAGATCTCATGGGTTGCTTTAAAAGCCCTCTGCGGGGCTGTTGCAGCCAGTCAGAGATCTCTTCCTGTATCTTTGCCTTYTGGATTCCTCATCTATTTTTGAGTGTTATGCTCTTTCCTGCGCCTATTTTAACTCTGTTGCTGCACTGTTTAACCCCTGTGGGACATGCAGTTTGTGGGAAAGAAGCTGCATATTACAAAAAAAATAAGTTGGTTAGGCTACGTGCTACAAGGGTTTCACAGCACAGCACAYGCAAAAACCCTCATTAGGTCACATCCAGCTTTCTGACCTGATTAAGTGAAATTCAGTAACAGTGTCCTGTTGTGTCTGCCTGATCTCTCTGCCTGTGCTAACGCCCAGGCAAAATTCAGAACCTGACTGCGTACCTGTGATTCAGGGCTCRCCCAGAGCTCTGAGGTGTTTCCTTCACAGGACAGGTACTGGTTTGGGCTTGTTAGAGGGAATTCTTTCCTACAGCTTTTTCTCAGTCTGTGCCATGCCCCTATGCAGTGGAAAAGTAAGTAATTTTCGGGCCTTGGGTCCCTTAAACTTGTCTTGTGCTACAGCGCCTATATACGATGCTGCTTGAAGTTGTGTTGCCTTGTGTTTCACCTCAACTCACTTTGTCCCAAAGCCCAAACAAGACTAGTAGTACAAACAAAGAGATGTTTTTAATAGGACTGAAGTCAGGCTTTTGAGGTACAAGACTGGAAATAAAAGTTGCAAATAAAACAAAACAATTCTATTTTAAACTCAGCAAGTAAATAGCTCTCTAGTGGCTTAACCTCTGCTATGTAGAGTCTAGAAGACCCATCCAAGTCCAAAAAAAAAAAAAAAAACCCATCTGTGGGAGCTGAGAATTAGTATTCATGGCAAAATGTCTTCCAAGTAATTTCAGTGACTCCAAGTGACATCTCACTCTTTCTTGGGATTTAGTTTTGGGGTGCAAACACAGATTTTGCTGGTGGTGGAAGGTTTCCTGTATTACCAACGGTGATTTTTCTTCTAGCCTATATCTCTTCAGCCAGGAAGTATGTGAGCTTTAAATATTATTGGTAACRCTTCCTGGAACCTGAGCACTGGGGACACCTAAAGACTATTTCCCCAATATTTTTATTTCGTTTGCCAGCTGACTGCTATATCCAACTTGAAATGTTCCCTTTGTATTGAAATATTCAAACATGCRTATGAAATAATATATAAGGAAACAGCTTTACATAATTCTATTGAATTGATGATTGCCACCATATTTATCTGCTTTCCCTTGAGACTAAACATAGTCTAATGTTAACACGRGCAGGTTTGTTCATAAGTTATTCTGCACAGATATTTCTGTAAGGATACCTGTTCTGATTTCAGCTTTTAGCTGTTGAAGGCTGGATCCTGCAAGACCAAACAGTGGGCGTATGAGCAGCTGATCTGCAGTGTCAGTTGTCTGCATCTCTGTTAGGCTTCAAGAAAAAAGCGGTTAACTCTTCTGTGTGAGATGAAAGCTATGACAGTATTGTCAGAATGGAAAAAAAAATGCAGCTTTTGGTTCCATTTTAAATGACCTTGATGCTGGAAGACTAACRGAGTGCGTCGGTCCGAACAGCRTGATGTTACCAGTCGCGAAAGTTAYATTCAGCAGTATGTACTTACTCATGGATAATGCTCTGAGAAAAGTAAAAACTATTTCTGTCTTAAGAAACACTTCTAARAAGTCTAACGGTTTGAAATCTCGTTTTCATTCTCTTGTTTGCTCATGGATGTACCTTGTATTACGTCGTTTGAATCTATAAAATGGCCCATTGAAACAAAGTGCCACTGAAGTGTGTACCTGCCACGTGCACCTTTCTGAACAAGGTGGTAGGTTTCAAGCCAGATGAGCCTAAATTTTCATATATAGCCTTTGGCAAGTCGCTCACCTCAACTACTTCAGAGCTGTCCATTATTTATTATTATTATTATTATTCTGAATGCACAATTGGAGTCTCCTAAGTTAAGCTTCAAGCTTGCATTTCCGCCRGCTGGACCTCAGGAGCTGCCTCTCATAAAACTGTGTATCTGATGTTTAGCATTTCCAGAACAGCAAAATCTAAAACGAAGGAGTACTCTGGGAAATGTGAGGCTTCTCTTTCTTACCTCCATAGCCTCACCTGCAGCAGGGTGGTAGAGTCACCGTTTCTGATCGCGCTGCCACCTAATGCCATGCCGCATTGCGTACTGGTGTTTATTAAGCAGAGAGACATTTGCACCTGAAGTGTTACTGCAGTACCAACTGTTGTTATTTGTAGGTATCGAAGACCCGCAGAACAAAGAGTGTTATGCACGTTCCTTAATACCGTAAGGAATTACGTCCTCTTGCTAGATTATAGTTCCGTGTCAGCTATTTCCTACCTGCTTAATGGGCTCCAAACAGCTCTTTTTTACACACCCACCCACGCACACCTCCTATTCAGTGTTGTCTCCTTTCTCCTTTGTCACTGTCTCTTTGTCCAGCAGGATTCTTGCAGACCTGCTGGATGCTTCTTGCCAATCCCATCTCTTCTGTCCTGCTAGTTGGAGCTCATCTTGAATAATTCTGTCTCTCTCCTAGCTATGTTTTTATCCCTCTTACAGGCATTGCAACTTTCTGTGTTCAGCTGGCTTCATCTTCRAGAATCTATTTTTGTTTTCCCATTAGCACAACTGGAACTTGTTTGCTCCTTCTGATACTCTCAAATCTGTGGRAATTATGCATGCTGAGGAAGACTCAAAGACACACCTTACCACAAACCATACTAGATAAGAGCCTTTTTTTGACTGCTTCTATTTAACTTCTTGCTTTTTGCAGTTAACTGCTGGCTACATTACTAATGTTTTAGTCAAGTCATCAAAACAGCCATGCAAAGGCAAATTTTAACTTTCAGTAGCATGACTCTGAACTAAGATTCCTTCTTTAACTTTTAACAMTTAAAGCTTTTATTTGTCAACTTATGAGATTATTTTTGACATGTTTTTAAAAAATCACACAATTTTATACATATTTTTGCATAACATTTTGCAATACATAAATTGCAGACTATTACCTTAGAAACCAAGCCATGGTGTTGGKCTTGGAAGGGACCTACCATGAAAATGATTTTCTTAAAACGAAAGCCGTGAGGGTCTTCTGGAAGCTCCAGAGCTCACAAGAACAAAATGGTGTGCGAGCTGGCTAGATGCAGACAATCCTGCTTTCCTCAAAGGCATGAAGTTCACAAAGATTTGAATGCGTGTGCCACGTGGCATCGAAATGTCAACAGCAGGTACAGCTAAGCTAGCGGAGAGGTGATGGAAGACGCTAAAAACGCAGCACTTGCTGCCTTGCGGAAGCGTGGCAGAGGAGGCTCGGTGCTGGGAAGCACCCTCTCTGTCCCTCCTAATTTTGCATTGACGTCAGGTGAAAAGAAGGAAGATCACTCTTTCGTTAGCCACATGATTTGGGTTCTGCCTTTTAAGTCCCGTTAGTTTTCGTTCTTCAGTCGTGGCCAGTGAGGTGCTCCTCGCGAGAGCTTGGCGCTGCAGCGGCTGGTCTGTGGGCTTGTGCAGGTGGTACCAGGTGCGCAGAGTCGAGCTCTGCGGTTCACGTGATCTGCACGCATCGTTTCCCACAGGAGCCCCCTTGCTCTGTATAGGTTTACTGCTGCTTTTGCCAGGTCCCGAGGAGCATCTGGTTCCAGCAGCGTATGGAYTTGCCGGAATTGTCTGGCTCCCAAGGCAACGTGCGCGTTTCCTCCGGGGTGTCCAGGGCGGACTGCACCCTGAGGAGCGGCGTTCGGCGGCGCAGCTACTGCTGCGGTCACAGCGCTGCCGTCCTCTGCTAGGCCCGCTCCGCTTCATGCGCTGAATGCCCGTGGAAAAATTAGCCCTTTTATTTGCCTTTTAAGGCTCTTTCCCCTTCTTCCTRTTGCTCTTTCCCATTCATATACAGACAACCAAATACTTAGTAGGTAAAACCTAATACTATATTGAAATTGGGAGATTAGTGGGTTTTTTTTTCCCTCGGTTTGTTTAGGCTAAGTTATCTATTTTGTTTGTTTTGCTCTAGACTTCCTGTCTCAGTAGTTTGCCTATTCACTTTTGTGTTCACCATGAATGCGTAATTCATCTGCGTCTAACTTTTCCCACTGTGAACTTTGGTGCATTATTGTCAGCCTGCATGACAGAGATTAAGCTCTGGTGATGCATCTGCAAAGTATGTACACAACTTCCAGAATGAAAGAATCCTATTAATTGAATTAGATGTTCCTCTTGAAACATCTTTATGAAAACAAGGGTGATCTGTGGCTGGAAAGAATAACAGCATAACCTTTATGGCATATGTTTACACGCTTTGCACAATACTGTGTGTTGCTGAAGCATTGTTCGTAACTTGGCAAAGGCGCTGGAAAAGAACGCTGGCCAGCGCGAGCCACTTCGTGCAAGCGGAACAGCAGTTTTGGATACTTCCAGGAGAAACGTGCGTGGCTCCAGSCAGCCGTGTTAACCCTCCCGCTGTTCCTGGAGGCCTGCAGTCACCAGCTCCCGTGTCTCCGCGGTCCCCGTCCCGCGAGGAGGTGCGCCTGCGAGGAGGCGGCACCTGCTCCCTTCGCAACCGGGGGCAGAGCGTGCTAGCTCCAAGCGTAAGGCTACGAGGAGCAGAAAACTGGAAGATGGAGGGCACTGGTCCTGCGGCTGCGTGACTCGGCGCTCCGTGCCTGCTCCGAACCGCATGCCGCAGGCAGACCCAAAAACGCGCCGTCCGGGCGGTCTGGCAATTGCTGGGGTAAAAACTCATGTTTGATCCCATAGGGAGAAGGGGCACAGCGTGGCCCTCTAAGTACCGGAGCACKCTTGTAGCGGTGCGGAGGTGCGAGGGACCCCTCGGAGGAGCTTCTCCCCCGCGGGGAGGAAGGACGATCCTGGAGAGCGCCCAGCTCCTAGCACCGCTGCCACGGGGGGCCCACCGCGAGGCGGGGCGGCGTTGCCCGTTTAAGCGCGCGCCGCCGGTGTCCTCGGGTGCCCCGCGCCTGCCGCCGCCACCGCGCTATTAATAGCGGGGCGGGGGCGGGGCGCCCTCCAACACGCGAGGGGCGCTCCTCGCGCCGTCCGCCCCGCCCCGCCCCCCGGGGCCCGCGCGCAACCGCCGCAACCGCCGTAACCGCCATCGGCGCGCGCGCGGCCGCGCTGGGCGCGGCTCCTCGCCAGCCCCGGCGCAGAGACCCGCGTCGGGGCCGCGTCCCCTGCCGCCGCGGCCGCTTCCTCTCGCTCCTAGAGCAGACAGTGCAGTCCCCGCCGCCCCCCTGCCTTTGCACGGCCAGGCTTCCCGTCCCTCTGGTGGACGGGCGGCACAGGAGGGAAGCGTCGGTGCGTGTTCTCTCAGCAGCCGCCCACGCGCGGGGCCGGGCAGAGAGGCGTGGGACGTGTTCCTGCGGCCGCGCACAGCTTACTGAGCACAAGCCGTGCTTTGAAGGAGCAGCGAGGAGCCTTTGTCAAAGGCGGTGTAACTTCAGCGTCTGAGTGTATCTCGTGTGATCAAAGAGAAGGGAGAGCCTGTGCTGCACAAAATGTAGGAGTTGCCGTACTGGATTAGAGCAGCCTGCTTTAGTATCCTGGCCAAACCTAGCCAGGAAAAGACATCAGAGGGGAAGGGAATGTGTAACTCCCCTTTCCCTTTCCTTCCTTCAAAAACATTGTGAACAATGACTGATACTAGTCGTAAAAAAAGCCATTCCTTATTTGAATTCCCATTCCATTAAAATGTGGCAACAAACA
>NW_028186149.1:2786621-2842149 GCF_003343005.1 Rhea americana
CCCATCTCTGTCATCATTTCCTCACCTTTGGAAGAGGAAAAGGTAGGGGAATGACAAGGTGGCCACATTTGATCCTTTTAATTTAATGTCTTCTCTCCTACAGCCTTCACCTGATGAGCAGGCRGGGGTTGTTTCTCCTGCACGGAACAGTTCCCTTCCTGCTCCACCCCAGAGCGAGACTGCACGCACTGTCACCCAAATGCTTCTGGCACCAGCGATATCTCTCTGATCAGCAACTGCCTGAGTGTGACGTACATTGAAAATAATATTGCCTGCGCCAGCAAAGCTATGTTACTGCAWATGAATGTGAGTCACAGAGTTTGAGTATGTTGGGAGTGTCTTTCAGATACATTCATCCTACAGCTTTGTTGGGTATTACAGGTTTTGCTTGCTTTTTAGGACAAACTCAGTGTTCACCCCCCCTTACCACCATCTCCCTGTTCATTTGATATATAGCCAGTCAGCCTGTGACAGAGAGACTTTACCTCGGGGTAGAGGGGAAAATCTAAGGTGAAGAGAGCAAAAGTAATCTCTTAAGTGCAGCAACGCCCTCAGCACTTTAAACCACAGCATTAGGACAGGAGTCTCAAGTGCAGATTAGTAATGCTTTTGCCCTTTGCTCCTTGGAGGGGTGTTTTGCTCTGCAAATACTTTATGAACCTCTTGAGACTGTGGCATCATGTTATTCTTCAAAAGTGTCCACTAGTAAATTCCCACTGCATTACAACACAGGCTTCTGTCACAATGTGTTAAATAATCATAGACAAATGCGATCTGGTGACAGGATTTGTTCTGATAAATAAAGGTTGTTAGAGCCATGCTTCCCCCCAAAAAATCACACAATTCTGAGACTAGATAAAAAGATCAAGGTTGTTTGAAAACAGTAGGAGACTTAAGAGTGCCCCATACACCCTTAAATGCACAGATGAAATGAGGGAGTTGTTAAGCTAGGGCTGTAATGCCACAGACAGTTTTTTGCTCTGTAGTGTCAGTCACTGCACTGACACTAGTCATCTCAGGAAGTTGCCAGGGAGGATTTCTCTGGTGAAGTTTGTTGTGAAGCTTGGGAAATTTTGGTCCAGAGTTTATGGTCTGTCAGTTGTAGAACTGAAATACACAATTACAGTCCTGAGTGAAAAAAAGAGCTTAACTGTTAGTTCAGCCTTCCATAACAAACGGAATAGCTGTGGTGCAGGAGTGAGTGATCTGCCAGGTCTAAGCTCTTTGCATGGCCATATTCTGCCTTTGGGTTCAGCRGAATGACAGCAACTTTATCTTTCATTTAGGCTGCCTAAAAGTCATGCAACTGAAGGTGACTAAAGAAGAAACTATCTTTCATTCTCCCTTGCCTTTTGCTCACCATTTGCAGCGTGTTCTTTAGGCATCATCCTAGCTATCTGCAGGTGCCACAGTGCAAGGGAGGTTTGGAGTACTCTTTCCTGTTGCCGTCTCAGCCAGAACTTTCTGGCTGAGAGTCATAAGTAGAGCCAAAATTTTGGCCTTTTGTAGACTTGATTGCTGACTCTTGATGGTGTCAAAGCTTCTCATGGAGACTGACCTGTTAGTATGGGCAACTCCGCATGAATCGTCACTCAAAAAAGCAATCATCATGCCAAAACTGCTGAATAGAAGTGTTCAGCAAACTAACAGAGGAAACACAGTAAAGCTTATAATTATTCAGTTACTCTAATTTTTGGTACTTTCAGTACTCCCTTTCAGAAAACTTAAGGTGTCACTTTTTGCTCTTGGACTCATTTTATGTTCTTTCCTTTTGGACCATTTTATCTTTTCATTTTGCATACTATGAAAAGCAGTTTAGATACCCGGTATACAAATTCTACACCTTAYACAGCAGACAATCTAAGAATATCAGTGCTTAAACCTTTCTTTGTAGCAGTGATCCTTACCAACCCAAGTGGTTCCTCTGAATTTCATGGGATTACACAGATAAGTATGCTTATGTAGATCAGAYTCTAAATGTGCAGTTCACTTCAGATATTTACTCTTTATAATATGTTGCCTTTGAGGTTTACAATCTAGAAGCTTTAGAGACTGCAAAATTTCTTCAGAGTCATGCTAAAAAACAACATAAAGAGAAGATTATAATTCAGAGAAAAAAATAAAAGGTTAGAGTTTCTGTGCTAAGGGTAAAACAAGATATATGCCCTTTTGCTTTTAATCTCATCTGGGAGATGGCTGTAGATCCAACCTAAACTCTTTTTTTCTAACAGGTTTACTACCATAGAAGGAAAGGGAGGAAGGGTACGTTTTAACAATGCCCCTCAGAATGTAGCCCATTTGCATAGGTGAGAGAGAGAGAGATAGTACATAATAAATTCTTTTATAAGCTTTTTTTTTCTTTTTTTTTTTCTTTTTTCTTTTTTTTTTTTAAGCCAGTTGCACAAGTGTGGAAAGGTTGAGTTCATACTGTGGGTCGTTTTTAGTTTTAGTACAGCTGGAACAATAATTAGATTGGGACACCTTTGGCATAATGGTTTTGCAGCCCTATGCAACCTTGACTAGAAGTGTGTCATTTAATTTGTGGGTTAATTTTCTCTATGCTAGTGTAATTAAATAAAGTGAATGTTACATTCATTTAAATATTAGTGAGAAACAGGGTAATAGAATGTRTGAGGTTATCAATTGTGTTGACTTAAAAAATTAACAGATGTCTCTGGCATTCATTAGTGTATTGAACACTGAAGCTTTAAGGCATGATGATAATATATATTGATGTGAATGGTGATAAAGTTCCTTTATTGCGGTTGATGAAATTTTTKATCTTAATTTAGATCCATTTGTAGGCTGTAAGCTCTTCCCTCACTTTTGTGAATGTAAATCAAGAGTAACTTTATTCAAACTGAGGTTTTGTAYTGTTCTAAGGGTCTGATCCAAAGTAAGTGAAAATACTTCTATGGTTTTCAGCGGGTAGTGAACAAGTAATCAGATAATGGACAAGTGGAGAATCAAGCCTGCCCATTGCAACAAAAGAGATTTTCAAGTATGAATCTTTAAGGTTCCTATGAAGTAATTAAATAAATGGTTTTTTAAATATCAGATTTGCTCAGGAAAAGCTTAAGGTGAGTTCTGCTGAGTCCCCTATGAAAAATAAAAAATTGATAAAAGTAAATATGTGGGCTATAAAATATCCACCCACATTCATTTCAAATTACCTGTCAAACAGTTCTCTGCTCTTGAAGATGTAATAATAATGTTTAGTTCACTCTAGCCACTTGTATGTTCAAAACTCTATAAAAACAAATTTGTTTGTTTGTTTGTTTGTTTTAAGGACTGGATGGAAATACTGCCAAACAGAACCTGGGTAAATTTTGTGAACACAGAGCACTCATCACTACTACTGTCTCTTCCAAGGAAGCAAGTTGCTTTTCTCCATGCTGTGCTGAGGAGACAAGCAGGCTGCCTCGATAATTGAGGTCAGAACTATTTAAATATTAACCTTCCAGATAAATGTAGTCTTACTTGTGCTTGGGAACCATTCTCTGGAAGTAACTAAGACAATGTTCTATTGGCACTAGGCAGTATCAGATCCAGGAAATCCTGTATTTTTCTAGGCTGACTGGAATTTGGCCTGCAGAAAAAAAAAATACTGAATTCTCTATTTAGACAGAGCAGAAATAGTCAGAATTTAAGAATTTTCTCTTCCTGATGTTTCCCAATAGTACAGTAGTTACAATACTTATGTAGAGGATAAATTATTTTTAGTCCAGTTTCCTGAGTCAGTGAGACCTAATGAAACCTTACTGTTTGTCTGTCTACTATGGATTCCCCCGGCTAACTTTGGCTAACCATAACAGCAAGGCGGGGTCGGAGAATGGGCGAAGAAGGGTAGGAGAGACCCAATAGCTGCTTGAGCAGGAAGCTGTAGCTTGAGCTCATGTATTATTAGCCAATAGTGAGCACCTAAGATGATACAAATCTAGAGAAAACTGACTCTCTGGAGTGCCTGTGCTCATGGAATTACYGAGTTGCTTAGATGTTACTGGGCAGCAGTTATCTAGAGCAGAGTGCTCTCTTAAATACGCTTTGTGCTGCAAGAGCTAGGAAGTTCTGCCACAGAAAATAAAGATTTTCTTTTATAATTTGAAGTGCACTTGAACAGCTCGTAAAAAAGCAGCATTTTGTATATATGAGTTTAAATTTAAACTTGGCTGTTGGTCTAATTGTCCTCAGTAAATCCAACAGAAACTGCAGTTACTGACTAACAACTCACTCTCATTAGTGGTAAGTCACCTGGGCAGCACTCCATGTCGCCAGCTCTTGCCCACCGGGCAGTAATTGTAGTCTTTGGAGAGTTCCCAACAAGAGGATACTCTTATGGGGCCTTTAGGAACATGATTTTTTACAGAGTCTATAAAGAGTTGTGGTTTGCTATGTAAAGCTTGCCTTTGTGCTGCAGAAATCCATTATATTTGTGTTGCATATGGGAGTTAATTTCTAGCCGCTGTGTTTTTAACAGCAATTTATAAAATGGCACCTGCAACCTTAAAGAGTGTGTTCAGGAAGAGATTCCTTGCTTGTCACATGATAAAGCTGTAATATCCCTTAGCTCCCAGCGGAGTTTGTAAAGCCCTCCGCTGGCCCCTGAGTAGGGTGAGCTTCGCACATGAATGCATTTCTTGAAAACTGTTTAAGCTCCTGGAAATTTAGATAATGTTTAGTGGGATTTTCAGAATTGTAGCACTCACTAATCTCGAGTGAAGCAAATGGGAGTTAGGTGCAYAGTGACATTTTTAAAGTACTGTCTGCATCATAAGATACCCGTTGAAAAAATAATTGAACAAATCCAGCTCCAACTCTCCGTTTATACTTCTCTGGGAAGTTTACCATTGACTTTAGTGGGAATGGGTTCTGAAAAGGGTCAGTAATTGGCATCTGACTTACTATCATACAATACAATTTTGTGATTTATTATATGTTTGCCTACAATGAATGACCTGCATAGTTTTTATATTGGTTATTAGGAAATATGTTTGTATCATTCTAGTATCAATTGTAGATCACTCTCCTATTCTGAGGGAATGTGTTTGCCCTCTTTACAAGCCTTCTTCAATCTCTGATGTTCAGATTATGTTTTCTAGGAAACTACTATAGGAAAAACCCACCCATCTCCTCTCCTCCTTCTTCCATGCCTGGAAAGAGTATTCTACTGTGTGTATAAGTACTATGGGTAGCAACCACAGTCAACAGTAAGATAGATAAAGAATATTAATAGAATGTTTGAGGGCATAAGCCAAATTCTAACCATTTGAAAGTGAAGTTTAGAGCTCTCAATGGGCCTCAGGCTGTCCCACTGCTGGAGATTCGCTAAACTGTCTGCTGTAGCACCTTTGGGAAGCTTGTCATGGAGGTAGATGTGTCTCACTCCTGGGTGAAACAGCTTTTGTTTTCAGTTAAAGCACCAGGGCTGAGGAATGCAGCTTTGGGTGTCACTGTGTTTATGTACCAAGATTACTGAGAAACCAATTAAGAATGCAGCTGTGAACTTTTAAGCAGCATGGCATGGAAAAATAAAACATGAAGTGTGTGTGTGCATGGGGGGAATGTACCCAGTGTTTTGTACATTCCAGCAGAGGCCTCAGTGAAGACTGGAATTTTAATTCTCATCTGACAACATTCCACAAAGACAACTTGCATTCCCTTCCTGCCTCCCCCTCCCAAGAGGTTCATTTCAAAAAATAAGTTTGGCTTATTATTTATTCTGCCTTGGCTATCAAATAACTGTTGGGCTGCCAACACGCAGGAAGGATTAGCTTGGGCTGTTTAGTTGCTAATTTGGATTCTCTGGTATTCATTAGTATTATTTATTTTCTTCTTATTGTTGTTATTAGTAATGCAACTTCTTATATATTCTCATTCTAAATTAAGATCAGAACTGTCACCAGCTACATTGGTATCTCTATGGAGACGCCAAGTTTCCCTCTACCACACCCTCAGTCCCTTTATGTGCACCCCTGTTAATATAGTGCAAGGCCGTTGGAAAGGCAGAAAAGAAGAGAGGCAGTGAGTCATGTTACTTCTTAGCAGCACAATTAAAATATAAAACCCCACCTATCCCAGTAGGAGCAAAGATCTTGACCTGCACAGCACCTGCTAAGCACAGTATTTCTGTACTTAGTCTACATTTTTGGTTCTCAAAACAAATATAGAAAGTAGGTTGCTGCTAAYAGAATTTGAATGAAGGAAATGTTATTTTTGGAGCCAGGACATCGGAGTGAGATCAGGAGAACCAGATTTTGCTCACAGGCATCTGTTCATTCCTGGATTATAATCTGTGTAGGCACAAAGTGGTGCAGAAGCCTGTTTCCTTTATGGACGTGGGCATGCCAGCCTTGATAATGTGCCATTTAAGCTACAGCTGATGGTTGTTTAGCTAAAATGATAAAACTTAGTGAGATTAACAGCTTTCACTTAAGGATGCTTGTGTTTTTTCTTCTCTTGTTCTAATTTTAGTAATTCTAGTAACAGTCACTGTAACTTTTTATTGCAATAGCTTCTATTTAGCACTTTTGAAGTGTCAGCTTGGGAATCCAACTGCCAGTATTGTCTTGCTTTCTCTCTGTCTCTCTCTCTCTTTTTTTTTTAAATGAGAATCAGCCTATCTTTTAATTGATCATATTTTTCAGAAAGTCAGTCTTAGTTGTTCTTTGATATAGCTGTAAGAGCCAGAACACAAGACTCGCAACCTAACGAGGGGGAAGAAGCATTAAATGGCTTTTCCACTGATTCTAAATTAGCAGCTAGAATACGTAGACAACACTTAAGGTCTGACGTAGGTCAGCAACATTGTGCACTTTCGCTGGTACCACTTTCTTCTCTGCTTTATACCGCTCCTATTGAGCTCAGTCAGGACCTGGCCAGCAGAGGKATTGAAGATGAGTGCTTCCTTGTACTTCCCATATGTGACTGACTTGTGTCACAGAACTGCACTCAGGATGGGAAGGAAAGCTGTGCTGCAATGACACCACACAGGGCAGCTGGGAGGGATCTTCAAGAGAAGGAAAGGAGCAATAAAGGCTGGATTGTGTTTCCCTTCTTCTTGTGTCAGTCACCAGAGATGGCATAGCTGCCTCTCTGCAGTAGGGGCCACGTTTGAGATATTCACGTTGTTGTGAAGTGGCTGTCTAAGCTTTATGAAAAATGCCACATAATCATTGCCCAGRTTTCCAAAAGACTCTCAAGACATCTCAGCATCCTCACCCCACCATCTTTCCAGCAAACATGTCACATAACTGAGAAGCCCTATGAGCTCAGTTTTCCTTTGACTCATCATCCCTTTGTGCCATGCTGGCAGCATAAAAGGATAGGCAGACAGAGGCTGTCCCTTGGGAAGATACTTTCCAGAAGGACAACATTTATTTCCTTTTTTCTGATTGCTCTTTAGACCCATTGAGAAAAGATGATGGCTCTGGGCCAGCATATCTACCAGGCTGGGCTGTAGTAAGAACTGTAGTGGTGGGTGTCATGAACACTGTGTTCTCTGACTGCCTTCTGTTTGGAACAGCAAGAACCTGTGCAGGCCACAGAAGGGTCTGTTTACACCAGACAGGAGCCAAACTGTCCCTGCATACAAGGAACACAGAGACTTAAAAATTCTTCCCTATCCAAGCTCAGGAACGAAAGCACTGAGCAGTAGAGCCAGCATATGGGCTATCTGCATAAAAAAATAGACTGGGGCTGCATAAATAAGATCATGTGGTTACACCAGCTTCATGCAGTAAAGTTTGCTCACAGAGGTGTCCTTGGTTTAGGAATCACTTGTTTTCTTCTCAAGATGAGTCCAGATGCAATAAGGCATCTCCTTTCCCTTCTGGTAAGGAGGAAGAATAGTTGGGGGAGATTGATGGGCTAGAATAGGAACTGGAAAGTTCTGAATGCCTTCTTGGGAATTGGCAGATGCTATAGGAGAAGTCTGAGGGCCTGGGGATCTCGACCTGTTGAACTACCTTTTTGTCTAGCATCCCCAGCAGTGGCTGGGCATTCCATAGATCTGTGTACACTAACAGAAACCAAAAATGAATGCTCATTTTTTAAAATTTAGCTAGTTAAAAGCAGAACCTCAGTCAATTTCTTGAATTTTTTAGCTGAGTTCTAATTCTCTAATATTATTTAATGCCTAGTTTGGGTACCACATAGAATAGCAGTAAAGCAATTGTACTTTATGGTGGCTATAAATCTCCATATGTATTTTCTAGAGATTAATGTAATAATAGCTTTAAGAGTCTTTTATTTCCAGCTCTAAGTCTGATTTTCTGACTAGATRCTGCTTATTCTGGCTTCAGCAGTTTTCTTTGTGTGAGGGCCTCTTAGAAGGGTAATGGGTTCTTGGTCAGAATTTTCGTTCTAGTCCTATAAAATGTTGTCTTGTTAGAACAGCAGCTTGTTCTCAATACTTTTAAATCTGTTTTCTTGCTTATTATAGTATAGATTTTGCTGCATCAATTATTCTCAAGTGGCTAACAGACTAACAGGGGCACAGGGCTTCCTCCACTAGCTGGTGGAATTTTGATTGCATTAAAAATGCAATGCCCAAACATTAAATTATCTGGAAAATATTTTGAGAAGATGCCTCCAGAAGTCTCTTTCACTGTCTGCTTTTGTAAAAACACACACACACACACACACACACACACACACACACACACACACACACATTTATCTTACATGTCAGAATCCACCTTTATGTGTATGTAACCAGGGGCATTACTGAGGCAAATCACGTGTGGTCAGTTGGCCACGCTGTGCATCTTCTTGCTCTGGACTGTCCAGCCTTGTTGGTATAGCTGCACTCGGACAGTTGCTATCAAAGATCTATGGCCCAATAGATCAAATTGRGGAGCAAGATTGAAGTGTGCAAAGAGCAGAACTATAGTAACTTCTGTATAAGCAGAAGGTATAGGGATATGGAAATGTATCCTTTTAGATCATATTATGTAATTGAGCCTGTTACACAGTCTCAGCCTTACTGTTGCTGATCAGAGGAAAATAATATTTTTGAATGCCTATAGCTGCCATTTCCAAAAACTGATCGAAAGGCCAAAGGTCCAGCAGGAATTTTTTTCAATTTATGGTCTTTAATAAAGGCTTTGTGGAAGAGCAAGTTAGGTGATATTGCTAGTGCTTTGGAACGTACTCTACTGTTAGCCATCATCCTAAGAAAATGATTGTTGTAGCTGCAAGAGGATGTGATTGTCCTGTCTGCACATACTGGATAGTCATATCTTTCACTAGCATGTTACTGGATTATCAGTTAGTCCACAGCAATGTTGTATCTTTTGCAGTAATGTTGCCTCTGTTACTGTGAATTAGGAAGTATGCTTCAAATTGCGCCACCTTCATTTATTCAGATGGTGTGTTCAATATCAAAAATGATAAAACAGCAAAGAACTGTATTGAGAAAAGCAGAAGGAGACCTCTCTGTTACACACAATACTGAGTTGTTTTTCATTCCGGTCTATCCAGGTTAGTCCTTCTCATGCCTTCTTCAAATTTTCCAGATGTCTGAAATGGATTTTTGTATGACTTCAGAAGATACAGTCAGGGAACAAGATCTCAGAGAAAACATGTTACTCTTTCTCCAGTAGTGGAAACTTTGTCTCATTCTGCAATAGAAATATCTGGATCCCCTATAAATTCAGTTTATTGTTCCTCTTCTCCCTCCTCCCAGGGATAGCTAGTCTTAATCTTCATGTCCTCCTTGAGTCTTGTTCTGGAATGCCAACAAGATGTGTTCTGACTTTGAAGGCCCATTTCTTTTTATGTTGCTACCAGATTCATCCAAATTAAGTGTGTTATTTCACTTTCCTTTTAGGCAAAGATTGCTCCGTGTTTTTGCAGCTTAGTAACATCAGGGACTTGTAATCGCTTAAGCAGGGAATTCATASCCCTGCTAAATTGCAATTTCGGCCAGGGAAAGAGAAGAAAGGTTACAGAACAGAGCCAGCTTGTCTTCTGCATATCTGCCACTGTCTTCTACACTTTTAGGTAGAAGGAATAAGCTAAATACTGAGGTGAGGTCCATCATTTAAGGTAGGAAGAGTAGAGAAAAAATTGCCCTTCACTTTGCTCCAAGTCAAACAGGTTGTAGAGGGATATTTTATTTGCATAAGATACTGCCGGCTAGTTTCTCAGTACTGTTAAATTTATAGCTGTCTAGTCTAATGACTGTATAATGCCTGTTTAGCTTTTTTTTTTGTTTGTAAGCCAAGAAAGTGGCTTGTTGGCTCCATCTGCTGGAGCCTGATGATGTGAAAAATGCRGGGAAGCTTGGTAATAAACAGTGAAACATGTGCCTAAGAACTTTTTTCTTTTTTTTTAATTTTGGTGTGCCCGCCACTTCCCCACAGGAAGCTGCTTCCATTTTTATAGGTGTCTATGCATCTCTCAGCAGCTACACTCTTAAGATCAGTGGTGAGTCTGTCTTTTTAACCCTTCTGAAATGTTCCGAGTTCATCCCACAGAGTTTGAATTTTGAAATCCAGATGTTGTGTGGGGCTTAGCCAAATCTCTTGTTGAAGACCATGTTTATTATTACAAACTTGAGTAGGCCTGTTTGAAAACAAGTTGCTTTAGAAAGGCTGACCTTCCCTGAAACTGTGCAGACTGGCATTACTTTTTATCTTTTACTTCTTTGTTAGAGCCATGAATTAATCATTGCATTATTTTATTAGAGGAAAGGTGAACAGTATTAGAAGTATTCCTCTTCTGGGGACTATGATGTCACTTTTCTTACATTCATTGGCAAAAAAAGAGAGTTTAGAGGTGATTGCTCCTCAATACTTGTTTAAGATTCTTGTACAGAGGAGGTAAAAGTAAGTGCCTAGGGATCCAGAGAGAAAAACTGACTGTCACCTCATGGTAAATCACTGGAACTGCACCCATTTATTTCAGCTTACTTATCAGCTGCCTTTTATGTTTTGAAAGTTAACTAAATCTTCTGTGTCTCGTTATCCAGTCTAGAAGACAGATCTGTGCATCTTCTCATAATGCCTAAAAGAGGAATCATTTGACTAAATTCTGAAATTGTCTTCACTTTTGAAACTGAACTGAGGACACCTTTGCTTGCGGCAGGAGGAGAAGCCAGTCCCTTCCCCTGGTACTTGTTTRTTTTTAATTTCCTGGCTTTACAAACAAAATATCCTGTCTTGCTTTCAAATAATGGAAACTTAGAACAAGTCAAAAATAAGAATTTGGCAGAGAGGAGATCTGCTATTTTATGGCTTTTTTGTCAAATCAGGACAATGAAAGGAAAAATAAGCATTGAAGAAAATAAACTTTGATGTAATCAGGAACGGGTATTGAAAAACAGATACAAGTATAAGGGAGGGTTTCTTTTCTAACTCGCATTATATTTCATTCAGATAGTGGAAAAAACAGCATGACAGTTGACATGAGTTGTTCACAACTTGAGGGACAAGATGGYAGAGTGCTTTACAGGAAAGTCTGATGTAGGGAACAGTAGGAAGGCTGGAACCTAGCAGCTAGTAAGATGGAACTTCTGCAATCACACTATATCACAGGACTTCACAGAGCCTAAAGAGATCCTGATAAAAACAAATGCTTAAGATGGAGCCTTCTGGCTGTGCCTCATGCATTATTTTGGATTGTATACCAGAAAAYGGAATTAGAAATCGATTAGTCTATTATGAAAGGATGAGGGGAAAAGACTAGAGAACTGTTAGAACTTGACTAGGTGGAAGCATTGTGATCCCCCAGAACAGACTGTAAGGATTTGAACAGACATTTACAGCCCTGTTAATGGACAGTTCAAGAAATYGTTTCTATGAGCTGAAAGTTAAAGCAGTCTGCCACAAAGTGGGAAGTTTCACATGCTTCTCCTCTACAGACCTGATTTCACAGGTAACTTATGTTGCATTGTGGTTGTGGGGCTTCCAGAAGGCACCCTGTTAAATCAGCCAGATGAGAAACTGTGTCAATGTGAGATGCTTAGCACAGGCCGCCAAAGGGAATAGACAGACAGACAGACAGCTAACGCTAATTCCTATGATGAAATGCAGAAGCTCAGGTGAGCGTAGATTAGTCAACCTTTTTTGAAGCTATATACCTCAATATAATTTGTTGAAACAACATACTGCAGTATATGCAACTCAGCTTAAACCAAAAGTGTGCCATTTAGATACATGTCAAAACTTCAGTAAAATCCAAAATTCTCACTATGGAAACAGAAATGAGTTGTGACACAGAACTCCCTGTAAGTTCCATGTCTGTGCTCACATGTGGCTTACAAAACTCCTTGCTGAATAATGAGGTTTCCAGCTGTGTCATCAGAGATCCTTTGTTATTACAGCTAAGTTGCTAGGCATTTGTTTCTTTTCAAACTAGCAAGGAACATCAAACAAAATGTCTCCCAGCAGTACCATTGTTCTTGTTCCTGCTGTGTGTGGAAGTTACAGGTGTTAACCCCTCTTAGGATTAGTTCTCTTGTTTGGTAGTCGGCCTGATTCTAAGTTACACAGTTAGAAAAGATTAATTGGCCTGAACCCAAAATCTCAAAGTGGATACAAATATTCTGCTTTTTCTGATACGGCCTTTTTATAATTGCTGCCATCTGGGAAGTAGCATCAGCCTGTTCTATTTGGCTATCATTGATTCTTCAAGTGGTAGGTTGACTGGTGAATGCAAAGGGAGTGTGACTTAATTTTATGTCAGCTAATACTGGAAAAGTGCAGCACAACTATTCGCTTGTTATTTTAGACTTAAAAGGCTGCAGACTAAACCATTTGATCTTTTTACTCAAAGCTAAGATTTTAGGAGATGCTTTCCCGTGTCACTTTCATGATTACCAGTGACACAGCACTGTCACCCTGGGCAACCAGCAAGTCTCTAATAGGAATAAAGCTTGTAGTAGTCCATAGCAGCAAGCAGGCTTAGTCAAGGGAATTAAGAATTAGCCTTTTCTAATACCCGGAGTGGAGGTTTGCACATCCTTTAGCAGAGCTAAAAGAACTTCTGGATGCTAAGAGCTATGGGAATGCTTTGATTTTACACTAAACATTATCTTACTATATTTAACTAACATATATCCCAAGGACATGATGCTTTCTCTAATTCTGGCAAGGTAGGTGTTCCTCATTTTTCTATTTTAATTAAGTAAAAACAAAGTAAAATTAACAGCTTGGGTGCAACTGAGGGAAAAAAAAAAGTGATACTCTTTCCTAACGTTGTCTGGGTGTCCATTTGCTTGCATCAAAGGTCTTTTGCAAATTACAATGCCAGAAGGACTCAGTCTACCTTTGCCTTCAGTGAGGTGAGAGCTGCCTAGGTGTTTTTCCCAGGTGGTAGAGTACTAACCACAACCCTTCTGGTATGTCTTCTGAAACTTGAATTCATCCCAAGTAGTTTAAATGTGAAGTAGTCCTTTAATTCAGTTATACTTGGAATATGCTACCTAAATAAAAACATTAGCTTTCATATATTTGTCAAAAGAAAAGGGTTCTTTTTCATGTTTTCAAAATGAGTAATAAAAGTTTTRGCCACGTGAAACACACTTGAGCAGTAAGTACAAAAGTACCTATATATCTTATAATATATACTTGTTATGTGCTTTATCAAAGTTCAAGTTTCTGTAGCATTCTTTGTATTGTAGACCAGAACATTGCTCATGAATTAGCTGATCAAATTTTTTTCCACTGCAGGATGGCTTAGAGCAAAGTAAAAATAGGAAACTTTACTGTTTTCTGGTAAAGGAGTCTGTTAGTAAAACACCTTTTTCTGGATTCGGAAAACACTACTAACATTGGTGAGCAGTGGTAAAAAGCATAGCTTTTAAAATTATTTTGGTAACCATTGTGACTGAAAAAAGATTTTAATTCCTGGGAAATCCTGAATGTTTAAAATTTTCCTCAAAAAATGCCCATTGAAAACATTTTCAATACRTACTAATTAGTGTAAAAGAATAAGTCAGTAGGTAGCTGCAATTAACACATGAGAAGGAAAAAGCGTATTAGAAATAAGATAATAACAGAAATAGATGATAAATTTTGAATGGCTGATGCTGTAAGCAAGAGGCAAGGCAGAGATCTGAAATGAACTCATCTAATTGGTGCTCTTTTTCTTCCACGTTCTTTGGCCTGAAGTAAAGGGATAGATTTATGAAAATTGCAGTTTATCTCARTTTGCCAACCACGTTGGAATCTATAATTAAATAACTTTAAAAATTCCCCAGTATATTTGTTTTGTAATTTGGGAGTTAACAGACATTCTTGTACCAGTTTGTGCTTGAAAGTGTCTCAGCAGAGCAAGTGATTTGGAGAGCCATACAAACTTGCCAAAGGATGTACAAGTCACTTCAGCGATCATCTCCAAAATTCTCAATCTATTTGTTTCTATTGGTTTCATCTAAAAATCTATTTCTTTAGTATCTCATAGCAGGWATGGATTTAAACACTACTCAGCTGGTTAAAATGTTGTATTACAGAATAACTTTTGTCACAAATTCAAACTTCTCTCCTCTGACCACTTAAACACAGAAGACATTAGCAATAATCCTACTGACCCTTCCCTAGCAATCCTAAGGAGAATTGCCATTCCCTAAATAATAATAAAGAAAAACAGAGATACCTCATTAAGGACAAAAATCTTGATTATTGTAGTATTTTTGTCTTAGTTACACTCTTCTGGGAAGCAGATAYAGTTGCATTTATTTGGGGTTGAATATGTAACAAATTGAAATGGTGTCAACACAACAGCTTTCCTTGCACATGTATTGATTATGTGGCTGCTGAAATGAAGCTCAGTTGTTTGCTCAGCGACCAGCTGGGCGTTGAGAAGCTCTGAGGTGAGGAGCTAGTTGCACTTCATTGCTGTGGCCCACCAAGATGAGCGYGCAGCTGTTCTGAATGAGTGAATTGACACAAAGCAGCTGGAGACACCAGTGAATATGGCTGCACTGGCTCCCTCCTTATCAGCACACATTAAAACCAAACAGAGCTCAATGGCAGCAATAAAACATCCATCTGTCATGGTTGCATCCACTTTAGTTTGTTCAGGACTAGTCTACTGAGTATTTCTGCAACCATATGTGTCATAACTATAAATATACAACTTGGGCATTCTCTCTGTGGCCTGAGCTACCAATTTCCTTAGAGGTGTCAAAGAGAATCTCYTCAAAGCTCCTTTCTACTTCAATCTTTTCACTAATTTTGCTGCAGAAATTCTGTTTAGTATACAGCTTTCTGCCAATCATCGTATGCCTTCACCATTTTCTCAGACAGTAGAAGTTTAGAAACTTAGAAGTTCAAAGTAAATTCTCAGCAAACATAGTTCTTCCAAGAATTCATACTATAAGGGCATCTGGGATATAATGTGGGTTAAGCTAAGGAGGAAGGAGTCACGCATCTTCAGGATACGTTTCTGCAAATGGAGTTAATCAAGGATACAGTCATCAGAAATAATTGCACACGTGCTTGTTCAAAGCTACAAATGGTTTCTTTCAAAGTCTTGCTCCCATTTCAAGCCAGTTGCCAGGCTTCTATCACAGCTAGTTTAAAAYCTTTTTTCCATCAAGCTGAGGCCAAGCTTTTAATCTTGAGAATACTAATGGTTCAAGTTTCCGTATCACTGTGTTTCTTCCTTTTTCAGCTTGGGATTTGATTCCTTGTAGTTGTAATTAGATGTGTCCTTATAAAAGAAGCCTTTGGGATTCAGTTTCCTGAATTTTATTAGGAATAAATCTCTTATGTTTATTGATGCAAAAATATGATTACTGCCTTACATGTGAATTCCTTTTTGTGATCTTAATATTTTTAGCAGAATCTTGTGAGTGTTGTGAATATTGAGATGGTGATTTAAATTTACTTTCCAAGTTGGTTTGATTAAAAAAAAGCCACATAGTTATACTAATTTTATTATTTTTGGTATGGTCCAAGAAAGCTAAGGCATGGACCTTATTGAGCTAAATACTGTACAAACACAGAACAAAGAGGTTATTCGTGCTCCCACGTGCAAAGTGCTAAATGAAACCATCTGATTGTATTTACATCATAGGTGTCCAACCAGGTCATAATTGTATTATATTGTCCTTTTACTTGATTCCTATTGTATCTGCTTTTTCCCTACTGAAGCAAATRTCAAAATTCTCATTAAAATGTGTTTATGCCAGGAATTACTTGGCTGCAGTGAGGCAACATAGCAGCAGTTTTCTAATTAGCAGTGGGCTTAATCCTGCAGATTCTGGAAAAGCCTGGTTCGCACCAACTTCATTAAAGGTGGAATTCAGCCTACTGCTGAGAGCTGGCATAAAGCCAACCTATGCTTAAGCCTCCTCTAAGTCCTGAAATGTACATTGTGCTTTTTTCTGAACTATGATAAACTTTACTTGGGTGGGGGGGGTTCTACCCTTGTAAGATATGTAGGATTGGGCTCACAAAGCTCTAAGCAATTGCTAAGGAAAAAAAAGCAACATGTTTTATTGTGCAACACAAAACAGTACTTCTTGGTGAACTAAAATTTCTTATGGTATTCAAGATGTTTTCTTGTGTTAAATGAATCTTGGACTTCATTCATTATTTATGAATTTGCTCTGAAGACACTGTTTATTCATAAAATATTTATTGAAGACTTCATTTCATTACACTTGTCCTGGAGCATGTGAGGACGGGAGTGTATTGAGTACAGGTAGGAAAAGCTCCTCTGAGTAGGCTAATAAGGAGGAATTTACTGATTGTACATATGTGAATGTATATATGCAAACACTAGCTGGATATGTTTATTTTCAGTTTTGCACTTTTTCTCAGGAGCTTTTTAAAATTGAGTCTTGATGTAGGTCAGCTTTGTAACTTAAACAGTCATCAGTAGCCTAATGGTGACACAAGGGCACACGGTCTCCCTTGCAGGGACTTTGCTGTTCCACTGTTTCTACTTTTGGTGACTGTCCAGAGGTTTACACAGGCTGTTGTTAATGCCATTTATACTATGCCTTCAGTCAAATATCTTTGATATGAGCTCAGCTTCTTCACAGGTAAAGCTATTACCTGTGTTATTTGGAGACAGTAGGCTCTAGGTGTTTCTACAAATGGAAAACCACAAGCATGAGGGGCCACACTGCTAAAAGGTTTCATTTCTGTGTGCCCCTCCCCATCCCCTCTTTCAGTCAGATGTTGATGTTTTGATGAAAATTCAAAACTGAGATCTTAGAATTCATTTTAATTAATAGAGGTGAGGGAGAAAAGGGAGTGTGTAATGACATTGTGAGCAGCTTTAATTGAGGTGGCAGAATGGACAGCTCCTAAGACATGCAATGGYTGGTAAATATATTTTCTGGAGAAGAGGTATAATGTATACCTAGAAAAGGAAGCCTCTGGGAGGAAGAGGTGCCTCTGGATGTGCTTTATTCCCCAGATGTAGATAAACAAATGCCATTACGCTTACTGGCTGTGGAAGTAATTGATTTGATGGTACTGAGCAGGGAACAAACACTCACTCTGTTGTCTGGAGCACCCTCCTTCAGCAATTGCTTTGCAAGGGGGCTGAGAACAGGAAAGGAATGGGCTGGTAGGTTCCCAGTTAAGCAGAGTCCCCAGCTGCTGTGTTCATGGGGAGAAGAGTGCAGTGGGTATGCTGTTCTTATTCAGGCTGCCACAGTTCAGAGCTTCCTGTTGCTTGCTGTCTAAATTGAATATTTCTCTCCCTGCTGAAGGGAGGGTATGCCACTGCATTGCCTGCAATGCACCTTTGTGCTATTGTGCAGAATTTCTCTCTCCTGGAAACTGCTGAAGTTCTGAGAGTCTGTCCTGAGCTGCTATGCTCAGAACAAGAGCTCGACTGCCCAAAAGTGAATTTGTAGAGCATGTAAGAGACTTTGAGTGTAATAGTGCTTTGCTGACTCATACATGTTTTTTTTTTCACGAATGTATGCAAACACACACACACAGAGACATCTGTTTAAAGAGCTCTTCCTTTCTGAAGCCACTTTAAGGTCAGTTCAGTGGTGCTGCAGTAAGTACACTAAGTATTGATGTAGCTGCAATCTAGATGGCCTGTTACAGCAGATGCGCGTTTTACACTCATGGGTTTTTTGCAGCTGAGAGAGTAAACATACAGTCTTAGCTTACTATAGAAAGATTAGTTTACTTCAGTGGGCTTAGTCTACAACAGACTAATCTTGAAGTGATCCTATTACTGCAAGGTCAGGTGGGATTGTACTAGTTTTTGATTGACTCAGTTTGCTCTTTTGACTCTAGTGTGTGTGTTTTGGAGCAGTTTTTGTTTTGATAGGTATCTGAGATTTTGTAGCTTGGAGAGAGATTTACATGACCACAAAGAAGTTAGGAGATGATTGACTGTGAAAGAGGAAGATGAAAAGAGGAGAAAAGAAGAACCCTCTCCATCCTCTCCCCCATATATCCCGTTATCAATGTTGCTTGTTGAAATTCAGGGAGTAGCTAAGGAAGTGCACTATCATYTGTCAGATCTTTGCGGACCTGTGTGAAATGAGTTGGTCAGCTGGAATGTATTACTGCAATAGATGTTCCTACCAGAAATAGAGAACTTGTAACTGAAGAAGCTGGGAAAGGTGGGAATTCTCAGGCTAGTGCCCATTAGGACTAGCACTTGCTGACCAAAGCTGTAACTTTGTTTCTATTGATTGATGTGACACCTCGTCATTGAGCATGAACTGAATCTAATGTCCGAATCAGTAGATGAGAGGGACTGAGAGGGATGATGTGCTTCTGACAGCCCCTTAGAGAGAGCACATGACAGTGTCTTCCTCTAGCATCTCATTTTGGCTATTCCTAGGAAATCAAGCAAAACCGTACAAATTTTGCCCTATTATACATATAGTAAAAAGCATAGTTGTGTTTTTATCTAGTGCTTGGTAGGCACTTGAGAGCAATGGATTTTTCTTCTAAATGGCTTCTTAAAATCTCCATTTAATTAGGTTCTACTTCTTTGAGGCACGTTTCTCTCCTGACATTTATATCAGCAGAAGGTAAAACATTACAACTGGAAAACATCCTGTGTAAAGTTGAAACTTGCTGGAATATCACAGGGCTCAGTGATTTTAACAATAAGAGTAATTAGGGACAAGCAATACACTGAGAGGTGCTCAAATCTGCCAGACAGGACCATCTAGGAGAYGTTGATTCATTGCTCACTGGTGTATAGTAGATTGCAGAGCTGTGCTACATGACTATTCCATCTATGATAGGAGAATTTAACAGCAATACAGAGACTTTTAAGTACTAGAGTTCCAATGTAGAGAGGTGCGATCAATGCTATGGTACAGGAATTCATATTTTTTTTTAGTTTTCTTACTCTGGTAGTATAGTATCTTGAAAATGAGATACTCTGCTGACCCTTTTAAGTGAACACACTTGAAAATTCAGCTAAGGTTTTTCCTTTCTTTTTTCTTTTGGCAAGTTTCATTAATGTTGGCAAGTACTTTGACAATATAAAGCACATGATGAATGCTAGAATCAAACATTTATCAACATTTTTGAACTCAATATCAATTACTGTGAAGAAYCATGGACTTGTCAATAAATTGAGAATGTCCTTGTGAAAATGTTACTTGCTTCTATCCAAGGACTCCAAAGAATTTTACAAACACCATGGAGTCTTTGCATAGGTTTATGTGATAGCTTATTTTGTTCAGATGGAGAAACAGGCATTAAAGATACTGGGAGACCTCCACATGGTCCCACAGAAAGTCAGAGACAGAGCCAGGAAGAGATTGTTCTTGGAAAGTTGTTCTGCAGCTTATGTTTATTCTGTCTTGCAGCTACTTCAAGTTTCACATTATCTTATCCTCCTGTTATCTAAATGATTTGTATATATGCATATTTCCAGGTCTTCTCTAGGTTACAGTTTCCATTATTATGAACTGATCCACATTTATTTTACTTTTTTTATTTATTTTTCTCATTTTCACAATTGGAGCCAACATGATACCAGTGCTTTAGGAAAGGTAGCCAATTCTTTTTTTTTTTTTTTTTTAAACAGAGCGTTTAAAAGGAACCTGTCAATTTTTTGCCAATACAGACATTTCAGTAGATCTGTGACCCTTTCTTACAGGGTAATGTAATGCAAAATGAATTAAATATTAGGCATTTTAATGCTCATATTTCCAAGGGAAAGACAAGCAAAAGCACATTAGAAAATGCTTTTTTTTTTCTTGCAAGAAAGTATATTCTGCAGAATATCCACCAGATGGAGCTCGTGATACTAAAAAGGCAAAGTGTTATTTGTGACAGAACTAAGTTGGCAAATGATGGAGGTAGGAAGTATTTACCCATGAAGATACCAAAGGAAAATGGCACTGTCAGACATTTATTTGACMTTTCAAAGTGGAACTCGTAATGCCGTGAATGGGAGGCCAGATATATCAGCGAAGTATCTAATGGAAGTGTGTCTTTCTGCAATTTGTAGAACTGATAGCAAGTCAATTCTCTCTCAAAAAGAAACAGTTGCTTCTTCTATCTTGGCAGTGATGGAGCACAGTAGGAAGCCCGGCTTTGTTATTTAATGTGTTTAATGTCAGCACATTTCCAGCTCACCTGCTGCGCAGACCTTCCTTGTTTACCCATGTAGGGAACAGGCTGTTTAAGGCTTCAGTGCTTGCTTGTGTTTAAATTCCTCACTTTATTTCATTTCTTCRGCTATCTTTCCTTGCTATCTTTTCATGCTCTCTCTTACTAGATAAGTAAGAGAGATTCTCTTTCAGCCTTTATTTTAGTTGCTAGTAGATATGGAAATATTGTGGATTTGTTAGTTGTGTTTGAGACTACAGTATTGCATTGAAAAAAAAAGGAGTGTAACAAATACTGAAATGATGACTTTTTTTTTGTACAGTTGAAATGAAAAAGGAAACGCTGGTGTTTAATATCATGAAATTCTATCCTTATTGAAATCTGTGTCAAAACACTCTTTGGTTTTAAAATTGTGAGGTTGAAGCTAATTGCTGACTGTAGGATATATGGTGTGTAATATTCAAGTCATCTGACATGAACCTCATTTTCAATTAAGACCCACCATCAGTATGCAGTGGCTCTGCTGTTGAAATCAGTATTTTTACACTTTGGACATACGGTTGCTCTGCTCACAGACCCAAGGCCCCCAGCGTCTTTCCAGTCTGCTCAACTCAGTGGATTCTTGGTGCTTCCTTCTAACGTTAGTTTGTTGTTACAGTAATGAGGCTAATATTTCATTTTCATTATGGAACAATAGTAACTATTAATGTACAAGCCTTTTCAGCCATGCCTGATCACAGATAGCTCAGCCTGCAGTTAGATTGATTTCTGCCTGTGGTAAAATTATGCTTTTGTTATTTCTGGAGATGCTGTATTAAGACAGCAGGATCTAAGACTAGATTCAGACTCCTCTCCAAATCATGCTGTAGTGCTTTAATTCAGCATGGTAAGGCTAAACTGCTCTGAGATTAATGCACTTTTATTTATCTATGAATTGGCTGTTTGATTATGCCTTTGTAGCTACAATGCCATAATACCAAAGGGCCTGGTAGTTTAATAGTTCATCAATGAACTGGAAAATTGGCAAGGACATACCCTTAGAAAGTCCAAGAGTGTTTGATACAGTGGGGGCCAGGCTGCTGTTCAACAGGACTGCAGCAAGCTAGAGGAATTGGTCAAAATCAATGAAATTTTACTAAGACAGAGGCAAAGCCCATGTATCAGTGCAGACTGGGGGCTGTATGGCAAATTAGCAGCTCATCAGAAAAGGAGCTGGGGTCCTGGTAAACAGCAAGGTGAAGATGAGTCAGTAGTCAGCCCTTCTAACAGTGAAAGCTGGCTGCAGACTGTGTTACATTAGCAAGAGCGAAATGATTTTTCTCCTCTGCTTGGTGCTCATGACATTGCATCTGGAGTATTGTCTTCTATTTTGGGAGAGATTGAAAAACTAGAGAGAGTTCAGCAGGGGGCCATTAGGATGATTAGGGTGTGGGAGCACCTGTTTTACAAGCAGAGGCTAAAAAAAGGTGAGCTTGGTCAACCTGAAAGAGAAAAAGGCTAAAGATGAATTTAGTTGCAGTCTTCCAGTGAAGAAAGGGGTGTTATAGAGAAGATAGTAAGACTCTTTTCAGAGGTGCATAGTGAAAGGACAAGAGGCAATGACTGCAAGTTGCAGCATGGAAAATTATAGTTGCTGTAGTTGGATATAAGGAAAAAATTCTTCACCATGGAAATGGTTAAGCACTGGAACAGCTTGCCCAGAGAGAATCACTGTCCTTGGAGATATTGAGCATTCAGCTTGACAAAGCAGAGGGTTGAAATAGGCTAACTCCAAAAGTTGTTCCAACCTGTTTTTTTTTCCTATGATTCTGTGAATTTAAGGAAGCTGAGTCTGTCCCTGAGGGGGGAGATGACAAAGAAAACTGCTAGGTGCCTGCAAAATCTGCTCCCTAGGTAGATTTTGAAAGTGAGGTTACTGAATGAGTTTTGTTGTTTAAATGATCAGTATTTTTATTATTTTCTGTGTGTGAGCTGTAAGATGATAATGCAAGCACCAATTCATCAGGCTACTGGCATAAGCAAAAGTAGTATCTTTACCTTTTCAAGCAGAAGTAGTGTC
This sequence comes from Rhea americana, assembly GCF_003343005.1. Lineage (NCBI taxonomy): Eukaryota > Metazoa > Chordata > Aves > Rheiformes > Rheidae > Rhea > Rhea americana. The sequence goes on from NW_028186149.1 coordinate 2,809,188, forward strand.
TTTACATTTTCTATTCTATCTGTATGTCCTGTGATCTACTTAATTCCACATTAAATTTTCTTTCATCTTGCAAGAGGAGGGAAGAGATGGTTGCTAAATAACCAGGACTCTTGGAATAGATAATCTGAAAATGCTGAAGCAAAAACACCATGAAGTAGCCCACAGTATTCCTCTTAGCTTTTTAAGTGTTAACCCTGAAATTAACTAAATGAAACTTCTTTTCTACAGTTGTCACATGTCAATTATGTACTACCTGAGTTCTGTTTTGTAAATTATGACACTTCTAATCCAAATATGCTTTTTTTCTAGGTTGGTACAGCATTGCTTTGAGGATACGTAGTTTACAGAAAAAGACATCAACCTTTCTCCACCAAATACCTAACAGGCAACAGTGCTCAGCAGCCTACACTGTACACTTATTCCCATGGTAGGTCATCAGCATTGAACAATGTTCTGTCTATGCTTCATTTCAGGGAAAGAAGCAAAAAAATTAGGAGCTGTTGAAGTATGTTAYGGCTAAAAGCTGTAAGAGAGATAAAACAATAATATGTCTAAGTATATAACTGTATTGTAAGCTGTCAAAGAGAACTGAAGGCATAGTGCTCCCATTATCAGTTTTGTTGAGCGCATAGGCTTATAAATAGAGTTCTGTGAATACAGCGTACAATTCCCCGAAAGCTCTTTCTTGTTTGAGTTGCAGTTATTCAGAGCTAGGAAAGATGTCAAGCTCTATATTGCAAAGTTACAAAGCTTTTGCAAATAACAAAGGTCTTTTGCCTGGAAAATTATCATACTTCCAAGGAAAAACAACATATGATTTTATGATGTGCGTAATTTTCTTCAGAACTTGAAAATGTAAAACTTCTGTATTTTATAATTAGGGATACATAACTTTAGAATTCTTTTKTTTGTCTCATTTGATTTTGGTTTCCCCTTATAACTGCATATCTCATGAAAATCACCCATCCTTTAGGTCTTGCTCAGGTTAATAGTAAGACCAGAAATTATAACCCAGAATGTAATACGGAAAAAATAGTTCTTGTTCTTTATTCTGTACCTAATGTCAGCAACTGTMTAAAGATAGCTCTTGTAAAAACTCTACTAATTCTAAAACTAAATGTTGACTGCCTCAGGCACCAGTTGTAGTAGAGCTTGATGAAAAAAMTAGCTGTTCATGGTTTGTGTAACTKTTGATTCCCCAGTGTCTCTCTGACCATTTGAACCTCAACATCTTTCTCTCTAATTTGGTACTATGTTATACTACTCTGCTATGGAGCGTTATCACTGCCTGCTCTGCAATTAYGTTAATAAATACAGCAGTATTTGTAGTCATTAGATTCTTTCTTTTTCTTGATTTGTTCCTCCCTCCCTCTCTTCTTTGTTCTTCTTCTTCTTTTGTACAGCAAAAACAGAGAGGCACTGAAAAGAACAAGGAAGAACATTTTAAACCCAGTTCTTTATTTCTTAGTAAAGAGGAAAACTATGCAATTCTTAGGAAAAAAAAGTGTTGTTTTTGCTAAAAGCAGTATATTTTCACAGAATTGCAGAATGGTTGAGGTTGGAAGGGACTGTGGACTACGATGCTGTAGTGGGGCATTTTGTTTTTTTTGGACGATACTGAGATCTAGGAGTTGTTTCATAGCTTTCTGTTCATGACATAAAAGTAATATACTATTACTTTGATCTGGCTCAATCACCATCAGTGCATCTGAATGTTTAGTGTGTRGGGGTGGCAAGGGCTGAAAAATGTTCTGTATGAGGAAAACAGAAAATGCAAGTGCAGCCCTATTGTTATATTGCTGAGAAGCCTGTATAACCAGACAGTAGTAGCTTAAAATGTTAATGCCAAACATTTCACTGTTATTGTTTAAAAAGGTACATGAAGCCTAAGAATGAGTGTATACTTACAGTTTTGTTTCAAACTGTTCTTTCAAGACTGAACCTATTGCTGCAAGATTATCTGATTTGGAAAGCAGAGAAGTTCATCAGTGCCCGGAAATGTCTTGCTCTTTTCCTTTAACGTGAATATAAAACGTTCTCCAGTTGGCTCTCCATTACGTGTTTCTGAGCTTATTGTGCAAAATCATTAGAATTCAATCTGATTTCCTGCAGTTTTTTATATGTACTACAATGACACAACAAGAGATAGGAAATGGTTGAGTTTTTAGAGTTAAAAATACGTAAATGACTAAACCATCTCTCTGAAGTTAGTCAAGTTGTAGAGAGTGTAAAAATGATAAACAGGATTAAGTCATATTGAACAGTAATTTTGATACTTCCTTTTATTTTCAGTTTGGGAGGATAGCAGGTTTATCTTGCAGGTAACAGAATAACAAATGGGTTTCTGAAGACTTGAAAGGATTAAAAATAATAATAGGTAGCTGACAGCACCATAGTGATTTTAGAAGATCCTGGTGTACGCTCATGTCCTTATGCAGAAAAATTCCTTTTAAAGATGCAAATGAATTTGCTTGCAGGGTCRCTTATCTGGATGTTTTGGTAGCAAAACATAACTAATTACGACTGTTTTGGAGTAAGCACTTTTGAAACTGCATTTATGCAGCACCAAGCAGAATGCCATTTACTCCTGTTCTTAGCCTAATTAATGAATGCCCGTATACATAAAAGGTAGTTTTTTAAATTAAAATTTTCTAATTTTATAGGTTAGAAATGTCAGATATTTCAAAGGACATCAGCATACCTTTTTTATAGAGAATATTCCTTTAAGACTCCYTGTACAAAAGCAATTTTTTTTCTAGTTTTAGATATGTATTTAGTTTTTGTTTTAGTGTCCATTATCTGGGAAGAAACATACTTTTAGTTTAATATTCATTGATTGCAAAGTGATGGCATAATTCCACAGATCTTTTACATTTAAGTCATTATATACTTATAAGACTATCCTACTGCAGTATATTTATGTATGTGAAGTTCATAGGATTATCCATTATTACTTTCTGCGTTTAGAGTTTGACTGCTGGAGTCACTGGACTTCAGCAGTCAAACTGAACTTCAGTGAAATTCAGCTGACATGGTGGACTATAGATAAAAGTATTGAATCTTATCACATTTTTTTCCTGAACTGTATCTCTGATGTGATGTCATAGAAGAGCTCTAATTAGGAATAATAAGAGCAATTTAGTTCATTTTGATTTTTCTATAGGCTGAGACAACTACTGCTGTCATTAACCAAATCATTTACATTTTTAAAAATACATGGTGACATAGCCTTTGAGCCCTGGATGACTCCGTGAGTGCAGATGTTAAGCTTCTGTGGTATTAACTGCAGATGTTACGCTCTGTGGTGTGATATCTGTAGGGTATACAGATATTTTTATTACATGGTCCTTTTGTGTACTTGGATGTGAATGCATCCTGCTTTTTATAGGGAGCAGGCTATGAAGGACATTGAAGGTGGAGGATCTTGCCAACTGAGAGTGCCTGTACTCCACTTCCTCTTCTRTGGGAATGCATGGTCCATTGTCTTGGGCTTTTCATAATCTGAATTTGCCCAGTTTGTTTCTTTGCAAAACACTGAGTGACAGGTGTGTGTTTTTATGACATGGATTGTTCAGTTACAGAACCAATTTAACAGTCTTTCGCTCCCCTGTTATGTCAGATATTCATTCCTTGTCAGCCATATCCTGTTGCAAGAGATTACCACCCTCTCTCCTCCTCCAGGGCTGATTTGAACCAGATCATTGCACAGATCTGATTTGGACCACACAAACTATTAAATTAACTCAGATGATGAACTGGAAAACTCCCAAAGAGCAGGAGCCAGGAGCCTTTGATAACAGAATTGGTTTAAAAGGATTCCTGGACTCCTAAACTGCAAGCTCTTTTAGAAAATTAGTTAAGCTTGTGCTTCTTAATAACAGGAGAGCTTTTGAAAATGTTAGTATGATGCATGTTTCTGTTCYTTTTGTTTCTAATTTTGTTCCTAATATCTGTAGGTGTGAGAACAGCCCTTTAAGTTTTATATAAACATAGTGAGGACACGAGCTTCAGAAGAACTTAGTTGCCTGATTTTGCAACCAGGGTTAGTATTCAGTAGTTMCTGCTGCATTGATTGCTAGAAGACTTTCAACAGGCTCTTGAATCAGAAGGTCTTATGGGTGCCAGTGACTTGTGAAAATCCGGTRTGGTCCTTAAAACATACCAAAAACAGTCACAGCGAGCTCAGACAAAAGTTTTGCAATTGCAGAACAAACATAACCAAATGAACAAATGAATCTCTTTTTCTGTATATTGTGTCTTAGAGGATAAATTTATATTCTGAACCACGTTCAGAAAAGTGTATGAGAGAAAATGTAACATCAGAAAACTAATTTAAAAAGTGGAAAACATTTATGAAACTGATGATGTCTACTTGTAGCAAAAATCATCCTATGAACATTAACTTCCAGTACTTAGGGACTTCCTAAACTGGAGTGAGGCTACATTAAGCGTGTGAAGTTAAAGACAGAATGAGGAGAGGCTGATAAATGCAAAATGGTGATTACAAAAATTAACCCTAACTTCCTGCTCTCCATCTAATACTTTCAGCTTCTTTGTTTTCAATGTAGGCAGCTGCAGTTCACAGAATAGTTGAGGTTGGAAGGACCCCTGGAGATCATCTAGTCCAGCCCCCCCCCCCGCTCATTTAGTTATCACGTTCGAGGATGTAGTAAAATTGTTTGTTCGAAAGCTGGAAGCTCCCTTAAGATGCATTTTCARTGGAGGCTGAAGATTATCTTTTTGCACAATCAAGCTGGCATACTGAGAAAGGCAAAAAAGAGCACTGTCCTTGTGTAAAAGCAGTTTTGTCATGTTGCTGTACATTAGAGCATGATAGATGTTACCTATCCCAGGACAGATCTTTTCATTGTCTCTAGGTAAATTCTTCTATTCAAAATTTTCTTTAAAAATCCATCTCTCATTTTCAGTTGTGTTCTTGCAAGGCAACTTTTGCATTTAATCGAGCTGCAATTCTGAGCCTTGAAGAGAGGAATTCTCTTACAGAYAGTTTCTCTTGCTGAGTAAGTCACATTCACCCTTCAATAAGCATGTCCTCATATTTGTCCTTTCCCAAAATACCATTCACAGAATCATAGAAGGGTTGAGGTTGAAACAGACCTCTGGAGATCATCTAGTCCAAACCTCTTGCTCAAGCAGGGTCACCTAGGGCATGTTGCACAGGATCGCATCCAGGCGAGTTCTGAATATCTCCAGAGAAGGAGACTCCACAACCTCTCTGGGCAACCTTTTCCAGTGCTCTGTCATCCTCACAGTGAAGAAGTTTTAACTCATGTTCAGATGGACTTCTTGTGTTTCCGTTTGTGCCCATTGCTTTTTGTCCTATCACAGGGCACCACTGAAGAGAGTCTGGCCTCATYCACTTTACACCTTCYCTTCAGATACTTTTGCAGGTTGATAAAATGCCCTCTCAGTCTTCTGCTCTCCAGGCTGAACAGGCCCAGCTCTCTCAGCCTTTCCTCATGAGAAAGATGCTCCAGTCTCTTGATTACCTTTGTAGCCCTTTGCTGGACTCTCTCCAGTAGCTCCATGTCTCCCTTGTGCTGGGGAGCCCAGAACTGGATGCAGTACTCGAGATGTGGCCTCACCAGGGCTGAGCAGAGGTGCTCAGAGAGCATTACCCCTTTGAGCTGATGGCAACACTCTTCCTAATGCACCCCAGGATACCGTTGGTCGCCTTGGCCCCCCAGGTCCTTCTCTGCAGAGCTGCTTTCCAGCAGGTCAGCCTCCAGCCTGTACTGGTGCATGGGGGTTATTCCTCTCTGGGTGCAGGACCTTGCACTTGCCTTTGTTGAACTTCATGAGATTCCTCTCTAGCCTGTCCAGGCCTCTCTGAATGGCAGCACAGCCCTCAGGTGTATCAGCCACTCCTCCCAGCTTGGTATCATCAGCAAACTCGCTGAGGAGGCACTCTGTCTCTTCGTCCAGGTCATTGATGAGCAAGTTGAACAATACTGGACCCAGTACTGATCTCTGTGGGACACCACTAGTTCTGCAGGCCTCCAGCCAGACTGCAGTGCTGATCACAACCCTCTGAGCTCTGCCATTCAGACAGTTCTCAAGCCCACCTTGCTTTCTGCTCATCTGTCCCAACCTTCCTGAGCTTGCCTATGAGGATATTGCAGAACACCATGTTGAAAGCCTTCCTGAAGYCAAAGTAGACAGCATCCACTGCTCTCCTCTCATCTACCCAACCAGTCATCCCATTTTAGAAGGCGATCGGGTTTGTTAAGCATGATTTCCCCTTGGTGAATCCATGCTGAGTACTCCTCATCAGCTTCTTATCCTTCACATGCTTAACGATGGCATCCACGTGAGCTGTTCCATCACCCTTCCAGGGATGAGGTGAGGCTCACTGGGTCCTCCTTCTTGCCCTTTTTGAAGACTGGAGTGACGCTGGCTTTCTTCCAGTCCCCAKGCACCTCTCCTGTTCTCCACATGCTTTCAGMGATGATGGAGAGTGGCCTAGTAATGATGTCCACCAGCCCCCTCAGCCCTCCTGGGTGTGGGCCATCCCATCAGGGCCCACAGACTTGTGGATGTCCAGCTTGTGTAAATGATCGCTAACCCAATCCTCTCCTCGACCAAGGGAAAGTCTTCCTTTCTCCAGACTTTCTCCCTGGTCTCCAGGGTCTGGGATTCCTGAGGGCTGTTCTTAGCAGTAAAAACTGAAGCAAAGAACTCTGCCTTCTCTGTATCAGTTGCCAGCAGGGCCCCTGCCTTGTTAAGTAGCAGGCCCACATTTTCCCTAGTCTTCCTATTTCTATTGATGTATTTGAAGAAGCCCTTCTTGTTGTCCTTGACATCCCTTGTCAGCCTTAATTCTAAATGGTCCTTAAAAATGGAACCGTTAGTCATCTCTTTTCAGTAATGCAGCCCAACATCACCTCAGGAAATTGCACTCTCATGACACAATGCTTCTTCATGAAGTCACACCACAAGTAGTGGCTAGAATGCACCTCTGTTGCAGTCATTGCAGTCAGACGCAGGTCATGGCTGAAGAAGAGGAACTCTACAAAGTGGCCTTGAGTATTCAGCCTTGTTCCTTGACAGCATTCGTGTTGGATTTGTTSAGGTAACAATTCCGAACATGTCTCCCTACCATCACTTCAAGCATGATCTGTTTTCTGAGCATCTTTCTACTTTGGTTATAATTGTCAAACAAGATGCTAGATAAGGAGGGCAGATTCTCAGTCATGAAGCTTGTCAGAGTTGATAGAAATGACCACTGTAACAGGTTCCAGTGGCTAAGAATATGCTGAAGAATGCAATGATCACTCTTGTGGATGAAAAGGGCTAATCAAGCTCTAATGTGAATGGAATTCCATTGGTTTTAGAAATCGTAACAGTTCAAACTAACAACAAGGTAGGTTTTGACCCAATAAAGGACAAAAGGGCAAAGTCAGGGAAAAAAAAAGAGAGAGAGAGAGAGAGAAAGAGAATAGCCAGATACAACCAGCCAAGTCAGGAGCCCCTGTGTATATTTCTGAGATATGTCTCCAGTTCCTCTCTGTTCTCATCCATCTTCTTGTCTTTGCCAAACTCTAACTAATTTCTAGATCACACCTTAGRAAACAAATCTTTCTGGAGCCAACTAAATGTTTCCTAGTCAATAACAAAATCATTGCTCTTTTAAGGTACCTGGTTTCTTCCTTAATTTTTGCTTATTACCTCCGAACTGTCTCCTTTTGCTTTCATTCTGCATAATTAGGCAGAACAGTACAAAATGGATGAGTTGAGATATTTGTGGGAATTCACAAAGATAATACCATGCCTTTATTTGCCACAGCCCCTATTCTCTGCTTAATTAGAACCAGACTTGCAAGTGATCTTGCAGGTTGCTTGTTTCTGAAACCTTGCGTCTTTCATCCTTTGGTCTTCTCTAGGCACATTCGCCATCAACTGTTATCCTTTAACATTCCACCAAGCCACTAACCCATAGTCTGCTGAGGACCATCTGCTCATTTTGTTTGCCTTTCTACTGATACCAGAATAATTTCCATTTGACCGCCCTGTGCTTTGAACAAATAAAAACCTTTCAGGATGCTGCTTCTAAAGTAGATTTACCTTCAATCACCATTTATTAAATCTCTGTCCATTAAAAACCATAGCTTGCAGAAGCTGTGTGCATTAAGCCTGATTATAGAGTCAGTAGAAAAGAGGGAGGGGGACAGCAGTTTGTATCAGTGTGTTGCCTTGTTTTTCTGCTTATCTAGCTGGCTGGTAACACTTGTAACAGAGTGCACATCAGAACAGGAGCCTCATTTACTTAGCTTTGATTTTGTTTTATGCATTAGTCTCTTTTTTCTTCTTATTTATTTAAGCTGTAACTTAAGGGTTGTTGGTATAAGTAAAAACTGCTCAGACTATATGATAACAATTAGAGTTTTCTTTGGTGGTGGAGTCCTAGGTCCCTTATGGAGGGTAAGGGCCAGGGGATTAAGAAAGGAAGAGGAGGAAAGTTCACAGGTTCCTTACGGAGGATGAGTGGCTCCTTCAAACGTACTTCGTTTAAGGGCTCAGCATCTGGATCACAAAGGGTAAGTCTACAATTACCCAAATAGTATGATCTCCTGGAAATGGTTGGAGATATTGCTTCCTGTTTGTATTTTTAACAGCTGGTACTATTATAAATGAGAATGATTCTGTTCCTCTGTGCTCATGTTAGTCTCAAAGTTATCTATTATGTGCAATGGTTCTAGCAATTAATCTTACTCCTATTAAAGGAGTTCTTTCATACGCACGCTGTGTCTTAAGGATCTTTGGTATAAATATCACCAGAGTTAGAGGACAATTACTCCTATCCACATTCAAAATCGTATTTTGATGCCTTCTGATACTTAGCGTTCATGCCAAATTCAGATGCAAACAATGAGAAGACTGACYGGATATATAACGGATTTTGATGCGATTCACTGGACATCCACACAGAGACATTCTACAAGAAATTCATTTTGTGGTTAGGTCATGTGCTGTGTAGTATGTGAATGAGAAWGCCAAGGAGGGGATAAGAAAGACATAAAGGAATCACCTCATGCCAAGCTCATTCTGTTAATGTCATTTGCAAATAGTAGATGCATATTAAAAATTGATGAATTCATTTGGAGCAAATATGGACTATGTTCAGCTCAGAATTACTTAGATTCCAGCTCTACTGACCTTTTTCAGATTGTTTCCATTCAAATAATGAGAAATGGCTTCCCCTCCAACCTTCAGCCCTCTTATCTCTAATTTCTGGTGCTGCTTACAATGATAGAGTGTCAGATTCTAGTAAGGAATCTCAGGAGAGATTAATGGTCATTGCTATCACCAAGAAAACTGTAAGCACTGACAGTGAAAAAAGTCATATATAGTAGGTTTTTTTATTTTGATAGTAACTGGAGACCCTGGCCTCTTTCTCTGCTAGAGAGATTGTATAGTTGCATGTGATACCAATATTACAGGCTATATTAACCAGGCATACTAGGAAAAAAACAAAATCTCCAGTCRTTGTCCAAAGGTCCAAACTCAGAACACTAAGAAGAAAAACAAGAGACTGAAGCATTTTCACTGGACTCTATTCTCTGCTAATATTCTATGCTACTTTCCTTTTAAAATATCAGCTAATACTTAGAAACAGTGTCCCTTTGTGCAACTTACTATTTGCCCAGTTGCTTCTTAAGATGCCCCATGGCTTTGTGCAAGCAGAGAGAAAAGCCAGGCTGTCATCCGGTAACCCTTTCAGTCTTATGAACAACTATATATTGCTTGCTTTACCATCCAGCTGACTTTTCAAAGGTGGACAGTAATTCTGTTGGCTAGTAGTATTAACTGTATTTATTGATTAATAGACAGAACCATTGATGAAGGAAATTATAGAGAATGACTTCCCCTTTAAAATGTTTTTTTCTATATCGAGGCTTACTTAAATGTGAAAAATTGGAATAGGAAATCCATAATGCGTGCATGTGCCCCAGGTGCAGTAAGCCTTTTTTTGTTATTATTTGTGTCCCCCAGCCTATCTTGATATTGCAAAGCATACAGAATTTTATTCTCTGATTGAAATACAGTCAGAATAATATACCTAGGTGAAAATTGTTTAATCTGGTCTGACTAATCACATAGGACAAGACTAGTCAAGTGAAGCTAGAAGAAACACAATCCAGATTTTATTTTTCATAATGAAGTTAAATTTGTGAACCGACATACTATATTTTAAAAACTGGCATTCTTTTTGTGGTTTACTTGTTTTAGTCTTCCTAATTCTTTTGGTGACTTTCTGTTTATTTACATTAATGTTCATTTTAGAGAAAAAGTTTTTTTTTCTCTTACCTTTCGTGAGAAAAGTATTATTTCTAGAATTGATAAAAATAATTTTTAGAATTTAAATCATAGCCTATGCAGTAAGCTGGGAGTGGTACTTCTACTCAGTGGTACATTCTGCTTAAATCATGTCTGTTGGAGCTTTGAGGCTAATAGCACATGCTCTGTCAGCATACAAGGAAGCAAAAGTGATTGTACCTGACAGCCAGGATATCTCAAGGCAGGAAATCTAGGTGCAATTATGCTTGGGGATACTATTTTGCATTAAATATAAACTTCTGTTAATGCTATAGCTCAYACAGCTTAAAACAGGGCTTGAAACTGTGTGTATTTTACAGGGATTTAATACTTTTGAAACATGTCTGGAAAACCTAGATTGGAAATGGTTTAAGCTGTGACGTAGTTAAAYGTACAGATTTATAATGAAAATTTCACCTTCACTCTAACCCTTGAGGATGTGGACTTTTATATGAGGAGTGTGTAACAGTGCAGTGCTAGTTCATGATTCTTGACTCTCAGTTTTCACTGTAATAGTGCTGAATAGCAAGAGTAATTAAAGCAGCCAGTATCTCTACTCAGCTCTCTACTCTGCTTAGATTTACTGAGTATTCCCTTGATTTTTAAAGCAGTGATCTAGAGAAGCATAGCCCACCTCTTCCACTCCATCTAAGGACTATATTGATATAAAGCACTATCCTACTTCTTCAGCAGGTTTACAAAAACACTGGTTGCTAACTGCTACCCAATTAAAGGCATTATACTGTGCCTCAACAGTGGAAGCTGTAAATGAAGCATAGAACCCATASTGTTTAAGAAAAGGAGTATGCTTGTCTACGTGAACATGTACATGTGTGTTTTGGTTATGTTTMCTGTAAACATCTCAATTTATTAGAAAGGAAACAGCTTATCATGGTATACGTCATGGATCTGCTATTCCCACTAATGGGACAGACTTTGTATTACCTTTCAGCTGCTAGACAGTACTTTTATCTCTACCTATCTCCACTAACTTGATCTAAATATCTTTAAGGTGTACCTACTATTGCTCATTTCCTGTTCTTCTGAAAAGAAAATTGTTCATTTCTGTTTGCCTGTAATTTTTCCATGCTTGTGAATTCTCTGCAGTTTTGTATATAAGGATATATATATATATATATAGAGTACATGGCTTTCCAGATGCTCAGATTTAGGCCTTCATGGAGACTAATTTATTTGTAATGCTTTATTGCCTGCATTATGGTTGTCTGTTTGCTGGCTATCAAATGTGGTACAAAGAATATCAGTATTGTCTAGATGATTTAAAAAAAAATAAATATTTGTATCTAAATACATTAGATATTTTTGAAAATCTCAACRGCAGTACTATAGAAAGTATCAGTCTTTTTTAAAGTGTTAAGAAATACAGTATTGTTCATTGATCCATTAGAAAATCTTTCATAGACTAGAAAGATGCAAGGATTCTTGGACCTTCAAACTAAAGCAAATAGTTTATCATATGTTTTATACATGACCAGACAAACTAGAGAAAGGAGGGGTCAGGATGGCTCATTCTCTCAGATCTAAAACCCAGAGAATTTAGGTTTTAGACAGAAAGATTATTTTTTTTCCTTTTTAAATAAGTTACTGTTTTGATCTGTCTTATTATTTCTTAATCAAGATCTAAAATCAGTGTAAGAACCCTTGAAGTTGATTGCAATTTTTAATCTTATTTATTTATTTCATATGCTTACTAATAGTAATATAATGGTAATATTAATATTATAATAAATGGTAATATTCAATTTCCCACAGAAAAGAAAAAGATTAACAGGAAGTGAATTACTTTCTGTTTCTATACTATTTGTCAACAAACTGATTTCCTTCAGATTCATGAGTTTATCTGGAACTGTTACCTGCAACTGTTTAATACTGCCTTTATGAGTAGATGGGTCACTGGCAAGAGTGGGTGCATTTCCGTACATATTCGTATTTGAGTATTTAAAATCTCTCTCTCTCCCCTCCTCTCTCCCCCCCCCCCCAAATAAATCTGCTGTGACTGAGAAATTCCCTTCCTCCAGACATTTTGGCCAGTGTCTGAATGACACAAGAGATCAATACTGCTGTGTGTTTCCCTGTTTGGGAAGTCAGTTGAGTGATGGAAGTGAGAAGATAGCTTTGATAAAATATTTTATTTCTCCATAAGAGCAGGTTCTGTATGTCCCTTAATGCTYAGAAATAGCAAGAGAATAATCAAGCTGTCACCACAGCTGGAATGTCTTGGTCCTAAAGAAAACTAGTGGATGGCTTCTATGTGGAAAACAGGCCAAAAAGTTAGCAGTTGCCCCTTTTCAAACAACCAAAAGCTGCACTTGGCTGCATGTGATCTCTGATGCAGACTCCTGAACTGACACAGCAGTACAGCTGGTACATTTCTGTTTCATCTGTTTCAGAAAAAAAGGAACATCAAAATCAATGACTGCTACAACAGGATCAGGATCATAGCTRCATTTTAAAAGAAACTGAAAAATGTTATATTTGAGAATATAAATTTGTCAGATTTTGACAAATCTTTTATATGTTGTATACTTTTTACAGAGAGGATATAGTATCTCTTTTACTGCCTCACTGAATCAACACAGAATCAGTTCATTGTTGGTTTGGTATCTTAATGTCCTTCAATAAATTAGATGAGAGCATTGTGAAAAAACAGTCTGTAATAATTAGAATATTCTTAGTACCAGTTGATCACAACAGGAATTGGAAACAAATCTCTCAACCCTCTCAGCAGGATGCACAGTTGGCCAGATCAGTTATAAGGCTTTTGCTTTACTGTGACATATCATCTACAGAAAGAATGTCAATACAGTAGAGGACTTACACAATTTGAAATATAGGACAAACTCCTTGTTCTTCTAGGAGAATCCATGGCACTTTTCTTGGTGTCCTGTAAATTTCTTCTTAAGAAAGACATTGCAAGACATGTTTTTTAGGAGTCTTTGTTTGTTGTCAGAAATTGTTTGTTGTCAGAAATTGTTCATAAAGAGCTGAGACTGTGTTCTGCAGATACGAGTCACCCAGCATAGGTGGGCATGCAGCACTGCAGTAATCCCCTTCTCTACAAGTCAAAATACTGCAGACATCCTAGAGCAGCAGATGGTGTATGCATGCGGCAAGTAATAGGTGATCCATGTCGTGAAGGGAAGGTTACCACAAAGGCGGAAACTTACTGTTAAAGATAAGGTGTYGGCATGGAACTGGAGATAACATTTCTTGCACTAAGTAGCTGTTTTCACTTCATGTACCTCTAACTAAAATGCTCCCTGTGTACAGCCACTATTTCTCAAAAATGAGAAGTAGTGTCATCATGGCTTCCTTCATTGAGAATGTCATGAGTTTTGCTGGAGTTTATTGGCATTCTTCAGTGTGTTTGAACCCAAAGTATTTTGGCAAATACTTCAAATTCATGTTAGCTGTTGCTTTATAAGGAACACGTATATGTCATAGACCATCTGTATGTCTGGGCAAATATTGTGTGAGCCCAAAAGTTTACAGCAAGCGTGGTCTATCCAGCAGAATAAGTAAATGCGTTGTGAGTTACAAATATCTCCATAGGTTTGGCCTATGTACAATTGTGTGTGTGTATGCCTGTGTACTATTATGTGTACAGAGAGACAACTCTGAAATACAGTCTTTTAATAACCTATTACAGGAGGTTAGGGCAAGAAGAAGTTTTCTCCAGATAAAATTGCTGGGCTAATACAATGTTATATCTGTGGGTAGATTGCAATGGTAGGAGTAATATAAATTGCTCCTGTGCTATTTCTTATGTTAGCTGTATCAGTGAAAGAATGGAGTTAGTATCAAGATTGTCTAATATTAGACAAAGGTGAAACTGCCAAGTGAACAGTGGAGAGCTGTCCTCTTTCATATTGCACATTAGCAGAGCCTTCAGTTTTAAGGGGTGATATTTTTGAAATGTCCCCTAACACTTGACTCACAGCCAAATTCTGCCACTAAAATACAAGGACCAAATATTATTTGGATGTTCTTTGAAAATTGTTATTAAAACTGGTATTAAAACTGTTCTATTACTATTTGAAATTATTTTGATATGATATAAATGGCTTTGAAACTTCCTCTTCATGGACGAGGGTATATTTTGCTCCCATTTTTATACCTTTTCCAGATTTTCAGGAAAATGGTGTAAATATCGCCCCAGATTTTAAGTAGAATTTTTTTCAGGCAAGATGATTAGCTTATACATAAAATAGAGGGAAATAAGAATGATAGACATACACTCACAACATATATAGCTTAAGATTTCACTGCAACAGCTTTTTGCAGCAAGGTGGTAGAGGTGTATAAAGACTAGATGGGAGGATTTTACAGAATAGATCCATATTCATTGTAAAGCTAGCTAACTGACTCTGGTAACTAACTCTAAAAATGGCAGATTCTGTTTTTTATCTTCTATGATTTCAGAGCTGCCTATGGGGAGGGAAAAACCCTGCTTATTAAATAAAAAATAAGTAACCAGATAAACTGCCAAGAGGCTTACTATAACAAGATGCATCTGGGCCCCAGTTTTGGCTCCTAATTAATAAATACATGCATCACTTTCTGTAGTGTGAATACTTCTGTCTGCTCTGTCCTTTTGCCAGTTGTTAACAGGCAAGTTACTGGCATTGAGACACAAGTGTCACTGTATGGTTGGCTGCATATCCAATCTGGAGGTGGGAGAAGTCCTCAATGGGCATTAGGAAGGTGACATGGGAAAGCCTGTTTGCTCTGGGAAGTGACGGGAAGAGGAAAGTGACATAGTGTAATTTTAAGGAACTCTGTCAGGAGAAAAGAGGAAAAGGAATCAAAAGCAGTGCTATATAAATAAAATTGTTTCAGCAATGGATGAAAAGCAAGAGTTCAAAGGATTAGAGACAGATAGGAGAGCCCCTGAAAGGAGTTGTATGTGGCAGACTGTCAAAGCAGAGGTAAGCTCCGGGAGAGTTGTGGAAGAGGCAGCGAAAGTTTCCCAAGTGGAGCCTGGGCAGACTGAGGGAAGGGGGACATGAGGAACCTTTGCAAACTGGGGAGAAAGAAAGAGCAATGGCTGCAGAGGAGGTCATGTGCGAATTACAAGGCATAATGGGAAAACAGTGAATGAYGAAAACTTGGGCTAAAGAGCTTCTTCCTCACCATTTATGTTGTGCTATAAAATTAATACGTCTCATCTGTAAGTAAGATCTGAAGTCCAAATGAGTAGAAGACAAAAGTACCCTGATGAACAATTGCCACGTAATTAGAGAAGAAGCCAATTTTGTACTACATTTAACTAAATGAGGAGACTGCAAATATAGAATGTAGATTTTTCCTGTAACTATGACAACTGATTTCCCTAGTGCAGCTTGTATTGCTCATAGCACTTTCAATCTCATCCAAAACTCAAGAAACTGATTAGAAGCTCATTTCTAATGGTAATCTCATAGTCTTTAATGGATAATGCTGATCTTTTTTGCCAGTAATTTCACTCTTACTGAACAATATGATATTTTTGTGATTTTAATAGTATTTCATCACCAAGTGATCCAACAGAACTTTCTCTAGCGTTTACATGTGCAGTCGGTTGTGAAATGTGTCCAGTGGTAAAAACTATTACTTCTGTAAAAACCTGGTTTGCCGGCAGGGTTTTAATACCGTRTTAGAGAATATTATGCTCACAGTGTTGATTGTTTTGTTAAAATTGTCTTGCAATCCTGAATATTCTTCATTATAATCCATAAATTAGATCACATTAAATGTGATCACATGCTGTGAACACAGCATTCATTTCATGCTGTTAGATACAGTAAATTATATAGCCTTGAGCTTTCCGTAAGAGAATACTAAAAGAATATCCTTTTTCTTTTTAAGTAAATAGCAATGCTATAAAAGCAATTTTTCTACAGTTGCAATAAAGAACAACTCATTAACTGACTACGGAGATAGAGTGTCTCTTCTAAACGTAAGTGCCTTAGAGTTGAAAGATGAAGATGAATGTAATTTTACTATGTAGTCATTATCTCCTGCTTTTTTCTGCTCCTTATTGCAAATGTGTTGTAAAACAACATCAGCTTGTATGATGTGCTCTTGGAAATGACATGAAAAGGCAGCCTTGCTGTATAAAGATTAATCTCTAATAATAGCACAGTAAAAGATGTAACAGCTGGTATGGATTAATATTCCTTTAATATCTGCTTTCATGTGATTAATAGCTATATGGCTTAAACCTTTGCCAGCAAAAAGCAAGCAGTGGTTAC
Source organism: Rhea americana (assembly GCF_003343005.1). Lineage (NCBI taxonomy): Eukaryota > Metazoa > Chordata > Aves > Rheiformes > Rheidae > Rhea > Rhea americana. The sequence goes on from NW_028186149.1 coordinate 2,825,780, forward strand.
TAAGCTCTACTAAATGTACCACTGGAATTTTTTAAAATAGAATAGACATTTAAGTTAAATATACTTCTTTTTTATTTCTCAGAGTTCATAGTTTTTTAATTTCACTCCTTTCAAATCTTTCAGTTACAGGTCATACATTAGAAATATTCTTCATAGAAAGRGGTGAAATAAGTTAGTTCAACTACCACTGAATTGGGATGTGAGTCAAAGGTGTATCTTGATTCTGATATACAGTATTAAGTCTATTCCTAATATAATTGAGCAGTAAATGTTCTTCCATGTTGGTTCATTTAGGAATGCATTAGATTTTTGCTTGATGACCGCATTAGGTAGTAAATATCTTTTTCCAATGTTACATTTTTTATAGGGATTTTTTTATTGGATTTTATATAAAAACRAAACTTTTGTCAGTTTGGAACTGAAGTGCAAAGGGTAAATTCCAAAGCTTTTTAAAACATTTAATCAGCATGTGATTAGCTGGATCAGTGGTCATAGCCCAGGGTATGCTTTTTTGAAATTACATCCTAATCGCTTAGTAATGTAAGTAGGTTTTATTGAAGTTTGATTTTCCAAAATATTTTTCAATTATGGAGATGAATTTGCTCATAAAACTGAAGATGTAAAATCCCAGGTGGGAATCAAGAATACTGCTCACAAGTTGACAAGCTTTTCCATTTTATGCCCTATTAAATCCAGAGGTAAGCATGAGAATATATGAGAATAAGAGTAGCTACACTGGGTCAGACCAGGATCTGCCTTGCCCGGTGCTGTAATAGTGCAGTCAAGGGAGTGCTGTAAGAACGGGGTGAGGATGTAGTTATTCCCTCTCTGTGCTCTCTCATGTCTAGCGATCCTCAAAGCAGGGGTTGTCTGAGCCAGAGGTATTTGATATATCGGTGTATTTCACAGACTTCAGTGGAGGGGTTTTATGTGAAATTATGCCATTGACTTTCAGTATCCACAAGATCCTGACCAAGGACATTTACAGCTTAACCACAGGTTGTGTGAAAGCATGGAAGCCAGCTTGAGCAGCTTAGTTTGGGAAACAGGCTTTTTAATGTTTGGGTACRATTTCTTTAACATGGTATTTCATATCCCAACTTGAGAGTTTTTTAGTCTTGCCATTGAATTTTGTACCTGTTAAAACAGGTACAAAAGTTCTTGATTCTCATTTCACTTCAACAATTTTGTCAAGCCTTCCTTACAAAGTCCTTATTCTTCTGTTTCCCAGCCTTCCCTGAGCACATAAATKTTTTTGTTGTTTGTCATGCCTAGGTTTGAACAGAGGACTTAAAATGTAGAGAGTCAGTCTGTTTTCCTAAGTCAGTAGCTCTGAGTGTCAATTGCAGACAAAATGACTTCATGGTATATCTTTTCCAAATACTAACAAGTCTGGCTATTTAGGAGCCTCTTTCATCACAGAGGATACCAGAGTCTTTTATCAGCCTTCTATCTTTGGAAAAGTTAATTCACCAGAGAAATACAGCTACTTTCTGGGAAGGAGTTTGTCATCAAGTGACAGTATACTTCATTTGGTTTGAATAGTAGTGCTGCCATTAACCAGTTGCTGCTTGTGGGTCTCCTGGTGAATCAGGGGAGTCTTGTAGCAATGACCCACAGGTGGCCAGACTCTGCATTATACTAATCACATCCAAAAGTTTTTGGTTTTTTTGTTTCCCCCCTGCCCCCATGCACAGAGCCATGATCCCAGTGGCCCTGAATGCCTTAGCTCTGCTGTTTTGCACTTTATCTCATGTCTTGTACACCTGCCTGTCTACTGAGGGAAGGAAGTGCCTGGGGGCTTTAAATGGAGATTTAGCCTRAAAGTATATGAGACCCAATCCATTTGGGCCTTTTGAAATATAAACCCATGCTTTAAAGTGTCTGAGAGCCAGAATGGGAAGCAGAGGGGAGGGATGGATGTCCTGCACGAGCTCTGGATTAGTGTTCCGGTTGCAGATCCTATTCCAGTGCAGGGAAATAACTGACTGTGTTAAGAATATCTTGTCCTCTACATTAGTCATTAGTGCCCTACTCCAGACTATGGCCTAGATAAATTTGATCATTACTTGCCTCCCCCATAGTAAATCCCATGCTATCAACTTTTCACTGATGGTAAAGCTTTACTAAGTTGGAGAAAATAAAAACCCTAATGCAAACTCTGGCCTTTATCTACCTGTAACATTCAGCAGCATTTTTAAATATTTTTCAGTTTCAGTTAAAATGTTCTAAAATTATTCTTTTTAGTACTGGGGAAGAGCTCAATTATCTCTCTTTTTCTGTAACTTAGTCTTTTACTCCAGGAAAGCATTAGTATGGGGAAAAGGCAACATATGCAATTGAGGTACCTAAACGTAAGCAGTTAGTGCCATTCCCCATCCCCTCTGGCCTCTAGCTGCTGAGCAGGCTCTAGGTCTCCAGTAGGGCCTGTGGGATGCTAGTCCTGTGAGTATGTCTTTGATATGTTATGCATCTGAATGGTGTTAGATGCTTGTTTTTAGGCACCTGACTTCAACTTAAAAATAACATTATGCATTTACAAAATTCAGCAGTTTCATACCTTATTCAAATAACATGAAATGATCCACACTATCCTCTGCTGGTCATATGTGCCTAGTTCATTAGCAAACCATGCTTGAACCAAGAACAAGCACAAGTCAGTAAAGCTGGGTGTGATCTTGAATTTCTTTTCCGAAAGGAGAACAGAAGCTATGAAATTTTCACGGGATGAAAACTCGGGAGGGGGATGTATTTACAATGGTCAAATCACTTTGTTTTGAGTTTTAAGTCACTTTCATGTAAATAAGGTAAAATTCTGCAAATATTGTATACTATTTTCATTAATTTATACATGTCAGTATGAAACTTCATTACTGCTTTTCATAGAGTTGAAATAGATAAGTGCTTTTTTCTATATATAAGGATACAAAAACATTATACAACACATTTTACTGTTTCGCTAGTATACAAGTAAAATTAGAGCAGAGTGAATAACATGATGAAAACATCTCAAATAAAACTTTTCTGTATCATTGTAATAGAAATGCTATATAAAATAAGAGTCGAAAAGGACATGAAATCTGGACTGTAAACCTGCTTAATGCCTGTGCACAAAATAGTGAAGCTACGTTCAAGTTGCTTTCTGGAACAAACACATAGAGAAACAGATTCAGAGAAACAGATGCAGGTTTAATGAGAAAGACTGTTTATGACTGACACTTTCAGTGATCGGAATGATCTAATCTCAGTGGCAAGAGTATTGGCAGGCCCTCTATTCATGTGTCCTAATGCTGCTAATGGAGAGGTGGTTGTCAGGCTTTCTAGAAAAAGTTATATAACATTCAAAGCTAATTTAATGGATCCACTTTGTGGACTTAACCTTAAGCAGTGTTTAAAATTACACATTTTATGTTGGTATTGGCCATACGCAGCTGACAGGACTGTTTTCACTAGTTGTATTGCTATTGCATTGTTATTTTAATTTTACTGTCCTGGGATGCATAGCAGGATTGTTGTAGTTTAATTTAAATGATATATGTACAGTTATTAACCAAAATTAAAGTTATTAAAGCATTAATCATTTAACTGCTGTCTGAATGTGCAGTGTTTCCTTAAGCCTCTCCCAGATAAATGACCACAGTGGGCTTGGGAAAACTGTAGGCACAAACACGTCCTGTTATGGTCACCAGCTAGTGACCAGTAGTGACCTTTCCCTGCCCCATACAAACCTTTACTGTTTTACACAGGGCAGAACTTACAGCTCTCTCTCTGGTATATTCCATAAGAAGTTGACACAGACCAAGATTTGGTAAATCCTGAGATGGATGATGGGATTAGGGAAAAATATAGCAGCCATTTGCATTTTATTGAATCGAGTTTCAGAGCTCTTTGGATTCAACGTGACCTTTAGAAGAGCTTCAGAAGTAAGTTGAGTCTCCTATAGCGTATCTGCTGCACAGCACTGAGGGTATGGAGAGGTCCCAGTTTAGCCCTATCGAGGGAGATTGCATTAGCCCCACAGGATGTTGCAGCTGTTGCATGCAGATCATCTTGCTCTGAAGGCAAACAAACCAGACCTTGTCCTCTTAGTTTTCAGGGCACTGCCACTATGGCTGCAGCCCTTGCTGTCTCCTTGCAGATGCGTGGAAGTGGTAAGACAGAAGCTTCCCAGCTACCTCTTTCTGTGTTGCTCAAATATGCCCACACTGCTTCTGACAAATACAGATCCCAGGTTAGGGGGAAAAGCGTGTATATATCATTAAGGATGGAAATTGCCTAGCTGATTTCAGTGGGAGTTGCTGTCAGGCCAGCATTTAGGTACCTTGTTTGAGTAATGATTAGCACCCTTAGCTTGTTCCTACAAATTGTATTGGAAAAAGTGCTCATTACAAGGAGAGCTCTCCTCACATTCGTGTACTTATGTAGAGAGAGATCTTTAGGTAGTAACACTGCTTTTCCTGATGTATTTCCAGACTTTGCAAGGTGAATACAAGTAGATCAGAATAAAAAATACCACTTTCCTGAGACACTGGTCCTCATCAAACTCACTGTTTTGGTTCTTTAAATCACCAGGTGCATTTTGATTAATCAGCCACTAGATAGAGCTATGCTAAATAGAAAGGACCTCACTGTGAAGTTTTACGCTGAAGTGCCTTTTTTCCCCAGATGTGAGTGAAAATAAAGACCAACTAATGCACAGGACAGATATGACAATCCTATCTAAGACACTGTGAAGTCTTCCCCCCCCTTTTTAATAATACAATGAAAATCATGGATCTTCTTCTAGGTATACGTTATATTAAGATTTCAGTCCAGTATAAATCCCATACATTATGTAAGACTGGTGTAGGTCCGGATTATAGTCCAGTATAATTCCCATGCATTAATTACTAAATAAGTCATATCTTTAAATTACCACAGCAATTAATTTTTAGTTCAACAGCCATTGTAGAACTATGTTATCATCACTGTGGACAGGAACCTTGAAAGCAAAAGCTGTATTAACATTTTTTTTATATACTCAGGTGCTCAGAATTGCTCATGCATTGATCAAAGGGCAAAAAACATTTAAAAAAAAAAAGAATTGCCTATAATACTATCTAGTATAGCTTTGAACCAATGCACAATTGTTCTATATAATGATTTTTTGCAATATTTTTTTCCAGTTTATCTGGAAATGCATTTATGGTAGTAAATTTACTTTTGGTTTCAAAGTGGAGAAGCGAATATTATAAAAGCTCATCAGCAGAACAGCCAGTGATGGGATTAGTCTTTTGATTGTGTTTAGGATTTTATTTGCCAAAGTTGTACTGAGCTGGTGAAAAAAGCTACACTAAATCCACAACACTGCAGAATGCAATRTAATTCAGATTGGAAAATGTGCAAAAGTTATAGGGGAGTAGGAAACACATGGATTTGATAGCTTCTGCTGGCAGTGAATACTACTGCAAAGAAAAGACAAAAAACAAAAAGGTTGTTTGTGATATCCTGTTGCTTTCAGCAGGTACAGGCATAGCAGGGAGAGTGACAGCACAGGTTAGCTCCGTGTTTGTTGTGGCAGTGTGCCTCAGCTGGGACCACGAAGAAGCATGTCTGGCTGTTTCTTAGTGATGTGCTCAGTTCTCGGCTCTCACTGAAACAGTCGGAAAGCTTGAGACTTGGATCCAGTACAGTGGCTGTATGTTGTACAGAAATGTGGCCATAGTAATCAAACGTTTTTCTAGAAAATTCCTACATTTAGTTTTTCTATTTTCACTTCTTCATTTTCTGTGGCTGAATTGAAGCCTTCATTAAGGCCTCATTGTTTTATCAGACCCAAGCAAAATTTTTAATAGCCAGTACTCTGAGTATGATGTATTTGATTCCATTTTGTTCTCAATTCCTGGCAATAAAATGGCACCCAGCCTGCTGGTTGAGTGGATTTGTGATTCTCGGTACAGATCAGCTATGGATTAGTGAGGTGCAGCTGGTATGGTCCACGTGCTGAGTGGGTTTGGCACGTTTTCTTTCATTTTTAATGTCCTTCTGTACATGAGTATTTCCTCTTTTTCTCCCCTTTTTGTGAGGATCTGTTCTTGTTCAGTAGCGAATTTCATCTTTCACTAAATTGTGTGGTAGTGTGACAGAGCAAACAGGCACTGCTGAAATGACTCTTAATCAAAAGGGAAATTGAAAGAAATGTTTTAGATTAACAAAATAAAACTTGTTTGAGTTAAAGGTGTCTAACTCAGTAAAAAGTGAAGATAGTTTTTAAGCTATCAGTCAAAAATGCAAATTATCCTGGCATGAAGATAATACACGCTCGTGGTTTCTTGAAATGTACAATTCGTGAAATGAGACCTCGCTTCTAAAGCTGTCTTAAGTTACAATGCTGCTGCTGTAGCGACCCAAACTGAAATGTGTAGAGTCCAGTTCAGAACCTGTGTTCCATGTTTATCTTTCATTTAAAGTTGCAGATTAGAAAGTTTAATACTTCTTTCATCATTTACAGAGCTATCACATTTTCTGAACATCTTGTAATATAACTTGTAAACATTTAAGTTTTTTTTCAAATATATACCATAGTTAAAAGGTGATCTGCATCCCCCTCTCTCCAAGATGTTACCAGCCAGGGAAAACTCTAAAGCTTGCCCGCTGGCCCAGCCATTCCAGCTTAACCCAGCAAACCCTGCTGAGTTTGGCACTTGCAAATCCTTTTTCTCTGAGGGCTTTTGACAGCAGGCTAACTAAAGTGACTCTGAGACTCTTTTTTTTTTTTTTTTTAAAAAAAGCATTCTCTCACTTAGCCGTATGAAGAATTCAAGGTAGAAAGTTGTAGTTATATAATTGTAAGCTCCTTCATGATTTTATTTTTCCTTGCAAATTTTACTAAATCCTATTCAGTTCAGTCACTTTTATGTCTGTGGCAGATACCAGTTCATTAAGATCCACGATACAATGCCTGCTAATATTGTCTGTTGCATTTTTTCTTCTTGTCCTTGTTGAATATAATTGCATAGCTAGATCATACTTTTAATGATTTAAACTTCTAACATCAACGTTTTTCAAAATAGATGCTTGCATCTAGGCTCTTAAATTCCTGTAGTGGAACCATTTTAAAAAATAATAATATTCATATTAATATTCATATTTTCCGCTGTGATGACTAACACTTTTAAAAGCTCTGCAGCTCTGGAAACTGAGGCATCTTTATTCAAATATTTAAACACAAATTTACTATGCACTGATTTGCCCTCCCACCAAAAGGCATATGCCTCATCATCTTAGACCTGATTCCATTTTTTTTTGTCATTTCAAGATTTGTTGTCTAAGAATCAGAAGTTCGTAATAATCAATTTAGAGGATTTGATTTCATAGCGCTTTTCTTCAAACACAGTAGCTTCTGTTTGTCTTCTATGTCTTCTATGTCTTCTATGTCTGTTAGTTTTACCTAGATTCATTACAGCTGTACCCAATTATTAAAGCATCAAATGTGAATTATCTTGCTGTACCTGTAAACAAGATGGTTGAAGTATTAAAGTAACCCTAACCTGTCAGCAAGTAATTACGCTTCAACAGTCAAAGAGCACAAGCTCATCACCTTTATTTGCAGATTTGTAGATTTGTAGATTGTTACAGCTAATAGTAGAAACTACAAGGAACAATCTCAGTGGACAGATCTGTTTTAAAATTCCCTAATCATAGATTGCATTTAAGCAGAGCAGGTGCTGGCAGAGCGATAGGTTCCATGACTAARCTCCTCTACCAATTGCAATGTTTGTTAATGACACTAAGGAAACCTAATGGCACTTTTAATACAGAGTCCATGCAATTGAAAATAGGAGCTCTCTCACATACCGAGTTGATGAATACTTCATGTATGCAAAAGCAGCCCAAAGCCACAGCGATGAGCACATGCTGTAGTAATCATCAGCATTCTCTGTTCTTTAAAGGAGAAAAAAAAAGAAGCAATTTTAAGAATATGCATTTGTACTTAAGAGAACTAAATGGATTGGATAGATCTCTCCCCACAGAGAACCAGCTTTAAACCACCTGATAATACACTTAGTATTTTAGTAGTTACTTCAATATGGTATTTTTCATCAAGTGTATTACCAGGCAATTTAAAGCTGGTTCTCTATGGGGATATGTTTGCTCCATGAAAATTTCAAGTGAGCTAACTAATACAATGCTTAAGTGACTTGCTTCTGTTTGGATTCATTTACAGAGAGAGGAATATGCATTTACTTTTAAGTTCTCAAGTGATGTTATTTTTATACTCCCACTGTTTCTAACACAAAACAGCTCTTTGTTGGAGGGTGTCATTACCTGTTTCTCTGGGTACCATTTAACAGTAATGACTCTACTTTTCTGTACCAACCTTGTGTGTTTAACATCGCAGTCTACCTGAAAGCCTTGACGAACTTTATTTTGCTGTTTGTTACATTGTCTTAGTCATAGTCTGCTTGCCTTTAAGGATTGAATTCCTTTATATAAAGTAAACAAGCATCCTAAAAATCAGACTGACAATTTTAGCATTTAGTTACATATATGACTTTCTGTGAGCATACAACAAATGCCAGTCAAGTTACCCTTTCACTACCCAGAAAGGATAGACTGTGTTGGAAAGGCTGACCTTGAATTCCAGGTTTCTTGAACCTCAATTGAGGACGCAAGACAAATCTTCTAGTTTGGCATTGCTTTCCTGCTTTCCCGTTCTGCCAGTTCTGTTTTGGTCTAGTTAATGAACTCTACKCTRCTGAAGACACTGAGTCTACTCATTTGAAGGTCTTAGTAGCTCATGTCCTCTGTAGTTTCATTAATCTGTGTTGGGACATGTCTGATTACCAGGCTTGTCAGTAATGACTGCCCTCCGTGTAGTGGTTGCAAACCTCCTGGGACTTTGGAGCTTTGAAAACGTATTTCTCTAACGTGTCATTAGTTTGTGCACAATCCTAGAAGCAAAGCAGCACTATTTAATGTTCTTATTTTGTTTACTGTGTATTTTGTATATTGTTGATCTTTTTCCTTTATGTGACAATGTGTAGATGCATTTTCTGTGATTTTTATTGCAAGTGGTGTTACCTGACTGTGGAGAGCCAAGCAATAACAGAAAGCTCTTCCCTCTATAATGGCATATCTTCACAGAAAAGTGGCGGGAAAACTTCATTGTCAGGCTACATACCAGTCCTTCTGGCTGCATCTTGCTGCATGTGGACTGAGAGAAAAAACTGTTAGAGAGAATCCCACTACATCAGTTTGTTCTAGCAACCTCAGAGCTCACCTATGGGGCACAGAGCTAATCTGTTTGAAGGCATTTGGGATTGTGGTCTGTAAAGGTTAGATGATCGCTGATGTAAGTCGGTCCTGCGCTATTCTGGATTACATACATATTGCTTTGATGTTTATCTAAATAAGGACTAGTTACTAATGTAAAGATTGAGGAGCATTCAGTAGACTTAACTAGTCCATCTTCCTTAAAAGCTTAATGATTATTTTACTGATACTTTAAAAAAAAAAGAAAAAAAGTTCCTTTTTTTTCTTCTATTGTTAGTGTGAGGTAGGGTAGGTTTGTTGGTGCTTGGCTTGCAGGTTACCAACTATTGTCTCTGTTCTTGATTTGAAGCTTAAGTGGGCTGGTGTCCAAAGAAGAGAATATAAAATATTGCCAAAACAAACTCAGTGTTTTTTTCTGGAAAAATCAACTGAAAATTGATAAGGTGAGTAATGTGAGAAGGTTTGTTTGGGAAAGAATTGAACCCATGAACTGCTGAGGCCTGCAATGACAATAGGCCCAGAATATGAGAGGCTGGCGTGACTGGAAGGTTGCGTAAGTTCTCATGGAAACAGTAGTGAAAATCAATCAGGAAGGCACGATGCATTATCACCTGCATGGTTATTCCATTTTAATCTCCCATAGGGCAGCTCAGTATACAGAGTGAGATAATTTTCCTTGCAGTTAATGTTTGATTCTCTTATTTTTGACAGTCTTTAATTTACAATGAGATATTGGCTTGTAAGCTATAGTTTATAAACTATAGATTATTAACAGAAAAAACTCTTTACATTGGGTTTACGTTGCTGAAGGGAGCTTCACATCATCCTTCTCCAAAGCAAAAATTCAGAGAAAGTATCAACTGCATATCCTATTTTACACTGTTTAATGAGTAATTTATTTTGTCATAAACATCTAGAGTTCTTGCAAGGTTGTCTTGGTAACACCTTAAAATGCAATTATTATCTGAACCAATGGGCAGATAATTTATTACAGTATTTTACTCATTTCAGGACTATGATTTTGTTCTGTCCATTTTCTCTTTAGAAAGTATACATAAATAGCCTTTTACAGCATTCAACTGATTCTTCTTTCCACAGCTAACTTGTACTAATCTTGATGTCTGCATCAATGCAAACCAGTAACTCTAGCAGCCTTTAAAAGCAAGCAGTGTGCAGAATGGAAATGCTCCATGCTGTTCAAATGTGCTCACTAGTGGGCCTAAAAGAGTATTCTCATAAAATAAGATGAAGATTACTGGCCCTGTTTTAAATAACATGCTGGTATTTCCTGTATCACACTTGTTTTAGGATATTCTTTTCTTTTGCCTATGTCCTTCTCAAATGACTACTAGGAGAAAAAAATGAAATCCCTTGCTAATGTTTTATGCCAGTAAGCTGTAATTCTGTAGTAATCAGAGCTTCATGGAACTGTGCATCAGCAAAGTCAAACAGTGCTGAGAACATGTCCCGAGAGCGTCCAGCTTAGCTTAAGCCTTTCAACTTAAAGGCAAATCAGTCTTATCTAATCTGTCATGGGAACTTCCAACCTGCAAAGCCAGTAAGTTAGGCACATTGCTGCTTTCTGCTGTTCCATGAAGAGGCATTTTTTTGTCTTTTGGCATAGTATAAAATTACTTAGCATATTTAAATAGATGACTTTAGCATAAGTTGTGAACAAAGTAGCAAAGACAGATATACACAAGGCAAGGAAGAATCTGAATTAATTTGTGTAAATAATACATTGTCAATACCTTTATGAATTAAAATAATAGAAAAGGCACTCTGTTCAGAGGAGATGACAAGTCATGATGAAGGAGCATGGGTTGATTAGCGATTATAATTGAATACTTGTATTATTTGTAAGCTATATTTTTGTTTTGTTTTTTAATACTTGGCCCTGATTGTTTACTATTTCAAGTCAAATAGAGACATAAATAACACCTTTAAAGTTATTGCAAATAAGGCTGATGAGTTCTGCCAACTGGTGTCATGTATGTGCACTAAGATTTAACAGTATCTCTGTGCTTTAATATATGCTGACCTTTTTCAAACTTCCTGTTCAGGAATCCGTCCAAAAAGAAAAGRAGTGTGTTGGTTCATCACTCTCCAAAACTATGATAGACATAGGGGAGAAGGAAGAGACTTCAAGACAAGAAGCCCTTATCCCCCAAACCTGTCTTAATGCTAGACAACTTGGGAAACTGCGGCTAGTGGTAGGCTTTACAGGGGACAGTGAGATAAATGCAGTGGGATGTATAGAAGTATGCCTAGAATCCTTCCTGTTTCTGCTGTCAGCATAGCTGCAGGCCAAGAGAGTTGTTCAAGACTACTTGCATAGAACAAATATGGCAAATATGACTCTTAGTTAAGGAGAACCAGTGTCTCATTAGAAAAGAAAAGATGAGGCTTTAGTGGGCTCAGGTATCAGGCTTCAGGCTTTTTCTTTCTACAGGTAAACATTAAGCTTTTTCACCAGAGTGCATCCATAAACTCGCAGATGAAAGAGAAAGTAAGCAGGAAAGCCATCTAGCAGTTTTCCTGAGTTCCAGCCAAAGAATTTAGTTATCTAGGTGAAACATACTCCAGATATCTTGATTAATCAGAGCACAGCAGTTCTGTAAGGCTAACTTGTGATATAGCTTTGGTGAAACATAAGAAACATTCCTTCATAAAAGGCAGGCTGAGAAGGTTGATACACACTGTACATTCCAGCATTGTTGGAGAACAGGTCTTGGAAARAAAGGAGATAATAGTTGAGACTTCAGTCTACCACATGAAAGCAGCATAGACATGATTGCTACAGCTGGATTACCAGATGATTTCTAAATGTTTTTGAACAATGTGTATAATATGTAGTACATTTTCTTTAATTCATACATATCAGCTCCATATTTATACTCTCTGCTTTACAAACAAAAGGACACTCTCTCTGCTTTGACAAACTCTCTGTCAGTAGTAGATTAGCAGTGCAGGATAGGAAGCTGCAATCAATGGTGGTAAGCCCATATTTTGTGCTTCCACATCCTCAGTGTTCACTTCCTTACAGCAGGGCCAGGAGGATGCTAAACCTTTGTGGAGAGGCTAGCTGGACACACTCATGAAACAACAAGGATCAGCATAGACTTGGGCACAGAGATGTGGTCAAATCTTCCTATATAACGCCTGTTACAGATTTACAATTAGCAACTCTGTTTGCTTCTTCCAAGTTTTTTTTTTTTTTTAATTTAAAAACTTCTGCTTTACTCTGAAGCTGTGCGCTCAATGTTCAACAAACTTCCCTCACATGCTAGATAAGTCTTCAAGGTATTCCCAGAAAAGCACAGTCTTGTGATGGATATGTTGCTAGCATTGAGTGCAAGAATGAAAAAAAAATCTGTGCCTTTTTTTTTTTTGCTAAGAGAAACATCTAAACTAATTATTTAGAAATAAATTTCTATTGAGAATAATTGAATCTTACAAACAACACATTTGTTCAATAGCAATTTCACGTAGTAAATGAGTCTTACAAAATTAAAGTTTTACTAGTATGCTAATCTGTTCAAGTTGCTTTTTTTCCTGTCTTTTGAAGTCCAGAAGTGTCTCTTGAAATGTTTTCTAGCGGGGRTGGGGTGGTTCTGTGTATGGTTTAGTGCAGAGTGACTATATTGTGGGTCTGCCTGAAGAACTTCAGGTTTGAATAGAACCATGGTGACTGAATAACAGTCTCTTCTGATTTGACTAAAACCAGTTCAGGAACAAAATACACACACACACACACACCCTTTCTGGGAACATTTTTGTTCTACTTTCAAGTCAAAACTGCCAATCAGTGGCATGTTTATCAATTTAGTTTCACAGCACAGAATTTAACTTCTGTGGGGCAATATTAATTTGATTTTATTGGTATACATGTTCTTGAAATTATATGTATTTTTGCATCATGTGTGTTTAAGAAACCTAAACAAAATAAGCCAATCATGTCTTTAGTTCTAAAAGAAGGAAATAGGCATTTGTCATGGGAGCTTTTTGGGTAGCTGAACTGTGCCTCATAACACACCCGGTACACACCAGTTGCTACTGAGTATTCAGTGCACAGGACCAGACTAGAGCTAGTCTGAGCAAATTCTTGGAAATGTGAACAGATAACCTGAAATACCTGAGGAGTACAAGAGGCTGCTGTACTTAAAAGTGTCTGTCCCCTGTTTGAAGGTCATTATTGGGAAGGCAAATTTCCCTTTCCTTTCCTTTCCTTTCCTTTGTTAGTGCTAGTCTTGGCTAAGTTTGGCTCTAAGCAGCTGCTTTTCATGCAGCTGGATGTTACGACTGGACAGAGATGGATCTGGGAGGCTAATTAATTCAAAGGAGATGCTAGCCTTGGTTTTACTTCTGATATTCTCTTTTCAGCTGTCCCAATGGCTTAATAAAGTTGTCTGCATAGTTATGAGGAGAAAGGACTGGATGTCATGGTAAGCAGTAGCCTGTGAAAACATGCCAGAAGTCTGAAAATTATTATCTTTACAATGAAATGGAGTTAGGAGAGCTGAGGCAGGGTTCTTTGTTTCCGGTGTTAAAAGATCATCTCTGACATCAGAGAGATACTTTACGAGATGTGCTCTATTCCTGGCTAGAAAGCAGTTTGGTTTCTGTATCATTCTCAGTTGTTTCAATTCCATTCTTAAATTTGCATTTGCCAAGAAAATAACCATTGTACTGTGCCTGTACACCAGACAAATCTATTAGTAGGTGTAATGTTGCACAGCTGTAGAATCAGAAAGTAGAAAGTAACTCACAGTTCATAATTTAGATTACTAGTGAGGTGAAGATACTTTTCAAAAAACCTCTCAGCTGATTATTGTAAATGCTTTGCAGTTAAAGCTGCTCTAGGAGTTGCTGCTGTGGACAGCCCCTTTGCAGAATACTGCTCTGTTGCGTGTTGTGCCAAAGCCAGCACCATCCCTGTCTGAAAGGGTCCGTGCTCTGTGTGCCCGAATGATCTGCTGGCGGGACTGCCTCGCTGCCATATTTAAAAATATTTTTAAAAGAGCTTTCCGCTGCCAGAGAATTCTGTAAGAATATTTTGACTAGAAAGGTGAAGGAGTCCATATATAAAATTTCAGAATGATATTCAAACTCTACAACTTTTCAAGGTGAAAAAAAAATGGCATTTTAACCCCTGTGTTTCTTTTAGATAAAGGTCAGTCTTAGGATAAAGTTGGAAATGCAGGAAGCTTAAAAGATGAATTATGCACATATGTTTTGTGGTATACAATGAATTGGAGCATTTATTCAGAACCACTTATGGTTCAGCCATTACCACATAGTAATGTGAGAGGGGAGAATATTTGCATGAAATATTAAAAACTGCATACACTAGAAAGAAAATTCCTAAATTCTTTCTTAGCAACTCTGCTGCTGAAGATTACTGAAGCTAAATACAATTTGGAGACTTTTTTCCGGTTGTTTTTAGAAGAGTTACTAACTTCAGAATCTCTCTAACAAGAGTATTTAACGCTTGCTTTAATTTCTGTTTTAATAAGTAGGGGAAACATAATGAGTCTGACAAAGCTAAAAGTTGCAGTGCCTTATGCTGTTTCAGCAAATTATAGTAGTTTTAGTTATTTACTTTAACCCATGCCTTGATTAGCAAGATGCGCATTTATGACAGCAGATTTCCATTCAAGTGTTTCATGGATTGYGAACACCTACAACTGTTTGGCTAGGGAGTAATATCAACTTCAGCAAATTTTACAAGCAGGCTGTTTACTTTAGAAGTAAGGCRAATTGAGACAGTCCATGTTTGTGCATTAAGATACTCAGATGAACACTGTTACAGAAGCACAGAGTGTTTTATGGCATTTTATAACTCTTGATCTTGTGAACACTTAACCACAGCCTTAGCTTTATGCTGCTGAATAGTCCATTGATTTATTTGGACAGCTTACTGTCTGTTGCGCAGTTTCATGGAATCACTGAGACTTTTCATGCTATAGAACTAAGCATGTGCCCAAGTGGTTACAGAATCAAGAGTTAAGCAAGTATGTTTTTGCATAAATAGCTGGCTGTGGTTACTCCAGGTAGGGGGAAGAATTCAAACACTGAATTCCCTTGTGGAGAGGGCAATATGGAATTGGGATTGGTATGTCCCTGCCTGAGTGATCAGCACTTTTTTCTTCATTGTTATGGCTAATCTTGGATGTCAGTTGTGCTTAAGCAGAACACAGGTTTAGTTGCTGTTTTTCCGGGCAAAGCCCCTTCAAACACAAAGAAAAGGGGGGGAGGAGAGAGAATTGTGAAACCCGGACAATTGCCAGTGTTGCTATGCGAGGTTTTAAAGGCGTTTCCATGAGAGAAGAGTAGCACTATCGATGAGTGAAATCTTGCCAAAAATAACTTACTTCATTTCCCTTGCACTTCTCACTGGCCAGAACAGCCTTTCTTGCATTAGAGGCAGATAAAAGAAGCTCTGGCAATTTTCCTCTTTCTTTTAGAGATACTCCTTCAAATTGTAAACACTTGACAAAGTCCAGAAAAGGACTGCAGATGAAGCTAGGCAGTAAATTATTTTTATTATATTATTTTAGTTAGTTATATGTCATCCAGAGTATTGCAGTGATAATATTCTGAAGTTGAAAGGAACCATGAAATTTATTTTACAATCTAGTCCACATAAAAGCACACTTTCCCTGCGTAAGAGGCAGTATATTTTTTTCACAGGACCTCAGTGTTTTCAGGGGAATGCAGTGAGTAAGGAGAGCATTCTCTCTGCACTGCATGTTTTCATCAGATCCTACTCAAGACCATAATAAATTTGCTAGAGATAACAGCCTGTACTTCAGACTGGGTAGATAATTCCATTGCATATCCAAACCCATTTTATGTAGGGATTATTTCATTTCAAAAACAGCAGCTTGCTTTATGAGAATCAGATTGAGAACTAAGCCATTTCCCATCGCTTCTGTTCTTGGGTTATACCGTTAATTGATTGTGCTTTAAGGCTTTTGAGTTGTTGCTTTTTTAGCTGTTCAGAAGCCAGAATACTTGGATAATTCTTCACTGGTTAAGAGGATTTCTGGTCATTTTGCCATTTTGCTATCAAACTATTTCTTCTTTCTGTTGGGTTTTGTTTTTGTTCCCCC